>NC_092038.1:111740356-112082647 GCF_003086295.3 Arachis hypogaea
CCAAGATTCATCAAGATCATGGCTCCTAAGGGAAAACAAACCAATTTAAGAGGCAAGAAAGAGAATAATCCAAAGAGTCTTTCGAATCAAGAGAAGTTCTTAACCAAAGAACATGAAGATCATTATCACAAAATAATGGGTCTGAGGTCAGTGATCCCGGAAGTCAAATTCGATCTAAAAGAAGATGAATATCCGGGGATCCAAGAGCAAATTCGAAACAGAGGATGGAAAGTTCTAACCAATCCTGAGATAAAGTTTGGAAGAAATATGGTTCAGGAATTCTACTCAAATCTGTGGCTGACAGATAAGCAGAGAATGACTGAAACTGCTTTCCATACTTACAGAACCATGGTTAGAGGGAAAATTATCTACTTCCATCTGGACAAAATAAGAGAGGTCTTCAAATTGCCTCAACTGCAAGATGATTCTGAATCCTTTAATAGGAGAATGGTGAGAACAGATAAGGGGTTGGATCAAGTTCTAGAGGACATTTGCCTCCCTGGAACTAAGTGGATAACCAATTCAAAAGGTGTCCCAAACCAACTCAAGAGGGGAGACCTCAAACCAATTGCAAGAGGCTGGCTAGACTTTATTGGGCGTTCCATATTGCCCACTAGCAACCGTTCTGAGGTCACTATCAAGAGAGCAATGATGATTCATTGCATTATGCTTGGAAGAGAAGTGGAGGTTCATCATCTGATTGCTTGTGAGATCTACACAATTGTAAATAAGAATTCCACTGAAGCCAAACTGGCTTACCCAAGCTTGATCTTCTTGCTCTGTAAAGAGGCTGGGGTGAAGATGGAAGTAGATGAATTCATACCAATTAAACATCCAATCACCAAGAAGTCAAAGGAAGGACAAATGCAAGACAACTCTATCAAAAAGAGGGCGCAGGAGTTCCTCCCTGAATTTTCTGAAATTGACTACTGGGCCAGCCTAGAAGCATCTATCACCAAGTTGCAAGAAACTATGGAACAACTTAAGGAAGAACAGCAGAATCAGAACTGCATGCTCTGCAAATTGCTGAAGGAACAAGAGAAGCAGGGGCGTGAACTTCAAGAGTTGAAACGCCAAAAGTTCTCCCCTCAAGTTGAGGGAGCATCCACTTCTCAAAATCAAGGTTGTTGAGTCCTAACTCTGTGATAACCTCTATCATTAGGAGCCTATTTGAATTTTTGTTTTCTATTACTATTAGTCTTATCTTATATCTATTTTTGAGTCTTGTTCTTAATTCATGATTAATAAAATTTAAGGTTCATGTCTTAAAGCTATGAATGTCCTATGAATCCATCACCTCTCTTAAATGAAAAATGCTTTAATCACAAAAGAACAAGAAGTACAGGATTTCGAATCCATCTTTGAAACTAGTTGAATTAGCTTGATGTGGTGACAATACTTTTTATTTTCTGAATGAATGCTTGAACAGTGCATATGTCTTTTGAATTTGTTGTTTTAAGAATGTTAAAATTGTTGGCTCTTGAAAGAATGATGAAAAAGGAGAACAGTTATTGAGGATCTAAAAAAATCATCAAATTGATTGAAGCAAGAAAAAGCAGTGAATACAAAATTTTAAAAAAAAAATTATACATACATACATATATATATATATATATATATATATATATATATATATATAAAATAATAAAGTTGTGATCCAAGGCAAAAAGAGTGTGCTTAAGAACTCTGGACACCTCTAATTGGGGACTCTAGCAAAGCTGAGTCACAATCTGAAAAGGTTCACCTAAGTATGTGTCTGTGGCATGTATGTATCCGGTGGTAATACTGGAAGACAGAGTGCTTTGGGCCACAGCCAAGACTCATAAAGTAGCTATGTTCAAGAATATCATACTTAACTAGGAGAATCAATAACACTATCTGAGTTCTGAGTTCCTATGGATGCCAATCATTCTAGACTTCAAAGGATAAAGTGAGATGCCAAAACTGTTCAGAAGCAAAAAGCTACTAGTCCCGCTCATCTAATTGGAGCTAAGTTTCTTTGATATTTTGGAGTCTATAGTATATTCTCTTCTTTTTATTCTATCTTGATTTTCAGTTTTTTGGGGACAAGCAACAATTTAAGTTTGGTGTTGTGATGAGCGGATAATTTATACGCTTTTTGGCATTGTTTTTAGTATGTTTTTAGTATATTTTAGTTAGTTTTTATTATATTTTTAATAGTTTTTAGTTAAAATTCACTTTTCTGGACTATACTATGAGTTTTTGTGTTTTTCTGAGATTTCAGGTATTTTCTGGCTGAAATTGAGGGTCCTGAGCAAAAATCTGATTCAGAGGCTGAAAAGGACTGCAGATGCTGTTGGATTCTGACCTCCCTGCACTCGAAGTGGATTTTCTGGAGCTACAGAAGCCCAATTGGCGCGCTCTCAATAGCGTTGGAAAGTAGACATCCTGGGCTTTCCGGAAATGTATAATAGTCCATATTTTGCCTGAGATTTGATGGCCCAAACCGGCGTTGTAAATCAGCTTCAGAATTCCCAGCGTTTAACGCCGGAACTGGCATAAAAATTGGAGTTAAACGCCCAAACTGGCATAAAAGCTGGCGTTTAACTCCAGAAAAAGTCTCTACACATGAAAGCTTCAATGCTCAGCCCAAGCACACACTAAGTGGACCCCGGAAGTGGATTTTTACGTCATTTACTCATTTATGTATACCCTAGGTTACTAGTTCACTATTAATAGGATCTTTTGACATTGTATCGACACCTCATGACACTTTACACGTTTCTCATTGTATCTTCTACAGCATGAGTCTCTAAACCCCATGGTTGGGGGTGAGGAGCTCTGCTGTGTCTTGATGGATTAATGCAATTACTACTGTTTTTCATTCAATCACGCTTGCTTCTATTCTAAGATATCACTTGTTCTTCAACTTGATGAATGTGATGATCCGTGACACTCATCATCATTCTCGCTTATGAACGTGTGCCTGACAACCACCTCCATTCTACTTTAGATTGAGTGAATATCTCTTGGATTCTTTAATCAGAATCTTCGTGGTATAAGCTAGAATTGATGGCGGCATTCAAGAGAATCCGGAAGGTCTAAACCTTGTCTGTGGTATTCTGAGTAGGATTCAAGGATTGAATGACTGTGATGAGCTTCAAACTCCTGAGGGCTGGGCGTTAGTGACAGACGCAAAAGAATCACTGGATTCTATTCTGACCCGATTGAGAACCGACAGATGATTAGCCATGCTGTGACAGAGCACGTTGAACATTTTCACTGAGAGGATGGGAGGTAGCCATTGACAACAGTGAAACCCTATATACAGCTTGCCATGGAAGGAGCCCAGCGTGCTTGAAGAAGAAGACAGTAGGAAAGCAGAGATTCAGAAGATAGAGCATCTCCAAAACCTCAACCTGTTCTCCATTACTGCAAACAAGTACTTAATTCATGTTCTTTTACTTTTCACAATTAAACCCGATAATTATTGATATCCTGACTAAGAGTTACAAGATAACCATAGCTTGCTTCAAGCCAACAATCTCCGTGGGATCGACCCTTACTCACGTAAGGTATTACTTGGACGACCCAGTGTACTTGCTGGTTAGTTGTGCGGAATTGCAAAAGTGTGATTGCAATTTCGTGCACCACTCTTACTGTCCTCAGAGGGATTTTGGACAGTGGTTTGGTTATCCTCCATCAGTTGTTCCTTTCTTAGCTTTTTGCTGCTTTGAGTTGATACATTCAATGTTTTTCCACTCCTTAATTTAACAACTTGGCATTCTTCTATTATCTGTTTAGATAGTTGCTGTCTTGTCTGATTTAATTGTGCTTCCATATTCTTGTTAGCAATTTTAGTTTCTTGGAGCATCTCTTTAAATTCTGCTAACTGTTTTGTCATCATGAGTAACTGCTGATTAAGCTCAACCATCTGTTCTTGAGGGTTAGGATCAGTAGTTACTGCCATAGCTTCTTCTTTTATAGAGGACTCACTGCTTGAGTATAAATGTTGATTTCTAGCAACTATATCTATCAGCTCTTGAGCCTCTTCAATCGTCTTCCGCATGTGTATAGATCCACCAGCTGAGTGGTCTAAAGACATCTGAGCTTTTTCTGTGAGCCCATAATAGAAGATGTCTAACTGTACCCACTCTGAAAACATTTCAGAGGGGCATTTTCTTAGCATACCTATGTACCTCTCCCAGGCATTATAAAGGGATTCATTATCCTCTTGTTTAAAGCCTTAGATGTCTAGCCTTAGCTGTGTCATCCTTTTTGGAGGGTAAAATTGATTCAGAAATTTGTCTGATAACTGTCTCCATGTTTTTATGCTTGCTGTGGGTTGGTTATTCAACCACCTCTTAGCTTGATCTTTTACAGCAAATGGAAACAGTAATAATCTGTAGACATCCTGATCCACCTCTTTATTAGGTACTGTGTCAGCAATTTGTAAGAACTGTGCCAGAAACTCAGTAGGTTCTTCCTGTGGAAGACCGGAATACTGGCAATTTTGCTGCACCATGATAATGAGTTGAGGGTTTAGCATATGACCCCAGAGTCCTTCTGGACTGCTCAATTCCACTTGGGTCCATGATGGAGAAAGGGAAATGATATGGATTCACAAGTAAAGTATAGAATATTTTTTTATTTTTTCTTTTTTCTTTTTTTAAAGTAACCGAAAATAATAAACTAAAATGAATGAAAAATAAAATAAAAATTTGAAAACCAAAAGAGAATAAAATCAAAGCAATTTGAAAACTAAATTAATTAATTGATTAAAAAGATTTTGGAATTAGCAATTAAGAAGATATGATTGAAAATTTTTTTGAAAAAGATTTGATTTTTTTTGAAATGAGAAAAGAGAAAAACAACAAAATGACACCAAACTTAAAATTTTTTAGGAAATCAAACACAAATTCTCAAAAATTTTAACGGAAAACACAAAGAAGACACCAAACTTAGAACTTTTAAAGATCAAGAAGGGACTAAGAACATGCAAATTCGAAAAATTAAAAGAAAACAAAAACATGCAATTGACACCAAACTTAAAATATGAAACTAAACTCAAATAAAAGACTCTAAACCAACAAAAATAAAACAGTCCTAATCTAAGCAACAAGATATACCGTCAGTTATCCAAACTCGAACAATCCCCGGCAACGGCGCCAAAAACTTGGTGCACGAAATTGCAATCACACTCTTGCAATTCCGCACAACTAACCAGCAAGTGCACTGGGTCGTCCAAGTAATACCTTACGTGAGTAAGGGTCGATCCCACAGAGATTGTTGGCTTGAAGCAAGCTATGGTTATCTTGTAACTCTTAGTCAGGATATCAATAATTCTCAGGTTTAATTGTGAAAAGTAAAAGAACATGAAATAAATACTTGTTTTGCAGTAATGGAGAACAGGTTGAGGTCTTGGAGATGCTCTATCTTCTGAATCTCTGCTTTCCTACTGTCTTCTTCTTCATGCATGCAAGGCTCCTTCCATGGCAAGTTGTATGTAGGGTTTCACCGTTGTCAATGGGTACCTCCCATCCTCTCAGTGAAAATGTTCAACGCGCTCTGTCACAGCACGGCTAATCATCTGTCGGTTCTCAATCAGGTTGGAATAGAATCCAGTGATTCTTTTGCATCTGTCACTAACGCCCAGCCCTCAGGAGTTTGAAGCTCGTCACAGTCATTTAATCCTTGAATCCTACTCAGAATACCACAGACAAGGTTTAGACCTTCCGGATTCTCTTGAATGCCGCCATCAATTCTAGCTTATACCACGAAGATTCTGATTAAGGAATCCAAGAGATATTCACTCAATCTAAAGTAGAACGGAGGTGGTTGTCAAGCACACGTTCATAGGTGAGAATGATGATGAGTGTCACGGATCATCACATTCATCAAGTTGAGGAACAAGTGATATCTTAGAATAGAAGCAAGCGTGATTGAATGAAAAACAGTAGTAATTGCATTAATCCATCAAGACACAGCAGAGCTCCTCACCCCTAACCATGGGGTTTAGAGACTCATGCCGTAGAAGATACAATAAGAAACGTGTAATGTATCCTGAGGTAAAGATACAATGTCAAAAAGTCCTATTTATGGTGAACTAGTGACCTAGGGTTTACAAGAATGAGTAAATGACGTAAAAATCCACTTCCGGGGTCCACTTGGTGTGTGCTTGGGCTGAGCATTGAAGCTTTCATGTGTAGAGACTTTTTCTGGAGTTAAACGCCAGCTTTTGTGCCAGTTTGGGCGTTTAACTCCAACTTTTGTGCCAGTTCCGGCGTTAAACGCCGGGAATTCTGAAGCTGATTTGGAATGCCAGTTTGGGCCATCAATTCTCGGGCAAAGTATGGACTATTATACATTGCTGGAAAGCCCAGGATGTCTACTTTCCAACGCAATTGAGATCGCGTCAATTGGGTTTCTGTAGCTCCAGAAAATTTACTTCGAGTTCAGGGAGGTCAGAATCCAACAGCATCTGCAGTCCTTTTTCAGCCTCTGAATCAGATTTTTGCTCAGGTCCCTCAATTTCAGCCAGAAATTACCTGAAATCACAGAAAAAACACAAACTCATAGTAAAGCCCAGAAAAGTGAATTTTAAATAAAAACTAATAAAAACATACTAAAAACTAACCAAAGCATACTAAAAACAGTGCCAAAAAGCGTATAAATTATCCGCTCATCAGAGTGCTAGGAGGAGTTTCAGTAACTTTCTTACTCAGCTGACCCACTTGTGCCTCCAAATTTCTAATGGAGGATCTTGTTTCATTCATGAAATTGAGAGTGGTCTTGGATAGATCAGAGACTATGTTTGCTAAGTTAGAGAGGCTCTACTCAGAGTTCTCAAGAACTCTCTTCTTCTGAGTTGTCCCATTGTTCACAGGATTTCTTTCAGAAGTGTACATGAACTGGTTATTTGTAACCATTTCAATGAGTTCCTAAGCTTCTGCAGGAGTTTTCTTCAGATGAATAGATCCACCTGCAGAATGGTCCAATGACATCTTGGATAACTCAGACAGACCATCATAGAAGATACCTATGATGCTCCATTTTGAAATCATCAGAAGGACACCTTCTGATCAATTGCTTGTATCTTTCCCAAGCTTCATAGAGGGATTCACCTTCCTTCTGTTTGAAGGTAAGCTTACTCATCTTTTGAGGTGGAAAGAATTTAGCTAAGAAGGCATTGACCAGCTTTTTCCAAGAGTTCAGGCTATCTCTAGGATGTGAATTCAACTATATACTAGCTCTGTCTCTTACAGCAAAAGGGAAAAGCATAACTCTGTAGACCTCGGGATCAATTCCATTGGTCTTAACAGTGTCACAGATTGCAAAAATTTAGCAAAGAACTTATGAGGATCTTCTAATGGAAGTCCATGAAACTTGCAATTCTGTTGCATAAGAGAAACTAATTGAGGTTTAAGCTCAAAGTTGTTTGCTCCAATGGTAATAATAGAGATGCTTCTCCCATAGAAGTCGAGAGTTGGTGTAGTAAAGTCACCAAGCACCTTCCTTACATTGTTGGCATTGTTGTTATTTTTGGCTGCCATGTCTTCTTCTTTTTCGAAAATTTCTGTTAGGTTCTCTCCAGAGAGTTGTGCTTTAGCTTCTCTCAGCTTTCTCTTCAGAGTCCTTTCAGGTTCAGGATCAGCTTCAACAAGAATGCCTTTATCTTTGTTCCTACTCATATGAAAGAGAAGAAAACAAAGAAGGTATATAATCCTCTATGTCACAGTATAGAGATTTCTTGATGTGTCAGAGAAAAAGAGGAATTGAAGGATAAGGTAGATAAAGAAGAATTCGAACATATAAAGAGGGGAGGGGGTTCGAATTATTAAGAGAGGAGGAGTGCTAGTGATTAAATAGAAGGAAATGAGAGAGAGAAGAAATTTGAATATCAAAATTAAAATAATTGGTTAATTAAAAAGATTTTTGAAAAAAGTGGTTAGTGATTTTCGAAAATTTGAGATAGAAAGATAGTTAGGTGATTTTGAAAAAGATGAGAATTAGTGAAAAGATTTGAAAATCAAATTTTGAAAAGATAAGAAGTTAGAAAATATTTTTGAAATCAAAATTTGAAAAAGATATTATTTGAAAAAGATTTGATTGAAAAAGATATGTTTGAAAAGATATGATTGAAAAATAAATTTAAAAAAAAGATTTGACTTTTTAAAATTGATGACTTGACTAACAAGAAATTAAAAGATATGATTCTAGAATTCAAATATTGAACATTTCTTAACAAAAAAGTAACAAACTTGAAATTTTTGAATCACAACATTAATTCTTAGCAAGGATTTTTGAAAAAAATGAAAAGAAAAATGAAAAAGATTTGATTTTGAAAAAGATATGATTGATATGAGAGGATATGAAAAAGATAAGATTTTGAAAAATTAGTTTTAAAAAATTGAAAAAGATTTGAATTGAAAACAAAACTATCTCCTTGGTGCTATCCTGGCGTTAAACGCCCAGAATGGTATCCATTCTGGCGTTTAACGCCCACTTGTCTACCATTTTGGGTGTTAAACGCCCAGCCAGATACCTTGGCTGGCGTTTAAACGCCAGAATTTCTTCTTCCTTGGGCGTTTTAAATGCCCAGCTTTTTCTCTGTGATTCTTCTGCTGTTTGTTCTGAATATTCAATTCTCTGTATTATTGACTTGAAAAGACATAATTTTGAAACCTTTTTTTTGAATTTTTAATGATGAGAGAGAAAAACAACAAAATGAAACTAATCATGAAAAACTAAGATCAAATAAACAATGCATGCAAGAACACTTTGAGTGTCAAGATGAACACCAATAACACTTTGAAGATTATGATGAACATCACACTACAAGAAAATAGAGTATTTGTAACAAAAAATTTGTATCAAAATTAAAATTGTTACAAATTATGATTTTTTTGTAAAATATTTAGTTATTGTTACAAAATAAGAATATTTTGTAACAACAAAAAAATTTGTTACAAAACATTTCAATATTTTGTAACGACGTGATTTTTTTTGTTACAAATTATGTTGGCTTTCGTATCGAATTATTGTTTTGTTGCAAAATATTATAATATTTTGTAATAAAAGATTATATTGTTATAAAATTCAAAATATTTTGTAACAAAATATATATTTGTTTCAAAAACTCTAAATATTTCGTAACAAAAAATTAATTTATCACAAAATATAATATTTTTGTAACAAGTTATTTATTTGTCACAAAATTCAAAGATTTTTTGTAACTAATAAATTTTTTTTTCAACATATTAAATATAAAAATTCAAATTTTTGAAAATTGACATCATGAATAATTTATAATTTATTATATTTATATAAGATTTTATATTCGAAAATTTATTTTACTAAAAATATTAATGTCAAATTAACGATACTTTGAGTTTAAAATTATTTCAAAAATTAAATAATAAGTCATTTATAATTTATTATATTTATTCAAAATAAACTTTTAGAAATTTTTAGTAATCGAAAAAAATATAAAATTTTATATGATTTGATTTAAATATTTAAAATTTTTAAATTAAATACTTTAAATTTTATGAATAAAAGAATTAATTATCTCTAATTTTATCTTAATTAGTGTTTATTTAAAAATAATTTATAAATTAATAATAAAATTGTATTTTAAAAAAAATAATTTAATTATCTCTAATTCTTAAAATTAGAGTATTTATTTAAAAATAATTTTAGAATTTATAATTAAATAATATTTTTATATAATTATTATTAAAGATCTTACTATTAGTCATATAATTTAAAATTAAAATTCAATAATAAAAATAATGTATACTTTAATTTAAGACATTTTTTAATTTAAATTATATTTCGTAAAATGTGATTATTATGGTTACTTTATAATTTAAATTAAAAATAATTATTTAAGTACATTGATTTATTGATAAATAAAATTTTATATTTTTTAAAAATAATCTTTACAAAATCATATTTAAATTTTAAATTATTATTTTATTTTAAATATTTTATAAAATTATTATAAAAAATTTTAATTCTAACCTTAATACACAAAATTCCTAATTTGTGCTCTAAATTCACTAACACACGCACACTCAGAGACAGAGAGGGAGAAGGGGAAATCAGAAGAACGGAGAAGAGGGAGGAAGAGATGGGAAAGAGCGCGAGGGAAACGAGGGAGGAAGGGGGCCGCCTCCGTCGCGGCCAAGCCGCCGTGGTTGAGGTTGCCGTCGTCTCTGTTGAGTTCCACCATGGAGAAGGCAACGATGCGCGAGAGATCGAGAGACAACGGAAGGAGACGCAACGATGAGAGGAGGAAAAGGCCATTTCGTTCGCCCCTGAGGCCTCCAATGCCACCACTGCCACCGGAGACCTCGTCCCAGCCGCGAAGAAGAGGAGGAGGGGTGTTCTTTGCGCCTTCACCGCTGCCCCGCGTTGTCACTGTCGAGAAGTAGAACAAGACAGTGAGAGACGCGAAGAAGAATGACGGAGGCCACCACCGCTGCTACTGTCGTTGCTGGGCTCGCCGGAAGCTGCCGTGACCACCACTGAGCTCCGCGCTGTCTATGGAGTCACTGATGGAGGTGTCTTTGCTGCCTCTTCGGTTTAGGTCCTTCACTCCTTTAACTTATTCTACTTCCACTTTTACTCTATTGTTATCCTATTTCTGCTACCTTGTTTCCATTCGATTTTGATGGGAGGAACAAACTCATTTCTCTATTTTAATATAATGTAATATAAAAGTGGTACTGCATTGCATTAGAACAGAAGCCCCTAGGTTATGTGAGGTTCCCATAGTTTAACCAAGTTGGCAGTTTTTCTCTTTGATACCTATGTTATTTTGTCAAGTTTTTGTTAATCCTAGCCCCTCAATTGTTTAGGGGAAGTTTTCTTGGCTTTCTTTTGTTATCAAAATATGTTGAAAGTAAAGTTCCTGCCTTCCCCATGACCTAATGCAGACATGATTATGAAATGTTGTTGGCCCTTGATGAGCAAAACCACCAACATACTGGTGCATCCTCCAATCAGATCAATAGTTTGCCGGAGTCCACCATCCAGGTAATTATTACTAGTGTCAAATGGCATTTATACTTTCATCATTTTTTTAGCCGACACCCTGTGCCCAACCACAGCTTCCTTGTCTACTGTCCCATTAACAGTTGAGGACTTAAGGCAAGAAACCAGGTGAGCAGTAAAGTGGGGCTGTGGGAATTTGCAACTTTTAGTGTAGAGACTGATTTACAATCCTATCTATATTTTCCAGAATGACAACTTCGCAGAGGCCTGTGCAATATTCCTTGAGACCCCAGGCAAGGGTGAAATTATTCGCCATCTTCCCTGTTTGCACAAATTTCACAAAGATGTAAGAAGCACATCAAATGGAACTATTTATTTATATATTTTTCTGATAGATCTCTGATAAGAACAGGTTTGGATTGGTCTATAGGAGGAGAGGTAAGGAGAGACAAACTGAATTTTCACTGCCTTCACTACTTAGTTCATAATTGTTGCTGGTTGGCTGCTGGTTAGCTCCTATCCTTTAAGCTAGTTTAGCAGGTTAGGAGCAGGAATTCTAGGCTTAACTGCTGCATATAAATACTGGGATTTAGTTGGTTTTAGTTAGATAATTTTTGTTCAGTTTGGTAGTTCAGGAGAACGGAACTTTCTCCAGAGTTGGTTAGATCCAACAGTGTACTTCAATAAGGGATTGTGAAAATCCCATTTTTTCTATTAGACCCTATCAATCTCAAATGCTAATCTGTCCTAAACCTGTGATGTGCAGTGTATTGATCCTTGGCTCCATAGGAAAACATCATGCCCGGTGTGCAAGTCATCTATCACCTAATTTACCGCTGGTTTTAGATGGATAATTTCTTATTCTACTACAGAATGTTGGCTATCCCATTTTGGTCTGAGGTACAGCAATGGATGATAATATATTCCCGTTAGTTGATAAGTAATAGAAATGCTTCCTTTTTTCAGTATGATGTTACTATCTGGCCTATTAGATATATAAAAAGTGAATATAAAGGGTCTAGAACTTACAAGTTGGTGTTTTGTTTCTAAACTGCTCTGAGATATGATTCATTTTGCGGTATGCATATATAGGTAACTATTCTGATTCATGGTCTTGTTAGATGTAATTGATCACTTGCAGGTCCTAATGAAGTCTGCCAAACCAGTGGCAAGTCTGAAGGCCGCAATTTTTTCCCCATGACAGATTAGTTACAAATATACCTGGTTGATGGGGCTACACAGGTATATACTGGGATTTAGACTTAGTAAATTTGTATCACACTATTAAGGGCCTGCTTGCTTTTCTACTTTTTGGAGGCATGCTACTGTTCGCATATAATATCTTGTGATGCCAAGTGCAGTTTCATGAAACTAGTCATCACATCACATTTATGATTTATCTCGCGTTACTTGATGAACAAACCCTTTAATTTATGCCATTTACTTGTGATTGTGTATCACTTGTTTTAGCATTTTAAATTGTTGAGAAGTGAATACAAACTTGCTTGTTTTGAAAATTTAGAAACTTTTTGAACTTAAGGAACTTTTGACTATGCACCTAACTTTTTGTTTCGGTTTTTCTTATTTACAGGAGTGCTGAAATGGTGACACATGCTACTTTGAGAGCTCAAAAATATTTTGATTCATAGTGACACTAATCTATGTTAGAACTTTTAGCTTTTGGTTGAACTTTTATGTTAGAACTTTTATGTTTTGGTTGAACTAATCAATGTACTCACTAGCTAATGTTATTTTGTTTCAAGACAATTTTAACTAAAAGGATATTGTTTGACTTATGTATATTTTTGCATATTATATACATGTAAACTTGCTTATTAAAATCGTTAATATATTAGTTAATTTAAAAATTAATTTAGTAAATTATGCATGTAATTTGTAATAAAAAAAGTTGTTACAAAATAATTAATTTGCTTTCGTAACTAAAAAAAAATGTTACAGAATTATGTTACATTTTGTAACAAAATTTTTTGATAGGAAAAAAATTGACTGTCACGAAAAATACCTTCAAGATCAAAATTTGTTACCACTTTTGTAACAGCTTCTAGTTTTTTGTATCAGAAAAGATTGTTACAAAATATGGTATTGAATTGTAACAGTTCTATTTTTCATTACAAAATTTTTTTTTGTAACGGGACTTACTGCAATGGACCCCTTTTTTTGTTACAAAAAACTTTTGTTTCAAAATTTTGATGTTTTGTAACAATATTTTTTGTTACAAATGCGCTTTTTTCTTGTAGTGTCAAGAACATATTTTTGAAAATTTTTAAGAAAAGAAAGATATGCAAGACACCAAACTTAGAAACTTTCATACTAGAGACACTAACAAGTTGAGAATGCACATGAAAAACAACAAAAGACACAACACAAGAGAATTTAAAGATCAGACAAAGAAAATCATCAAGAACAACTTGAAGATCAATGAAGAACACAAGAACACATTTTCGAAAAATGCAAGAAAAATAGAAACATGCAATTGACACCAAACTTAAAATTTGACACTAGACTCAAACAAGAAACATAAATTTTTTTTGGTTTTATGATTTTATTAAATTTTTTTTTGTATTTTTGAAATTATTTTGGAAAAAGAAAATAAAGAATTTCAAAATTTTTAATAAGAATTCCAGGAATCATGCAATGTTAGTCTAAAGTTTCGGTCCAAAAATTTAGACATGGCTTAATAGCCAGCCAAGCTTTATGTGAAAGCCTCGGTCCAAAAGATTAGACATGGCAAAAGGCCAGCCAAGCTTTAGCAGAGCATTGCATACAACAACCAAATTGATGGGAACTAACTAACAAGCTTTTGTAATGATAAGTGGAAGCCTCAGTCCAAAAGAATTAGACATGGCTTTACAGCCAGCCAGACTTCAACATATCATCATGAAACTCTAGAATTCAGTCTTAGAAATTCTTAAGAACAAAATAAAATTTTTTATTTTTATTTATTTTTTCGAAAATAAAAAGTAAAAAAAAGCTTAAACATAAAATAAAATTTCCCAATCTAAGCAACAAGTTGAACCGTCAGTTGTCCAAACTCGAATAATCCCCGACAACGGCACCAAAACTTGATACACGAAATCGTGATTCACAACTTCGTGTAGCTGACCAGCAAGTGCACTGGGTCGTCCAAATAATACCTTACGTGAGTAAGTGTCGATCCCACGGAGATTGTCAGCTTGAAGCAAGCTATGGTCACCTTGTAAATCTCAGTCAGGCGGATTCAAATGATTATGGGGTTTTGATAATTAAAAGAACGAAATAGAACATAAAATAGGATAGAAATACTTAGGCAATTCATTGGTGGGAATTTCAGATAAGCGTATGAAGATGCTTTGTTCCTTTTGAGCCTGTGCTTTCCTATTGCCTTCATCTAATCATTCATACTCCTTTCCATGGCAAGCTGTATGTAGGTGGATCATCGTCGTCAATGGCTATCATCCATCCTCTCAGTGAAAATGGTCCTCTACGGTTTCCTGCATGGCTAATCATCTGTCGGTTCTCGATCATGTCGGAATAAGATCCATTGATCCTTTTGCAAACTGTCACTGCGCCTAACACGCGCGAGTTTGAAGCTCGTCACAGTCATCCCATCCTAGATCCTACTCGAAATACCATAGACAAGGTTTAGACTTTCCGGATCTCAAGAATGCCGCCCATTTGATTCTAGCTTACACCACGAAGACTCTGATTGAACGCAATGGAAGCTCTGTTGTCAGGAAAGGCAACCATGCGTCGTGAACCAGGAGGCCAAGAGATACACACTCAAGCTCTAGCATATAGAACGGAGGTGGTTGTCAGGTACGTGTTCATAAGGGAGGATGATGATGAGTATCATGGATCATCACATCCATCAGGTTGAAGTAAGAGTGAATATCTTAGAACAAGAATAAGCTTGAATTGAATAGAAGAACAATAGTACTTTGTATTAATTCATGAGGAACAGTAGAGCTCCACACCTTAATCTATGGTGTGTAGAAACTCCACTGTTGAAAATACATAAGTGATAATGGTGTTCATTGGTTTCGGCCCCAGAGGGGGAACCAGAATAACCAAGACGACTAATACAATAGAGAAAAGTTCTATTATAATCAACTAGTAACATAGGGTTTACAGAAATAAGTAAATGATGCAAAAATCTACTTCCGGGGCCCACTTGGTGTGTGCTTGGGCTGAGCATTGAAGCTTTCACGTGCATGTGCTTCTCTTGGAGTTAAACGCCAGCTCTGGTGCCATTTTGGGCATTTAACTCCAGCTTTTATGCCAGTTTGGGCGTTTTTACGCCAGAATTTTTATGCTGACTTGGAACGTCAATTTGGGCCATCGAATCTCAGGCAAAGTATAGACTATTATACATTGCTGGAAAGCCCAAGATGTCTAATTTCTAACTCAATTGAGAGCGTACAAATTCGGCATCTGTAGCTCAAGAAAATCTATTTCGAGTGTAGGGAGGTCAAAATCCAACAGCATCTGCAGTCCTTTTTCAGCCTCTGAATCAGATTTTTGCTCAGGTCCCTCAATTTCAGCCAGAAATTACCTGAAATCACAGAAAAACACACAAACTCATAGTAAAGTTTAGAAATATGATTTTTGCATAAAAACTAATAATTATATACTAAAAACAAACTAAATCATACTAAAAACTACCTAAAAACAATGCCAAAAAGCGTATAAATTATCCGCTCATCAGCACCTATAGCTGAGGTGGTGAACACCCGACCAGTCTGCTGTGCCTTCCCGGTACCTTGTTTCTACTTCTCCGGACAGTTTGCGGCCTTGTGTCCCGCCTTACCACAAGAATAGCACAAACCCCATCCGGCCTTGCACGGGGCTCCCGGATGGTGACTTCTGCACCTAGTACAAGCTTGCTCATTCTGAGGCTGCTTCCCAAACCTCTTCCCTTGGGAGTTGTTGTTGTTGGGTCTCTTGAAAGAGCCTCCCCGCTTAAAAGACAGACCTCTAGGTGCAAAGTTCTTCCCTCGGTTCTGTGGGAATGATCCATTGTGAGTTCCCATCTCTGCAGCCGCCTTCTTAACACACTCTTCAGCAACCCTACTCTTGTTCACCAACTCTGAGAAAGTCCTAATCTCCATTGGTCCAACTGAGTTGAAGATCTCGCTCTGGAGTCCTCCTTCATAATTAATGCACTTCCATTTCTCATAGTCTCCCGGAGTTCCCTGACACATACGGGAAAACCTGAACAACTCCTCAAACTTGTCAGTATACTCAGATACGGACATAGTACCCTGCTTCAACTGCAGCAACTCAAGTTCTTTGGCCGTCCTGGCAGAAGTTGGAAAGTACTTCTTATAGAACTCCTCCCGAAAGGCATCCCAGGTGATATAATCATCACCCTACTGCAGGAGACGTCGGGCTCCTTGCAACCAATGCGATGCTTCCCTAGTGAGCAAATAGGTAGCAAACTCAATACACTGCCCTTCAAGTACCACCTGCGCTTGCAGTGCTTGCTCTATAGCCTGAAACCAAGTATCTGCTTCAGTCGAGCTAGTAGTTCCCTTAAACTTAGGTGGATTAACCTTCAAAAAGTTTGCCAGTGTCATCGGGCCCTGAGCTCCACCTCCGTCATTGCCATGGTTGTTCGTCTTTTGCCAAAGGGCCTCTGCAGTGGCCTGCATAGCAGCAGCCATATTCTCCAATGCCGCCATAAAGTCTATCGGGTTATTTGGAATAGCTCCCGGCCCCAGAGGATTAGTACGACCTCTCCCATTGTCTTTACCGCATCCACGAGGCGCCATCTGGTTCCTATACACACCAAACAATCGATATTAAGTTGATCAGTCTCAATATCGGAAGTTTAGTGCTTCAAAGTCCCAAATGTATGCTCATGAACGTTTATGCCAGTTATATCAAGCAGATATACTAATAGCACATAACACACATACAGAGAATACACAGAAGCATAGTCAGTCTGTCCCTCAGGCTCTATAGGAACGAATTGCTCTGATACCATAATGTAACACCCTATCATATAAAGTCTTATGCTTAAGTCATAATTCAGAGATGACAAGTTATTACGACCTCTAAAAATAAAATTTGGTACGTATAGTAGTGTGAAAAATGATTATAACTAGGAGCCTTTGAAGAAAAAGGGTACAACAAAATCGTAACTTGAACGCGCAACACTCCGATCGAAAATGTAACGAATAAAGGAATAAGCTAAAGCGAGATTGGATATATATATATATATATATATATATATAATGACTACTGGAATCTGGGTTTTGAGCATAAAGATTCCACTGGCCTGTAAAAAGTGGACATAATCCTTGAGGATGTGGCAATACACCTAAAAAATTATTCCATCGAACGTATTCCCCTCTAGCTCCTGGAATAGCGACATGAACTAAATGTCCTGTCCAAGCCAAGGAATTGACTCCGAATAGTCCTGACAAATGATGATTAAGACGGGATTCGACATTTTTAAACCAAGAAACGCTCGGTTTCCATTTCGGTTGTAGGTGTAACCACCCCGCTATTAAGGATATGGCTGAAAGAAATAATAGAAAAAGAGCTCCAGTATAAAGATCCCCATTAGTACGTAAACCGATTGTATACCACCACTGATAAACACCAGAATAGGCAATATTCACTGGACCAAGAGCACCCCCACGAGTAAAAGCTTCTACAGCCGGTTGACCAAAATGAGGATCCCAAATTGCATGAGCAATAGGTCTTACATGTAAAGGATCCTGTACCCATGTCTCAAAATTTCCTTGCCAAGCTACATGAAACAGATTCCCGGAAGTCCACAGAAAAATTATTGCTAATTGTCCGAAATGCGAAGCAAAAATATTTTGATAAAGACGTTCCTCAATAATATCATCATGACTCTCGAAGTCATGTGCGGTAGCAATACCAAACCAAATACGACGTGTAGTGGGGTCCTGAGCTAAACCTTGGCTAAACCTTGGAAATCTTAATGCCATAATGCTTTTCAAATCCTCCTAGGCATTATCCTAATGCAATAATTCTTGCTAAGAAGAATGCCCATGTTGTGGCAATTCCACCCAGAAGGTAATGGGTTACTCCTACAGCACGTCCCTGTACAATACTCAAGGCTCTAGGCTAAGTAGCAGGAGCAATATATATATAAGAGTGCCAAAAACAGGAATATCAAAACTCAATATCTGGTTGCGAAGATACCGGTCCAAGCATAGCAATATATACATGTAATTAAAAAAAGAAACCCCAAGGAAACTGATAAACCCCCTTTGTAGGGTTTATCTTGTGCCTAATTTAGGAGATTTTATGACCTTTTACCCACATTTATTCAATGAAAAAGGCTAGGGAAGAATCAAAGGAGTGAAAGAAAAGCATACAAAATGGAGAAATTATGAAAAGCCAAAGATTTGAGAAACAACATCCACGTGCACGCGCACGGTATGCGCACGCATGGATTGCGAAATCTTCAGGGACGCGCACGCGCGCTGTGTGCCTACACGCCAATGGCCGCCATGATTTTTAATAGAAAGCGTGACTAGTGACTTCTGAGAGCTGTGGGGCCCAAATTGCAACCAACTTTGGCGCCAAAATGCATTTAAAGGACCAAAGATTGAAGGGATTCACTCAACTTAGCATCATTTACACACATTAGGATTTGTTTAGATGTAGTTTTAGGAGAGAAGCTCTCACTTCTCTCTAGAATTAGGATTAGGATTAGGTTTAGTTCTTAGATCTAGGTTTTAATTCATGCTTTCTTCTACTTCTTCTTCTCAATTTCTTGTTGTTACATTCATTCTTATTCTACTCTTTTGTTGTAATTTCCTTTATGTTGCTTCTATATTTTGTTTTAGATCTACTCTTGTTCCTTCTCTTTTTTTTCAATTCAAGTTGAGGTAATTCATAATAATTGTGTCTCTTTTGATTGTTGTTGTTAAGTTCTTGCAATTAGTTGTTATTAGATTTTACTCTTGTTGTTGATTTACTATGCTTTATTCTTTTGCCTTCCAAGTGTTTGTCAAAATGCTTGAGAAGATGTTAGAGTAGATTTTAGTGCTCTTGGCTTGGGGAGGTAACTTATGAACTCTTGAGTTGCTAATGTCCAAGTGATTGATGATTGGGAGCCATTAACTCTAGATCTCACTAATTGATTTGGTGGAGAACTAGGACTTATGGACTTGGATTGATATAACTCACTTGACTTTCCTCTACTATTAGTTAGGGGTTGACTTAGTGGGATTGATCCTTGCCAATTCTCATGTTGTGGTTAGTGATCAGGATAGAGATCCTTGACTGCCAACCTTTGCCAAGATCTTTTGTCATTTGATTTCCTTTAGCCTTTACTTTTTATGTTTCTCATCCAAAAACCCCAAAATACCTCATAACCAATGACAAGACACTTCATTGCAATTCCTAGGGAGAACAACCCGAGGTTCCAATACTTCGGTTTATAAATTTAGGGGTTTGTTACTTGTGACAACCAAATTTTTGTATGAAAGGATTATTGATTGGTTTAGAAACTATACTTGCGACGAGAATTCATTTGTGAATTCTAGACCATCAAAAGTCCAATCATCAGAAACCCAAAGGGACATAAATATAGAAAACCTATTTTCCAAAATCTCCTATAAGAGGAGTCATCACAGTTTGTATTATTTAGTGGAGATAAAAGTATCTAAGCAAAACATATAAACCAAAATAGAGTCCCGAGAACAAAGGATCTTCGCTAATCCAGAAGTCTCCAACATGCTTCAGCGAGAAGCCTCACGTCCTGCATCTAAAAATTACGAAATTTGCATGGGTGAGAACCGGAGGTTCTCAGTATGGTAACGGTGCCCACATATCTAACATGTAATGTCTTGGGAAAGCCAAAGGCAATCCTAGAACTTCCAACAGATAATTCAAAGCTTATAAACAGGCTAAACGATAAATGAAAACTAACTAAGGATTCTTTAGTCTAACTAATACTTCCCTTTCAACTTCCTTCAGACCTCCCAACCACCAGTAGGAGTATAATATGGCAAACACAGTTATATCAAACAAGAGATATACAAATAGGAACATATAAGTCATTTAGACAATCAGCAAGTAATATGCAGTCAATTAGGCAATCTTAAACAATTCACATAATATGCATATGATGTATGCCTGTCCTAATGGCTGATGATATCATCTGTCGATTATATAGCCAACCCGACAAGTCCTGGTAGCTAACCATTGGACTGTTCCTCTGTCGTGCATTCCCAGCTCGAGTTATTCTCGATTATCATCATGATCATACTCATAATCCATATCCAACACCTTCACTGGTGTATATTCATGGGGGCGAGCTCATCCGAAACTTTCACAGTGTCTGGCTACACTTACGACATAGGGTCAGCAGAGTATCGAGTTTCCACCTGGAGCACGTGGTGGCTAGCCACTGCTTTCACCCAGGGAAACTCGTATCTCAGATAGTGGAAGTGCAACATTCACATTTCATTTAATATGCATATATGCAATCATACTCAGCCATAAATCAATAATGGCCCCGCCGTAATACGACAATAACTCAGCCATTCAGCTCATAGTTCAATCCAGAACTAGCCAATTTATCAATAAATATAGCCCTTCGGCTCATGGCACATAAAGCACTTCCACCGCCATCCTCCGCACCTCATATAATCATCTTTGATCATCATTGATCATAAATTTACCCCTTTCTTCATTCACAAGTTACCACATCCCCTAGCTCCTTTCTCCTTGCTAGGCATATCATAATGATTTAAGACATAAGGGGTGAGATCGGAGGCTTAGAAGTATGAAATTTAGCTTTTAAAACTCAAAAATCAACTTTGGGATAAAAATAGGGTCACACGTACGCGTCCTCCATGCGCATGCGTGGATGGCCAAAAAGTTCATTGACGCCTACGCGTCAGCCACGCGTACGTGTGGGTGTTGTTTGTGCCCCACGGAGAAAACTGGCACATTTCTCGCACAACTCTCATGAAGTTGGCTGGGCATTTGATGCAGTGCATCGATGCGCACGCGTGGATGGTGCTTTTTCGATAAACAACGCGTACGCGTCATTCACGCCTACGCATGGGGGGCATTCTGCTAAAAAATGTTTCTAAGTTAAAAGCTGCAGAATTCACAGATTCAACCCCCAATCTTCCGACGGACATAACTTCTTCATTTCAAATCATTTTTCACCTGTTCTTCGAACGTCATAAACATCTCGGATCCAATTTTTATTTCTAAACAAGTTTGGCACAAAACGGGGATCCGGAGGCCAAGTTATGCCCTGTCAAAGTATGCCCAAAAGCTATATTTTCATACAAAACCACAAAGTGCCATTTTCAAAACAAACCAATTTCAACCCTTTTCAAATCAACCAAAACATACCAATTTCATCACTTTTTAAAATCAATCAAAATGTACCAAAATCAACCTCAAGTTTTCTCAACTCATACATTAACATTTTCATTAAATTCACAACCACCATACAACCATTTTAACCCATCTCAATCAAATAGCTAAAATCCAAACACATTAACATGTTATACATCATCCCTCATCCCAATTTCCAACAATACCATTTCCAATCAACCATCATTATGCATAATCAATATTATACTCACCATCAACATGGTTTCACCCACAAATCTACCTCAATCATTCATCAAGAATATATCATAACATGCATTTTTCTCATACATCACACCATCAAGGCATCAATATTCATAATCACATATATGACCACATCATATATCTCAACCATTCAACAACATCAACAATTCAATGCATATCTTAGGGCCTATAGCCTAAGTTTTTACACCACATTACATTTTAGATACAAGAAACCGATACCATACCTTAGCTGATTTCCCACGCTCAACCGGAGTACTTTTAAACCACTTTTTCCAAGCTCTCAAGGTCTCAACACCTCCAAGAATAGATTTTTACACACCAAAGCCCTCTTTCAAGCTTTCCAAAATCTCAATCAAGCTTCAATATTCACATACACACTACCTAAGCCACAATTATCATACCCAAACACCACAACTCAATACCCAAGCATCATAAAATAATAAATTATACTAGGGTTGAGAATTTTACCACACCCAAGGTTTAATGAGATAAGATTAATCTTCTCCTTCAAGAGAGTTGGGTCCTATAACGTCAAAGAGCCCAAAATCTCAACACATTTCTCCATGAAACTCGTAATTTAGGGATGAAGAACTGAGATAAAATCATGGCTTATCTCAAAAATAAAGTAGTGGGTTTTGTAGAGCTCTTCGCGGTAAACGCGTGGCCTCAAATGGTGCGACAATCGGAGCTCTAGATCAAAAGTTATGGTGGTTTGAAGATCAAATGAGATAAAGAACTTGAGAGAGTGTTCTTCCCCCTTGTGCCTCCATTTCAGCGTGTGTTTGTGTTTAGTGAGGAAAGAGAGTGCTGAAAATTAGGGTATTAGGTTTAGTTAGGTTGGGCCAAGGGCCCAATATGGGTTCGATTGGCCCGGTTTGACTTGTTCGGTCCAATTTTGATCTGATTTCTATTAAATTGGTATCGATATTCTCGTCTCAATCTCCTCTATCATATTAAGCCATAAAAATTATATTTTTGGCTTTTTATAATAAATTATCATTTATGAATTAATTAGATATTAATTAACCAGGTTTTACAAAATGAATATTTAAACTAAGAAGAGTATAGTAGTATGAATATATCACTGTAATAATATGATAGTGAATTAATTATAACTAAGACATTTTCATTCTCAAAAAAATCAATTTATTTATAAAATAATCTTTTGAAAAGAAAAAAAATTTGAAATTAAATCTATTCTCAATTTAATGATGTTGAATTCTATAAATGTATTTTTTTTATTTCATACTAAATACCAGTTAAATTTGTTTGATAGTACTATATTATTTCTTATTTTGAGTTTATTTTTAACTAAAAGATGTTTAAATTTTCTCTTATTATTCTCAGGAGATTTTTTTCAATATTTTACATGGTTCCCCTGAATTAATTGAAATTTAAACCAGTCAAACTATTCACAGAGTGTCCAGAGTCAAACAAAATCTGAATCCTGACTTTCAAAAGATTGCTGATGATACGATTAATCCTAAGTCAAATATTTGTAAAACCAGTTTTGCTCGACTTATTTAATATGTGATCTCCGCTGCTGTGGTTTAGTAATTAATATTCTCGCCAATATATAGAAAAGTGAAAGATGTAATTCATATTAAGGGTTAAGAGGTGTTTTAGTCATGGTGTTTGATTATTATCCTTACTTCATTCCCTTTTGAGATGTGTCAAATAAATAGGATACTCAAGTTATTGAATTGGTTTATTTGGTTCCTACATGTAATGAATGTTTCATATTCTTGTGTTACTAATTAATGCCATCTATGGATGATAAATCAGGGGGTATTTATCCATACGTAGTCTGGACGGTGGTTTATTTTGTAAATGTAAACATGCTTGAGATTGGACACAATATGATCGTCATATCAAACGTAATGGATATATGATTTAAATTTTAGGAACTCCACGAATGATATGTAATATATTAATTTTAAGTTAATGAAGTGCAACAGCTTCTTTTGTTTATCAACATACTTGTATTTCGGTGTATCATTATTTCTTATTTATATTATTTTTGTTAGTTAGATTTTTTTTTCTATCAAGTAAATATTTATTTTATATTTATATTGTTTTGTCTCTTCTTTTCATACACGTCAACAATGTTGACAATGAAATTTATATATTGTATAAGCAAAATACTTTTACATCAATCATGAATAGAAAGATATGATCTTTACATGTGGTAGGTTATTAAAAGAGCTAGCACCTATTATTTATTGGACTGAATATATATATAGTCGGTGGAGATAGTCAACTTGATTTTTACCATTTTTATATTAGTCTTGTCTTTGACAACATTCATGAATTACATATAGTAGGTTGCTATCCATATAATAAGTTTATGCAGTGGAAGAACAAGTTATACTCTTTCGTTGTCATTTATTCTCTTCAAATGGACTTACGGGGTTATTTGATTTCTTTTTCATATTTGGGTTATATATAATTGAAATGGTGTCTAAAAAAAGAAGTGCTACTTTTTTCAAAATACAATTATAGTGAATATTAGTTGGTTCTAAATTTTTTTGGCTTAGTTAAAATTTCATAAAAATGTCTCAATCTTATGCTATTGCAAGATTATATAGAAAAAATTATTTAAAAAGAAACAAAGAACAACAAGTTGAAAATAAAAAATGTCAATTTTGCTATATTTATTTTTGGAATTTTTTGAAAGAAATTAAAATTTACACTTTTTTATTATAGATGTTTATTAATATTATAAAATCAATGTTCAATTAATATTATTGGTTGGATTTCTATGTTTTATTGTTTGGTGTTGTTCCTACATCTAATATTTTTTTTTCATTTTAAGTTCAAATATATTGGTATATGGTATTTATTAACCTACCTGTTTAATTTTTTTGATCTTTCCATAGTTTTAATTTTACATTTAAAATTTTTTTTATAGAAATTAATTATTTTACAAGAAACTCCAATTATTAATGCCAATTTCATATTATCAAATATGACTTTATTGTTTCAAATTTTTCCATTTTTTTCTTAACTTAGAAAATATAGTTATTATTTTTTTCAATTATTTTAAAATATAAAAAGTACTCTATTCTAATCATTGTTATCATATTTATATTTTTTGTCTATTTATCTTGGTTTTTATATTTCGTTATCGAATTAATTTTTGTATATTTTATTTTTTTATGTTGTTTATTATGAATTTACTTATTAATATATATACTTATATTTTTAATAGTTAAAATTAATATTATGTTTTTTGATATTTTATATTTGTGATGTTCGTTTACTAAAGAATAAAAATTGTATCTCACTGGACTCATTTCAATTTTACCGATTAACAATGTGTTCAATTTCTTTCTTCTTTTGCATGATCATTTTAATTTTTTATTGAAAAAAATTATTGTCGTATTCTATTTTTTTATCTTACAAATAGATTATACTTTTGTTCATAAATATCTTTGCTTATTATTATTATTATTATTATTATTATTATTATTATTATTATTATTATTATTATTAGTTAGATTTCTGAAACTTGTGAAGAATATAATTAGGATTAGTAGGAATTAAATTTGCTATCAATAAATAACAAGAATTTTGTACGTGTATTTTTTGTTTTAAAATGGTGATCAAATAACTTTTGAAATTATTTTTCACACAATATGGATTATTATTATTATCAAACTATTTTATGTATGTGATAAATTTATTTTTGAATATTTTGGTTTTGTTTACTTAGAAATTAGTTTTTTATCAAAGGAAAGGTATAAAATATGTGTCAAATTTTAATATTTATTGTTTAATATTTTACTATTTATAAAATATATTTAATTAATTTAGTAGCTAATTTTTAATATATATCTAATAACTTGAAAGAAAAATATTAAAAAATTAATATTTTTTATCAATATTAATTGATAATTTATTTTTATACTATTAAGATTTAGAGTTTAATATTTAGCATTTACTTTTTAGTGTTCAGAATTAATTAAATATTAGTAAAAATTAATAAATATTGTTATTAATGTAACATTACTCTAATTTGAAAAAAATGTGAAATAATCATTTTAATCACTAAATAGTAGAGATAATTCGATGATGGAAGATGAAAAGAATAAGTATTTGGCCCAAATTGTAAGTACAGATTTCAAACCCTAATTGAAATGAAACTTATCAAGAGATTAGAGTCTTGATTCTTTCATAGTATCTCGCTACTTCAATTATCATCCTGTTTTATCCCTTTTACCGTCTCTTCCTCAGCGCTAGTCATTACCTCCCAATTCACAGTTCTTCTCTTATGCTTTCTCTCTCTGACAGTGATCTGTGCATTCGCCTTCTAATCCCTACCTAATGTTCTTCGACCCTTGCTGTCGTTATTTCAAGTTTTGTTTTTTTGAAATTCTAATTATTTCTTTTTGTTTCTTGATTGAATTAGATTATTTGTTCTTCTTGGTTCTGTTGAAATCTTCTATTAGGATTTAGCTCATTATAATACTCTGTTTTTCAGTAAAAGACAAAATCTTCGGTTTGTTCTCCAGTCTTTATACGAAGTCTAGCAATCTAATAAGGCTAAATGGCGATGCATGTAGATAGAGAAGATCCAAACAGGTAAGGTGCTGAATATTAGTAGAAAATTCGTCAGTTCCAACATTCTTAGCTAGGCCTCATCCGTAATTGTTTTACCCCTCCTTACCCAAAGTTATTGGAATTAATTAACATGCATATCCTCTTTCTGAATAACGAGGACAAAATGAGTGAATCCTGACTAAAGGAACATGATCATATTTACTTTAGTTTTGTCATAAGAAAATTGTTTTGGTTTTATCTTGCATATTCTCTTTTTTTTTTAGAAAATGAAAACAACGGCCATGAATGAGTTGAGAAAACAGAAGAAAGAAATGGTTCAAGAACAGGATCATTGAGTTTTCTCTCTGTATCCTCTTAAACCAATTTTTAAGTTACAACTATTTTTATGTGTAAAAATAGTTTAGACTAGAATTTTGTTGTCATACAATGAACATTAGAACACCTTTTGGAACACAGGGTTAGGTTGATCTCTTCAACGTCTGGATTATGTTATTATGGTTAATATTTTCTCTTATTTTTTAAAATAAATTTTTGGAAACCATCAATCTTTGTAATTTTATTTATTAACTTAATATTTAGGTTTGTTTTCTTTGCTGCATTTTGGATTTTATTGAAGTATGATCTACCTTTCTATTCCATGTACTTCACATTAAATTGTGAAAATTTTAATGTCAGTGAATTTCCATATTATGCCATCTATAATTTTTTTTAAATGCTTTGTCAGATATTTCTCATGTTCTAATTCAATTTTATTGCCTTTTCATTTATATCTAGGTCACATTTCATAAGTTTTCATAATCTCTAAAATGTGTTGTATAGTGGTTTTGTAAAGTGGTTTCTTAGACTTTAGTTGGAGGAATCGAGCATTATTCTAGAAAGGATAGTGTAGTAAGTTGCATTCTGTGTGTTATTTAATGCTATTGATAGCTTCATGTTTGTTCGGATTTCAGAAGTAACTAATTAAAGAGTGGTGGTGCTTTTTACTCATATTTGCTATTGTTCGTTAATAGTTTATAATGTTTATAATGTTCATTAATTAGTTTCTTTTTTCTTTTTTTTTATACTTAATTACTTACTTGGTTCGTTCCTTAAAAATTATCAGTCTTAACCTCTAATGATATCATTCTGTGCTAATAGGAGGTTTGTAGCAACCCAACAACATTGGCACAAGGAAAAAAATGAATTTTCAGGTTTCGACTTTTCAATGGGCAGGTAACCAAATATATTATGCAATATTATATCATGCATGTTAACCCATTAAAGAGGTGGGTTAAATCATTAACTTCGAATGCCTTGTTTTTACTTTATATTCAGTTAGTGGCCTTTCCACTTTTCTCCTATTGCTACTTTCTTTCGCGTGTTAGATAACTTTGATTAGCTAACTCTGAGCACCTGATCTTTTTAATATGAAATGTGTGTAGACTACAACAACTCTAATAGACTTACGAGATGCTTATAAAAGATTAATTTTGATAAATTATCAATGTACATTCAAAATAAATAAATACACTATTTACTAATCGTATATATAATGATAGTGACTTTGAAAATCTAGCATTTATTGATACGGGAACACATGATTGGATGTTTAGCTAGAATATTTTGCTTTTACAATGCATCAAAATAATAGCAAAGCATCTTTTAGTGTTTCTTTCAAAATTACGGTATTTTTTTCTGGACATTCAGTAACACTCAATTTGTGTTTCTTGGTTAATTACCTATTTTTGTGATATTGATTACAATGGCATTTTCATATAGCTGATTATTGTTCGCTGGTCCTGCTCAATAGGTAATAATGGTAGATTTAAATGTGTTCATATTGCTCTTTGCTAATGATTATATAATATTATGTGATGCATTTTAAACATGATTTGTTACACATGAATTAATTTTTGCAATAAAATTGAATATAGGGTGATATAGCTCTTCCCCCAAGTTTTGTATCAACTTATGGAGAAGAATTAGGGTCAACCTTTTATCTGATTGATGAGCTCGATAATTGCTTGGTGCTAGAGCTGAAAAGAAACCATGATCAGCTGCTTATAACTGACAACTCCTTTGAGAAAATATGTGGCTGACCAAATGGACCAAGAAACACTTAGCAACATATATAGAGTGTTCCACATAAAGTATAATAAGAATGGTAAGCCTTCATCCCGATGTGATGGTGCTATCTGGGTCTAAACCATCTGATGATGAGTTCTCAACAGACGACGATGAAAATAATGATGAAAATGACACATTGGAAGGGGCTGATGATGCCAGGGCATCTAGGCCAGTTTCACTGACCTTTTCTTTACTATTTTAGGGTAGTTTCATGTATTTTCTTAGTGAATAAGGCAAGTTTTGGATGAAAATATACTCACACCTTGATTTAAGCAACTATTGTGAACTTTGCATGATTTCATGAGAATTTTGCTAGAATTGCATGATAAATTGATAATGCACAATCTCATGACTTTGGCTAGAGCTTTGATGCACTTTAATTGCTTGATTTCAGGGCAAAGGAAGCAAGAAAGAACCACGTTAGCATTCACGTTAACCTAATTAACGTGAACACTAACGTGGAATGGTGAAAAGCTTGCAACGTTAATGAGAAAAGTGATCACCAATAACGCCTGCGAAGCCATCCATAGCTCACGTTACTTGCCACGTTAACTAAGTTAACGTGGTAGTTAACGTAGAAGAAAAAGAGAAACTCCACGTTAAGAGAAAACGTGAACACCAATAACGTTTTCCTCCAACGTTAGTGGTAAAAGTGAACACCACTAACATTGGAGAACTTGGCAATGATCCACGTTAAGAGTCACGTTAACTTAGTTAACGTGAACTCTAACGTGGAAGAGGAAAACAAAAGCCAACGTTGGACCAACTAGCATTGCCTACGTTAACTTTCACGTTAAGACCATTAACGTAAAAGTTAATGTGGAGTTGAGATCAAAGAGCCAACGTTAGTGACACTCACTTTTGTCACTAACATTGGAAGATGGCATCACTACTACGTTAAGAGCCACGTTAACTTAGTTAACGTGAGCTCCAACGTAGAGAATTTGGCATTTGGAGCGTTAGCGACAAAGGTGAGTGTCACTAACGCTCTCGAAGGTGAATCACACCTACGTTAAGAGTCATGTTAGCTATACTAACGTGGACTCTAACATAGGAACAAAGGGGCACTAAGCAATGTTAATGGAAAAGGTGATTCCCATTAACGTTCGCGAAGGGGTATAAGCCAACGTTATTGGGAAAAGTGAGTCCCAATAACGTTGGCCAAAAATTGAAAAGGCAACGTTAGTGGTCACGTTAAGACCACTAACGTTAGAGTTAATGTGGGTATATAAGGTTGGAACGTTAGTGGAAAAAAAATGAATGCCACTAACGCTCTCGAACCTACAATGGCACTCAACGTTAATCTCACTAAATACCCAAGCCTAATTCATATTTCTCTGCAAGCTGGGCCCACTAAAGATGAGAATTGCTTCAACTCAAGATCCAAAGCCCACATCCAATACTTGAAGAACTCACTAGAAGATCAAGAGGAGTAGTATATATAGGAGTAGTTTTGAACTATAGAGAAGCTTGGCACATTTGGGAACTACTCTCTATAGATTTACTTTTCTGCACTTTTAGCATGGATTTTTCTTCTCTGCCATTTTTCATTTCTAGAGCTATGAACAATTAAACCCTTTTCATTGGGTTAGGGAGCTCTGTTGTAATTTGATGGATCAATTATAGTTTTCATTCTTCTTCTTCTTTCTTTTCTCTTGATCTTACTAGAAAGCTTTCGATCTTAATTCAATTGGTTAGTTGTCTTGGAAAAGAAACTCTCCATAATTGGATATCCTTTGAGCCTTGGAAAAGGGATGAGGAGATCATGCTAGAAATGCTTTCTCATGTTGGACCAAATTGGGGTCTGGGCGGATATAGTGACATGTAATCCTCCCAACACTTTGATTTGGAAATACATGTGGTATAATCAGTGACCACACTTCATCTCTTCCCATGAGCAATTAAATCAAGGAATTAGGCAATTGTTCAAGCTTAGAGAGATTGGGTTGCCAAGGAATTGGGATCCACTCACTTAAGATTGCCAAGGAGATCAATGAATGCATTAATTGAGGAAGAGATGAGAATGAACTTGATCCGGAGAATGCAACATCTCCTGAACCCAATGATTTCTCTATTTCTAATCTTACCCATTCTCTTTACTTTCTGCCATTTAATTTCATGCTCATTATCCCAAATTCCCATTTAATATTCTGCACTTTAATTTCTGTTATTTACTTTCCAGTCATTTAAATTTCTGCATCTCAATCTAAATTCTATTTAGCTCAACTAGCATATTCTTCTAACTAAAGTTGCTTGACTAATCAATCCTTGTGGGATTCGACCTCACTCTATTGTGAGTTTTACTTGACGACAATTTGGTATACTTGCCGAAGAAAATTTGTTGAGAGACAAGTTTTCATGCATCCAAATGGCTTGAATCCTTCCCAAAGGAAAGCTTAACTAATTGGGAAGAAGTGGTAAACAAGTTTTTGGCAAGATTTTACCCTCCTCAAAGGATCAATAGGCTGAGAGCTGAGGTGCAAACTTTTAGACAATAAGATAGTGAGACACTTTATGAAGCATGGGAGAGATTCAAAGACCTAACAAGAAAATGCCCACTAGAGATGTTTAATGAGTGGGTTCAACTTCACATCTTCTATGAAGGTCTTTCATATGAGTCAAAGAAGGCTGTGGATCATTCATCAGGAGGCTCTCTAAACAAGAAGAAAACCATTGAAGAAGCCATAGATGTCATTGAAACAGTTACTGAAAATGACTACTTCTATGCCTCCGAAAGAAGTAACACCAGAGGAGTAATGGAGCTGAACCACATGGATGCATTGTTAGCTCAAAACAAGATGATCACCAAGCAGCTAGCAGATCTTACCAAGAAGGTAGAGGAGAACCAAGTTGCAGTAGCCATCACCTCATCATCAGCTCAAGAAGGAGTAAACATAGGAGAAGAAGGTGACTGGGAGCAAGCCAACTATGTTGGAAATTTACCTAGACAAATCCATGATCCATACTCCAAAATTTACAACTCTGGATGGAGAAATCACCCCAACTTTGGATGGGAAAACCAACAAGACCAAGGGCAAGATCAGAGACGCCACAACCTCAACTCCAACAACAATGCAACTCATCAAAACACCTCACAGAGATACTACCAACATCTATCTAACCAACCTTCTCAACCACCTAATCTCAACCCACCATCATTAACAGATGATAGGCTCTCAAAGATTGAGGCTCTACTTGAAAACTTATGCAGAGAAGTCCAAGACAACAAAGTGTTTAAGGAAGAAGTGCGAGCCAATATCCAAAACCAAGGAGAAAACATCAAGAGATTGGAGTCCCAAGTAGGGTATTTATCTCAACAAATTCCCAAACCCATTGATGGATTCCCTAGTGATACGGAGAAGAATCCAAGAGGAGAAACAAAGAAAGTGAGATGGGAAGAATGCAAAATGATAACCACAAGTGATGAGGGGAGTATCAATGGAGTAGAACACCTCCAAAATAATCAAAAGGAAAGCCAGGAGGAAAGAAGCTATACACCCCAACCTACATCCAAGGAAGTGTTGAAGAAGAAGGAGGTATTGAACCCATATGCACCTTTTCCCCACAGGCTTAAAGGTGGTGTAGTAGGGAGAATGTACTCAAGGTTCCTTGATATGTTTGCATCTCTTGATGTAAATATACCATTTATTAAATCCCTCCAACAAATGCCTTTCTACATCAAGTATATAAAGGAGCTACTAGCCAGAAAAAGTCCATTGAAGGGTGGACAAACAATAAAGATGAATAGGGATTGCAGTGTGGTGCACGAAATTGCAATCACACTCTTGTAATTCCGCACAACTAACCAGCAAGTGCACTGGGTCGTCCAAGTAATACCTTACGTGAGTAAGGGTCGATCCCACGGAGATTATCGGCTTGAAGCAAGCTATGGTTATCTTGTAACTCTTAGTCAGGATATCAATAATTCTCAGGTTTAATTGTGAAAAGTAAAAGAACATGAAATAAATATTTGTTTTGCAGTAATGGAGAACATGTTGAGGTTTTGGAGATGCTCTATCTTCTGAATCTCTGCTTTCCTATTGTCTTCTTCTTCATGCACGCAAGGCTCCTTCCATGGCAAGTTGTATGTAGGGTTTCACCGTTGTCAATAGCTACCTTCCATCCTCTCAGTGAAAATGTTCAACGCGCTCTGTCACAGCACGGCTAATCATCTGTCGGTTCTCAATCAAGTTGGAATAGAATCCAATGATTCTTTTGCATCTGTCACTAATGCCCAGCCTTTAGGAGTTTGAAGCTCGTCACAGTTATTCAATCCTTGAATCCTACTCAGAATACCACAGACAAGGTTTAGACCTTCCGGATTCTCTTGAATGCCGCCATCAATTCTAGCTTATACCACGAAGATTCTGATTAAGGAATCTAAGAGATATTCACTTAGTCTAAGGTAGAATGGAGGTGGTTGTCAGGCACACGTTCATAGGTGAGAATGATGATGAGTGTCACGGATCATCACATTCATCAAGTTGAGGAACAAGTGATATCTTAGAATGGAAGCAAGCGTGATTGAATAAAAAAAAGTAGTAATTGCATTAATCCATCAAGACACAACAGAGCTCCTCACCCCCAACCATGGGGTTTAGAGACTCATGCCGTAGAAGATATAATAAGAAATGTGTAATGTCATGAGGTAAAGATACAATGTCAAAAGGTCCTATTAATAGTGAACTAGTAACCTAGGGTATACAAAAATGAGTAAATGACGTAAAAATCCACTTCCGGGGTCCACTTGGTGTGTTCTTGGACTGAGCATTGAAGCTTTCATGTGTAGAGACTTTTCCTGGAGTTAAACGCCAGCTTTTGTGCCAGTTTGGGCGTTTAACTCCAATTTTTGTGCCTGTTCCGGCGTTAAACGCCGGGAATTCTGAAGCTGAATTGCAACGCCGGTTTGGGCCATCAAATCTTGGGCAAAGTATGGACTATTATACATTTCTGGAAAGCCCAGGATGTCTACTATCCAATGCAACTGAGAGCGTGCCAATTGGGCTTCTGTAGCTCGAGAAAATCCACTTCGAGTGCAGAGAGGTCAGAATCCAACAGCATCTGCAGTCCTTTTTCAGCCTCTGAATCAGCTTTTTGCTCAGGTCCCTCAATTTCAGCCAGAAATTACCTAAAATCACAGAAAAACACACAAACTCATAGTAAAGCCCAGAAAAGTGAATTTTAAATAAAAACTAATAAAAACATACAAAAAACTAACCAAAACATACTAAAAACATACTAAAAATAGTGCCAAAAAGCATATAAATTATCCGCTCATCACAACACCAAACTTAAATTGTTGCTTGTCCCCAAGCAACTGAAAATCAATTAGGATAAAAAGAAGAGAACATACTATAGACTCCAAAATATCAATGAAACTTAGCTCCAATTAGATGAGCAGGACTAGTAGCTTTTTGCTTCTGAACAGTTTTGGCATCTCACTTTATCCTTTGAAGATTAGAATGATTGGCATCTATAGGAACTCAGAATTCAGATAGTGTTATTGATTCTCCTAGTTAAGTGTGATGATTCTTGAACATAGTTATTCTATGAGTCTTGGCTGTGGCCCAAAGCACTATGTCTTCCAGTATTACCACCGGATACATACATGCCACAGATACATAACTGGGTGAACCTTTGTAGATTGTGACTCAGCTTTGCTAGAGTCCCCAATTAGAGGTGTCCAGGGTTCTTAAGCACACTCTTTTTGCCTTGGATCATTTTTTTTGAATACACTACTTTTTCTTGCTTCAAGAATCAATTTGATGATTTTTTAGATCCTCAATAACATTTCTCCTTTTCCATCATTCTTTCAAGAGCCAACTAGTTTAACATTCTTTAATCAACAAATTCAAAATACATATGCACTGTTCAAGCATTCATTCAGAAAATAAAAAGTATTGTCACCACATCAAACTAATTCAACTAGTTTCAGAGATGAATTCGAAATCCTGCACTTTTTGTTCTTTTGTGATTAAAGCATTTTTCATTTAAGAGAGGTGATGGATTCATAAGACATTCATAGCTTTAAGACATGAACCTTGAATTTTATTAATCATGAATTAAGAACAAGACTCAAAAATAAATATAAGATAAGACTAATAGTAATAGAAAACAAAAATTTAAATGACTCTAAAATAGACTCCTAATGATAGAAGTTATCACAGAGTTAGGACTCAACAACCTTGATTTTGAGAAGTGGATGCTCCCTCAACTTGTGGGGTATTTGACCCTTCAAGGGAGAGCTTCTGGCGCTTTAGCTCCTGTAGCTCACGCCCCTGCTTCTCTTGTTCTTTCAGCAATTTGCAGAGCATGCAGTTTTGATTCTGCTGTTCTTCCTTAATTTGTTCCATAGCTTCTTGCAGCTTCGCAACAGATGCTTCTAGGCGGGTCCAGTAGTCAATTTCAGGAAGTTCAGGGAGGAACTCCTGCGCCCACCTTTTGATAGAGTTGTCTTGCATTTGTCCTTCCATTGACTTCTTGGTGATTGGGTGTTCAATTGGGATGAATTCATCTACTCCCATCCTCACCCCAGCATCTTTACATAGCAAAGAGATTAAGCTTGGGTAAGCCAGTTTGGCTTCAGTGGAGTTCTTGTTTGCAATTGTGTAGATCTCAAAAGCAATCAGATGATGAACCTCCACTTCTTTTCCCAGCATAATGCAATGAATCATCATTGCTCTCTTGATAGTGACCTCAGAACGGTTGCTAGTGGGCAATATAGAACGCCCAATGAAGTCTAGCCAACCTCTTGCAATTGGTTTGAGATCTCCCCTCTTGAGTTGGTTTGGGACACCTTTTGAATTGGTTGTCCACTTGTTCCAGGGAGGCATATGTCCTCTAGAACTTGATTCAACCCCTTATTTGCTCTCACCATTCTCCTATTAAAGGATTCAGGATCATCTTGCAGTTGAGGCAATTTGAAGATCTCTCTTATTTTGTCCAGATGGAAGTAAATAGTTCTCCCTCTGACCATGGTTCTGTAGGTATGAAAAGCAGTTCCAGTCATTCTCTACTTATCTGTCAGCCACAGATTTGAGTAGAATTCCTGAACCATGTTTCTTCCAACCTTTGTCTCAGGGTTGGTTAGAAATTCCCATCCTCTGTTTCGAATCTGCTCTTGGATCTCTAGATATTCATCTTCTTTCAGATCGAATCTGACTTCCGGGATCACTGACCTTAGACCCATTATTTTGTGGTAATGGTCTGCATGTTCTTTGGTTAAGAACTTCTCTTGACTCCAAAGATTCTTTGGAGTATTCTCTTTCTTGCCTTTTGAATTGGTTTGTTTTCCCTTAGGAGCCATGATCTTGATAAATCTTGGCTTAGTGATCATGGAAAAGCACACCAAACTTAGAGGTTTGCTTGTCCTCAAGCAAAAGAAAGGAAAGAGGAGAGAGAGGAGGAGAGCAAATTCGAATGGTGGGGAGAAGGGGATGGCCGAGCTTTATTTATAAAGGGAGGGGGAGAGATTTCGAAAATTTTGGAGGAGATTTGAGAAGATATGGAAAGAATTTGAGAAGATAATGGAGTTTTTGGAGAAGATTTGGAAAGTATTTGAAAGAGATTTGAAGAATGATTTAGAAAATTGTTTAATTTTCGAATTTTGAGGATGAATGATGAAAGTTTGTAATGTGTATATTCAGAAAATTATGGATCAAAACAAGAAAGTTTGAAAAAAATTTGAAGTGGAAAACAAAATCTCCTCCCCCTGCCTTTCTGGCGTTAAACGCCCTGAATGGTATCCATTCTGGCGTTTAACGCCCACTTGGTGGCCATTATGGGCGTTTAACGCCCAGCCAGGTGCCCTGGCTGGCGTTAAACACCAGAAACCCCTTCATCACTGGGCATTTTGCTAAACACCCAAGATGCTGCACACCTGGCGTTAAACGCCCAGAATGGTGCCCATTCTGGCGTTTAACGCCCAAAATGGTACCTTTACTGGCGTTAAACGCCCAGAATGGTATCCATTATGGCGTTTAACGCCCAGAGTACCCCTTACTGGCGTTTGTTCGCCAGCAAGCTCCTTTTCTCTGCTTTTTGCACTGAATCCTTCTGTAACTCTGTGAATTCCTTCAATTTTGATGATCACCCTTTGAGAATATGTATATCAAACTTTTAAAGAACAATTAACCTGCTAATGACTGGGTTGCTTCCCAGCAAGCGCTTCTTTATTGTCTTTAGCTGGACCTTTATTGAGACTCATTCAAGCCTCGGTTTTGAGCATTCCTGCTCAAAATTACTTTCAAGATAATGTTTGATTCTCTGTCCATTAACAATAAACTTTTTGTCAGAATCAATATCCTGAAGCTCAACATATCCATATGGTGAGACCCCTGTAATCACATACGGACCCCTCCACCGGGATTTAAGTTTTCCTGGGAATAGTTTGAGCCTAGAGTTGAAGAGTAGAACTTTTTGTCCTGGCTCAAAGACTCTGGATGACAACTTCTTGTCATGCCACTTCTTTGCCTTTTCCTTATAAATTTTTGCATTTTCAAAGGCACTGAGTCTGAACTCCTCTAGCTCATTTAGCTGGAGCAATCTTTTTTCACCAGCTAACTTAGCATCCATGTTTAGGAATCTGGTTGCCCAGTAGGCTTTATGTTCCAGTTCCACAGGCAGATGACAAGCCTTCCCATACACAAGTTGGTATGGAGAGGTTCCTATAGAAGTCTTGAAGGCTGTTCTGTATGCCCACAGAGCATCATCCAAGCTCTTTGCCCAATCCTTTCTACGAGCAATAAGAGTCTGTTCCAGGATTCTTTTTAGCTCTCTATTAGAGACTTCAGCTTGCCCATTTGTCTGTGGGTGATACAGAGTTGCTACTTTGTGGCTAATTCCATATCGGACCATAGCAGAGTACAGCTGTTTATTGCAGAAATGAGTGCCCCCATCACTGATTAGTACTCTGGGAACACCAAACCTGCTGAAGATGTGTTTCTGTAGGAATTTCAGTACGGTCTTGGTATCATTATTGGGTGTGGCAATTGCTTCTACCCATTTAGACACAGAGTCTACTGCCACTAGAATATAAGTGTTTGAGTATGATGGTGGGAAGGGACCCATGAAGTCAATTCCCCATACATCAAACAATTCAATCTCTAGGATCCCTTGTTGAGGCATGGCGTAACCATGAGGCAAGTTACCAGCTCTTTGGCAACTGTCACAGTTATGCACAAACTCCCGGGCATCCCTATAGATAGTAGGCCAGTAGAATCCGCATTGGAGGACCTTAGTGGCTGTTTGCTCACCTCCGAAATGTCCCCCATGCTACGATCCATGGCAATGCCACATGATCCTTTGTGCTTCCTCTCTAGGTACACATCTGCGGATTATTCCGTCTGCACATCTCTTAAAGAGATATGGCTCATCCCATAGGTAGTACTTGGCATCTGAAATTAATTTTTTTCTTTGCACCCTGCTGTACTCTTGTGGTATGAACCTCACAGCTTTATAATTTGCAATATTTGCAAACCATGGTTCTTCCTAGATGGCAAAGAGTTGCTCATCTGGAAAGGTTTCAGAGATCTCAGTAGAAGGGAGGGACGCCCCAGCTACTGGTTCAATTCGGGACAGATGATCAGCTACCTGGTTCTCTGTCCCTTTTCTGTCTCTTATTTCTATATCAAACTCTTGCAGAAGCAATACCCACCTTATGAGCCTGGGTTTTGAATCCTGCTTTGTGAGTAAGTATTTAAGAGCAGCATGGTCAGTGTATACAATCACTTTTGACCCTACTAAGTAGGATCTAAACTTGTCAATGGCATAAACCACTGCAAGTAACTCTTTTTCTGTGGTTGTGTAATTCTTCTGTGCATCATTTAGAACACGACTAGCATAATAAATGACGTGCAGAAGCTTGTTATGCCTCTGTCCCAACACTGCACCAATGGCATGGTCACTGGCATCACACATTAGTCCAAATGGTAATGTCCAGTCTGGTGCAAAGATGACTGGTGCTGTGACCAGCTTGGCTTTCAGGGTCTCAAATGCCTGCAGACACTTAGTGTCAAACACAAATGGTGTGTCAGCAGCTAGCAGGTTACTCAGAGGTTTTGCAATTTTTGAAAAATCCTTTATAAACCTTCTGTAGAATCCTGCATGTCCCAGAAATCTTCTGATTGCCTTAACATTCGCAGGTGGTGGTAATTTTTCAATTACCTCTACCTTTGCTTGATCCACCTCTATTCCCTTGCTTGAAATTTTATGCCCAAGGACAATCCCCTCAGTCACCATGAAGTGACATTTTTCCCAGTTTAAAACTAGGTTGGTCTCTTGGCATCTTTTCAGAACAAGTGCTAGATGGTTAAGGCAGGAGTTGAATGAGTCTCCAAATACTGAAAAGTCATCCATGAAGACTTCCAGAAATTTCTCTACCATATCTGAGAAGATAGAGAGCATGCACCTCTGAAAGGTTGCAGGTGCATTGCACAGACCAAAAGGCATCCTTCTGTAGGCAAATACTCCAGAAGGACATGTAAATGCTGTTTTCTCTTTGTCCTGAGGATCTACTGCAATTTGGTTGTAACCTGAATAGCCATCCAAAAAGCAATAATATTCATGACCTGCTAGTCTCTCTAGCATCTGGTCTATGAATGGTAAAGGAAAATGATCCTTTCTGGTGGCTGTATTGAGCCTTCTGTAGTCAATACACATACGCCACCCTGTAACTATTCTTGTGGGAACCAGTTCATTTTTTTCATTATGAACCACTGTCATGCCTCCCTTATTGGGGACAACTTGGACAGGGCTCACCCAGGGGCTATCAGAAATAGGATAAATAATCCTAGCCTCTAGTAACTTAGTGACCTCTTTCTGCACCACCTCCTTCATGGCTGGATTTAGCCGCCTCTGTGGTTGAACCATTGGCTTGGCATTATCTTCCAATAGGATCTTGTGCATGCATCTTGCTGGGCTAATGCCCTTAAGATCACTTATGGACCACCCAAGAGCTATCTTATGTGTCCTTAGCACTTGAATTAGTGCTTCCTCTTCCTGTGAGTTTAAAGCAGAGCTTATAATCACTGGAAAAGTGTCACCTTCTCCCAGAAATACATACTTCAGGGATGGTGGTAGTGGCTTGAGCTCGGGTTTAGGAGGTTTATCCTCTTCCTGAGGAATTTTCAGAGGTTCTTTTATTTCCTCTGGTTCCTCCAGGTCAGGCTGAACATCTTTAAAGATATCCTCTAGCTCTCATTCGAGACTCTCAGTCATATTGATCTCTTCCACTAAAGAGTCAATAATATCAGCGCTCATGCAGTCATTTGATGTGTCTAGATGCTGCATAGCTTTGACAGCATTCAACTTGAACTCATCATCATTGACTCTCAGGGTCACTTCTCCTTTTTGTACATCAATAAGAGTTCGTCCAGTTACTAGGAAGGGTCTTCCTAGGATGAGAGTTGCACTCTTGTGCTCCTCCATTTCCAGCACTACAAAGTCAGTTGGAAAGGCGAATGGCCCAACCTTGACAATCATGTCCTCAATTATGCCTGATGGGTATTTAATGGAGCCATCAACAAGTTGGAGGCATATCCGGGTTGGTTTGACTTCTTCAGTCAACCCAAGCTTTCTGATAGTGGATGTAGGTATTAGATTGATACTTGCTCCAAGGTCAAATAGGGCTGTCTTGGTACAAGCACCTTCTAATGTGCATGGTATCATAAAGCTTCCTGGATCTTGAAGCTTCTCTGGTAAGCTCTTCAGAATGACTGCATTGCATTCTTCAGTGAGAAACACTTTTTCAGTTTCTCTCCAATCCTTTTTATGACTTAAGATCTCTTTCATGAACTTAGCATAAGAAGGTATTTGCTCAAGTACTTCTGCAAATGGAATCTTTATTTCAAGAGTCCTGAGATAGTCTGCAAAGCGGGCAAATTGCTTATCCTGTTCTGCTTGGCAGAGTTTCTGAGGATAAGGCATCTTGGCTTTATACTCTTCAACCTTAGTTGCTGTAGGTTTATTTCCTACAGAAGTGGTTGGAGAAGCCTTCTTAGAGGGGTTACTATCAGCACTCTCAGGTGTCTGATTCCTCATTGGCGTTTGAATGCCAGGATTGGGTGAGGAATGGGCGTTTAACACCAACTTTTCCCCCCTTTTTGGCGTTTGAATGCCAGAACTGGGCAGGGAATGGGCGTTTAACGCCAACTTTTCCCCCCTTTCTGGCGTGTGAACGCCAGAAGTATTCCTCTCTGGGCTCTTACTGTCCTCAGAAGGATTTTGGACAGTGGTTTGGTTATCCTCTGTCAGTTGTTCCTTTCTTATCTTTTTGCTGCTTTGAGTTGATACATTCAATGTTTTTCCACTCCTTAATTTAACAGCTTGGCATTCTTCTGTTATCTGTTTAGATAGTTGCTGTCTTGTCTGATTTAATTGTGCTTCCATATTCTTGTTAGCAATTTTAGTTTCTTGGAGCATCTCTTTAAATTTTGCTAACTGTTTTGTCATCATGAGTAATTGCTCATTAAGGTCAACCATCTGTTCTTGAGGGTTAGGATCAGTAGTTACTGCCATAGCTTCTTCTTTTATAGAGGACTCACTGCTTGAGTATAAATGTTGATTTCTAGCAACTGTATCTATGAGCTCTTAAGCCTCTTCAATCGTCTTCCGCATGTGTATAGATCCACCAGCTGAGTGGTCTAAAGACATCTGAGCTTTTTCTGTGAGCCCATAATAGAAGATGTCTAACTGTACCCACTCTGAAAACATTTCAGAGGGACATTTTCTTAGCATACCTCTGTACCTCCCCAGGCATTATAAAGGGATTCATTATCCTCTTGTTTAAAGCCTTGGATGTCCAGCCTTAGCTGTGTCATCCTTTTTGGAGGGTAAAATTGATTCAGGAATTTGTTTGATAAATGTCTCCATGTTTTTATGCTTGCTGTGGGTTGGTTATTCAACCACCTCTTAGCTTGATCTTTTACAGCAAATAAAAACAGTAATAATCTGTAGACATCCTGATCTACCTCTTTATCACGTACTGTGTCAGCAATTTGTAAAAACTGTGCCAGAAACTCAGTAGGTTCTTCATGTGGAAGACCAAAATACTGGCAGTTTTGCTGCATCATGACAATGAGTTGAGGATTTAGCTCAAAGCTGCTTGTTTTAATGGGAGGTATACAGATGCTACTCCCATATGCAGTTGTAATGGGGTTAGCATATGACCCCAGAGTTCTTCTGGACTGCTCAATTCCACTTAGGTCCATGATGGAGAAAGGGAAATGATATGGATTCACAAGTAAAGTATAGAATATTTTTTTTATTTTTTTATTTTTTTAAAGTAACCAAAAATAATAAACTAAAATGAATGAAAAATAAAATAAAAATTTGAAAACCAAAAGAGAATAAAATCAAAGCAATTTGAAAACTAAATTAATTAATTGATTAAAAAGATTTTGGAATTAGCAATTAAGAAGATATGATTGAAAATTATTTTGAAAAAGATTTGATTTTTTTGAAATGAAGAAAGAGAAAAACAACAAAATGACACCAAACATAAAATTTTTTAGGAAATCAAACACAAATTCTCGAAAATTTTAAAGGAAAACACAAAGAAGACACCAAACTTAGAACTTTTAAAGATCAAGAAAGGACTAAGAAAAAGCAAATTTGAAAAATTAAAAGAAAACAAAAACATGCAATTGACACCAAACTTAAAATATGAAACTAAACTCAAATAAAAGACTCTAAACCAACAAAAATAAAATAGTCCTAATCTAAGCAACAAGATACATCGTCAGTTGTCCAAACTCGAACAATTCCCAGCAACGGCGCCAAAAACTTGGTGCACGAAATTGCAATCACACTCTTGCAATTCCGCACAACTAACCAGCAAGTGCACTGGGTCGTCCAAGTAATTCCTTACGTGAGTAAGGGTCGATCCCACGGAGATTGTCGGCATGAAGCAAGCTATGGTTATCTTGTAACTCTTAGTCAGGATATCAATAATTCTCAGGTTTAATTGTGAAAAGTAAAAGAACATGAAATAAATACTTGTTTTGCAGTAATAGAGAACAAGTTGAGGTTTTGGAGATGCTCTATCTTCTGAATCTCTGCTTTCCTACTATCTTCTTCTTCATGCATGCAAGGCTCCTTCCATGGCAAGCTGTATGTAGGGTTTCACTGTTGTCAATGGCTACCTCCCATCCTCTCAGTGAAAATGTTCAACATGCTCTGTCACAGCACGGCTAATCATCTGTCACAGTCATTCAATCCTTGAATCCTACTCAGAATACCACAGACAAGGTTTAGACCTTCCAGATTCTCTTGAATGCCGCCATCAATTCTAGCTTATACCACGAAGATTCTGATTAAGGAATCTAAGAGATATTCACTTAGTCTAAGGTAGAACGGAGGTGGTTGTCAGGCACACGTTCATAGGTGAGAATGATGATGAGTGTCACGGATCATCACATTCATCAAGTTGAGGAACAAGTGATATCTTAGAATGGAAACAAGCGTGATTGAATAAAAAAAATAGTAGTAATTGCATTAATCCATCAAGACACAGCAGAACTCCTCACCCCCAACCATGGGGTTTAGAGACTCATGCCGTAGAAGATACAATAAGAAACGTGTAATGTCATGAGGTAAAGATACAATGTCAAAAGGTCCTATTAATAGTGAACTAGTAACCTAGGGTATACAGAAATGAGTAAATGACATAAAAATCCACTTCCGGGGTCCACTTGGTGTGTGCTTGGGCTGAGCATTGAAGCTTTCATGTGTAGAGACTTTTCCTGGAGTTAAACGCCAGCTTTTGTGCCAGTTTGGGCGTTTAACTCCAATTTTTGTGCCAGTTCCGGCGTTAAACGCCGGGAATTCTGAAGCTGAATTTCAACGCCGGTTTGGGCCATCAAATCTCGGACAAAGTATAGACTATTATATATTGCTGGAAAGCCCATGATGTCTACTTTCCAACGCAATTAAGAGCGCGCCAATTGGGCTCTTGTAGCTCCAGAAAATCCACTTCGAGTGCAGGGAGGTCAGAATCCAACAGCATCTGCAGTCCTTTTTCAGCCTCTGAATCAGATTTTTGCTCAGGTCCCTCAATTTCAGCCAGAAATTACCTGAAATCATAGAAAAACACACAAACTCATGGTAAAGCCCAGAAAAGTGAATTTTAAATAAAAACTAATAAAAACATACTAAAAACTAACCAAAACATGCTAAAAACATACTAAAAACAGTGCCAAAAAGCCTATAAATTATCTGCTCATCACAGTGCTCTCATTCAACCAGGGCCACCCACAAAGGAAGAGGATCCAGGGAGTTTCCACATTCCTTGTACCATAGGAGAAACAATGATTGACAAAGGGCTTTGTGATTTGGGAGCAAGCATCAACTTAATGCCTCTCTCCCTCATGAAGAAGCTCCAAATCAATGAACTAACTCCTACTGATGTAATTATCAGATTGGCTGACAAAACTCAAAAACAAGCAATAGGAGTGGTTGAAAATGTGCTGGTAAAGGTTGGGAGCTACTATCTTCCCACAGATTTTGTTGTTTTGGAAATGGATGAGAATCCTATTTACTCCATCATTCTGGGAAGACCATTCCTAGCCACAGCCAGAGCACTCATAGATGTAGAGCGAGGAGAGCTAGTACTGAGAATACATGATGAGCAGCTCACTTTCAATGTTTTCAACCTCTCACAAGAAGCAATTCAAGAAAATAAAGAATCAAGAGAAGAGCAGAATGAAGCACTGATGCAAGAAACAAGCAGTGAAGCACAAACAACACAACTAGAAATCCCATTGGTTGGCAAGCCATTTATTCAAGAAGAACCTCATCCAAAGGTAACTCAAGGGAAGCTGAGCAAACCAAAGTCATGCAAATCTAGCAACAAAGAGTCCTTAGAGAAAGAATCTATAGAAAATAAGAGAGTATCAAGAGATACAAAGAAGAAAGTTCCAAGGGGATGGAGAAATAAGAAAATTCCTACAGAAAATTTCTCACCAGGTGATGAAGTGATCTCTACATACTTTCCATCTATACCACCTCACCTCTCCACTATTCCATCTCAGCTGTCTCCTGTGTACACTATCAACAAAGTCTTGTCCTTAGAGCATATGGAGCTTATCAACAAAGCCAATGGACATAGGTTCACTGCAAGTGGAGAAGACTTCAAGCACTATCAGCCACCTTGACAAGGACCAAACGTCAAGCTAATGACGCTAAAGAAGTGCTTTATGGGAGGCAACCCATGTTCTATACCTCCTTTCTTAAACCTCTAATAATAGTAATAAGGCAATTTCCATGGAATTTCAAATTAATTTTGACAACTAATATAAAGCTCCTCTACATGCAACGTATAGTACATGATAAGTTTGGTGTTCAAAGCACACCAAGTGAGATTTGAACACACCCTATGAGGAAGATTTATTCCCCAAACTTGTTGCACCATGTGATCACAAACAAGTTTGGTGTACCAATGTGCATGCATGGGAAGCTTAATGGTTGATTGATTTGCATTCATGGAAAGCATTTAGTCATGTAAAAACAAAAGAAAAAGAAATATTATTTTAGTTCACACTTTTTCCCACCAAAAATTTCAAATAACCCATCGCATTTTCTTTTCGTGTATAGGGAATCAAAAAAGACATTGATGGTACTTGATAGGACAATTGAGGAAGGGAGATTCGGCCACTACACCAAGGGAATTTCATACTTGTCTTCATGGGGAATGTCCTTGGAAGTGTTGCCATGCAACATTGGGAGAGGACAATCTTGAGAACCGAACTAAGACCCCCATAAAGGAGGTAATCCTTGTGCTCATTCAATCCTAAAACCCCAACCGTCCACTATCAAACAACACCATCAATCCACACCCTTCAATCAATTGCCATCTTTTTATATAAACCCTTTCCCACTTTATTCCTTCGGTCATACACACATCACCCTCCACCAAAGGCTTCACATACACCCTCCTAGCCATCTTGAGAATAGCCAACACATCAACAATCTTGCATGGCATCATCAAGCTCCAAGAGACAAAAGGGGAAGGAACCCATAGAGCATCCTCCTTTTGATGAAGGGCGATTTAGAACCTTTCATCATGCACTCCAGTATGGGTGGATGACTGAGAAAGAAATTATTTATGAACTAGGCTTTCAAGTCACAAAAGCCGAATGTCCAGAAATCACAAAGAAGGTGGAACAACGCCGATGGGAGCTCCTCACCGATCCAATCACAAGGGTGAATGCAACTCTAGTAAGAGAGTTCTATGCAAATGCAGTTAGGCAAGACAAGGCGGATGACTCATACACAAGTTCTGTGAGAGGGGTCATGGTGGATTTTAGTCCTATGACTATCATGAGAGTGTTGAAATTGAGAAGCATACCCTTTGAAGAGGAGAGCTATCACTCGAGAATGGACAAAAACCCCAATTATAACCAGATTATACAGGATATCTGTATGCAAGGACCAGATTGGGAAAGAGGCCCCAAGAGGAAGCCCAAATTTATAAAAAGAGGAGATCTCCTCCCTGAGGCTAAAGGTTGGTTCGAATTGTAAGGAGATCCATCCTCCCAGCCGGAAATAACTCAGAGGTAAACCTCAAGAGAGCAACGATGGTGCAATGTCTAATGAAGGGAGGAGAGATCAAGGCTCATGAACTCATAGCCCAAGGCATTCGGAAGCTTGCTGAGAAGAGCGATTCTGGAGGAAAGTTGGGTTATCCCAACACTATCTTTCGCCTTTGCAAACTGGCCAGGGTGATATTTGAGGATGAAAACCCCGAGTGGATAAAGGTTGGTCTTCCAATTACTTATCGTCGGATGCATGCTGCTGCATTTCCACTACCTCCACGAAGGGTACGAAAGAGGCCAGCTCATCAAGCTGAAGAAGAACAACATCCACAGGAGCAAACTTTAGCCACCTTAAGCAAGCACCAATTGCAAGAGGCTATTGATACCTTATCTAGGCAATGCATGGAAAATCAAGGGGCACAAAGGGAGTTTCAATTGCAATTAATAGAGCACCAAAAAGGATCATTCTCTAGATGGATGGATCAGCAAGGGGAATGGCAAAAACAATTGATGGACCAGCAATTGGAACAAGGGAGACAATGGAGTGAATCCTTCCACAACCTGAATCAAAAGCAAGATCAGCAACAAGAAGCCATCCAAAGGCTAACCAACATCCAAACACATCAAGGTGCACACATCCATGAGATGCATCAGAAACAAAGAGAATAAGCAGATCTTTTCGATGAATACAGAGCATTTTCGGAAGGTGTCTACATGAGTGAGACTGGGTATCATGTGAATACCCAAGTCAGGCTTTGGTACCTAGTCGGACAACTGCCTATTTTGCATCCTGGGATAACAAAATATGAAGATGTAAAAGATGAGTTAGCACAAGTGGAGCGCGAAAGGATAGAACAAAGTCATGAATCAGTAAGGAAGGCATTGGAGGATTGGAAGATAGCCAGAATAAATCGAATGAGAGGAAGCACAAGTGGACAAAGTAAACTTCAAGAGGGCAAGGAAGCAGAAGAACATGAGCAGGCCAACAAGTGAAAGGTGGTGAAGTTCCTTCTTAGTTTACCTTTTTCAAAGCTTTAAATAAGGAAAATCATGTATGAAATATACCATGCTTCCATGAGTAGTTTAGGAATTTCAATTCTGCATTTAAGTTTCATTGCTTAGGTTAATGGTGCTAGCCTAATGTCTTGAATGTTCACTTTCATCTTTCTTACTTGTATGCTTGTCTCTTTAAGTTAATCAAAAAGAAAATGTTATGAAAAGAACAAGAGTGGAGTTATTTTATGAAGTGCATTCTGAATGTTTGTGGTAAGATGATTAGTAAGCTAAGTTGGTTCACCAAGTAAGAAAAGAAAGCAACTATCTATCCTGAGTCCTATGTTTGAGACACACCCTTTGAGACTAACTAAACAATAAGATCCCAATAAGAAAAGAGGAAGAGCAATAAAAGTGAAAAAGAAAGAAACACAATAAGAAACAATGCTAGGCATCAGGGATTTCAAAATTGAGGCATGTGTCTGTGGTGTTTATGTACAAAGGATATACTTGGATGAATAAGCTCTTAGGGGTGCATTATCACTTGGTAACTTGGATTAACTAATCCGGGATTATCAGCTGAAAGTCCACTACCAAGAGTAACCTTTGCTACAAAACACTTAGTAACCCAAAGAGGTGCTGGACATAAAGGTCTCAAGAAAGGAAAAATAACAAACCATATGCCTGTGGTGTGTATGTATGAGGGAAAGAGACTTGAGGGAGTAAGTCCTTAGGGGTGTCTTAACATCTAGCACCTTAAAACCAACTGGTTTGGAGTGTTGGCTGAAAGCTTATCATAAAGAGTCGCCCGCTTACAAAGCACTTAGCAAAAAAAGGAAAAATAAACTTTGAAAAAAAAGGAAGAATCAATAAGAAAGAAGTCTCAAAGGATGCAATCAAGAAAGTGACCAAGGAGTTGATAAAGGCTTGAAACCTAAAAGGGAGGAACCTAAGTTGCTATGCATGAAACCCCATAAACCAGGAATTATACTTTTATTTTATCTTCTTGTTCTTGCATTTCATTCTTCTTATGCTTCAGCACTTGCTTAGGGACAAGCAAGCTTTAAGTTTGGTGTTGTGATGCCAGGGCATCTAGGCCAGTTTCACTGACCTTTTCTTTACTGTTTTAGGGTAGTTTCACGCATTTTCTTAGTGAATAAGGCAAGTTTTGGATGAAAATACACTCACACCTTGATTTAAGCAACTATTGTGAACTTTGCATGATTTCATGAGAATTTTGCTAAAATTTCATGATAAATTGATAATGCACAATCTCATGACTTTGGCTAGAGCTTTGATGCACTTTAATTGCTTGATTTTAGGACAAAGGAAGCAAGAAAGAACCACGTTAGCATTCACGTTAACCTAGTTAACGTGAATACTAACGTGGAATGGTGAAAAGCTTGCAACGTTAATGAGAAAAGTGATCACCAATAACACCTGCGAAGCCATCCATAGCTCACGTTATTTGCCACATTAACTAAGTTAGCGTGGTAGTTAATGTAGAAGAAAAAGAGAAACTCCACGTTAAGAGAAAACGTGAACACCAATAACGTTTTCCTCCAATGTTAGTGGTAAAAGTGAACACCACTAACGTTGGAGAACTTGGCAATGATCCACGTTAAGAGTCACGTTAACTTAGTTAACGTGAACTCTAACGTGGAAGAGGAAAACAAAAGCCAACGTTAGTGACACTCACTTTTGTCACTAACGTTGGACCAATTAGCATTACCTACGTTAACTTTCACGTTAAGGCCATTAACGTAAAAGTTAACATGGAGTTGAGATCAAAGAGCCAACATTAGTGACACTCACTTTTGTCACTAACGTTGGAAGATGGCATCACTACTACGTTAAGAGCCACGTTAACTTAGTTAACGTGAGTTCCAACGTAGAGAATTTGGCATTTGGAGCGTTAGTGACAAAGGTGAGTGTCACTAATGCTTTGGAAGGTGAATCACACCTACGTTAAGAGTCACGTTAGCTATACTAACATGGACTCTAACGTAGGAACAAAGGGGCACTAAGCAACGTTAATGGGAAAAGTGATTCCCATTAACGTTCGCAAAGGGGTATAAGCCAACATTATTAGGAAAAGTGAGTCCCAATAACGTTGGCCAAAAATTGAAAAGGCAACGTTAGTGGTCACGTTAAGACCACTAACGTTAGAGTTAACGTGGGTATATAAGGTTGGAACGTTAGTGGAAAAAGTGAATGCCACTAACGTTCTCGAACCCACAATGGCACTCAACGTTAATCTCACTAAATACCCAAGCATAATTCATATTTCTCTGCAAGCTGGGCCCACTAAAGATGAGAACTGCTTCAACTCAAGATCCAAAGCTCACATCCAAGACTTGAAGAACTCACTAGAAGATAAAGAGGAGTAGTATATATAGGAGTAGTTTTGAACTATAGAGAAGCTTGGCACATTTGGGAACTACTCTCTATAGATTTACTTTTCTGCACTTTTAGCATGGATTCTTCTTCTCTGCCATTTTTTATTTCTAGAGCTATGAACAACTAAACCCCATTCATTGGGTTAGGGAGCTCTGTTGTAATTTGATGGATCAATTATAGTTTTCATTCTTCTTCTTCTTTCTTTTCTCTTGATCTTACTAGAAAGCTTTCGATCTTAATTCAATTGGTTAGTTGTCTTGGAAAAGAAACTCTCCATAATTGGATCTCCTTTGAGCCTTGGAAAAGGGATGAGGAGATCATGTTAGAAATGCTTTCTCATGTTGGACCAAATTGGGGTCTGGGCGGATATAGTGACATGTAATCCTCCCAACACTTTTATTTGGAAATACATGTGGTATAATCAGTGACCACACTTCATCTCTTCCCATGAGCAATTAAATCAAGGAATTGGGCAATTGTTCAAGCTTAGAGAGATTAGGTTGCCAAGGAATTGGGATCCACTCACTTAAGATTGCCAAGGAGATCAATGAATGCATTGATTGAGGAAGAGATGAGAATGAAATTGATCCGGAGAATGCAACATCTCCTGAACCCAATGATTTCCCCATTTCTGATCTTACCCATTCTCTTTACTATCTGCTATTTAATTTCTTGCTCATTACCCCAAATCCCCATTTAATATTCTACACTTTAATTTCTGTTATTTACTTTCCAGTCATTTAAATTTCTGTATCTCAATCTAAATTCTGTTTAGCTCAACTAGCATATTCTTCTAACTAAAGTTGCTTGACCAATTAATCCTTGTGGGATTCGACCTCACTCTATTGTGAGTCTTACTTTACGACAATTCGGTATACTTGCCGAAGGAAAATTTGTTGAGAGGCAAGTTTTCATGCATCAGTTGATCATGATAATCTAATAGATTTGTCTCATGCAAGCAATTCATCAATTGAGGTCAGCGAAGAAAGTGATCAAACAAGAGAATTGTCTGACAACGGGTAATGTTAAATGCAATTTTTTCTCTTATATCTTGCATTTTAGTATCGTGGTACATATAGATATCTTTTAATGTGGTGACTAACAAGTTTAAATATTCTGAACCAGATACACTCTAGATACTTATTATATAAAGACCATCACATATTCGGATTTGAGTCAATCTAGACTGGCAAGTTGATCTTAAAAGAGTTATTTCTTTTATTTTTTTTACCAAACTTATGAAATATTGGTTGTGTATCTGCTATTCATTATATAGGAAATTCTCTCTGAACCCTAACTATGAATCATTTATTATAGTATCTGTCCTCTAATTTTGCTGAATATCTTAAACTTTCTGGAGATAGTTTGGTTTGGAAGATCAATGGTCCACCTTTCAGCCTAAGCAAGAATATATTATTTTTTCACCTACTAAAAAGTGGAAGAAGAGATGGAGAATGGAAGTTTAGGGCCGAATGGAAAGTGTTCCAAGGGTTACCTGAAACTGTAGGTCGATCTCGGACGAGATCTTCTGTTCTGATCGGAGATGACGTGTCCGGCTTGCTGGACTGACAATGCTGTTGATCCTTTGTCACCGGAGGGTGGTGTTACCTACAAGAGACTCCGATGCTTAAGTTATCAAGGGTATTAAGCAGGTTTTTTATGCAGAATTAGAGTATGAGTTATACCTGGGTGCTCCAGTGTATTTATAATGGTGTAGAGTGACCTTCAAAGATAAGATAAGTTAGTTATCTTATCTTATCTTTATCTTTTGAGTAGGGTCACCTTATCTTTCAAGGGAACCGCCTTTCTCCCTGTAGGCTTGGACTGCCTTGGGCTTTGGTGCGCGGTCCTCCGTTTGGGCCCTTCTTTGGGCTTTCCTGGTGACTTGGCCGAGCTCTTTGAGAAGAGGTCGGTTTGTCCTGACCTGAAGAGGTCGGTCGCTTTGTCTGTAGACATCCCAGGTCGGACAGCTCGACCCTGGGTATGAACAGTGCCCCTGCTCGAGCTCGGTCTTCCTCTTGAGGTTGACTCTTTAGTTTTAGGACTTCGATCCTTCTTGGGCGAAACCGAACTCGAGTATTTCGTCGATTTTATCTTTGTAGAGTTCCTTTTTGAATGCGGAACGTTTCTGTTCCGTTTCCTCTGAAAGCGCGCGCTATTAGTGTCCTTGGGAATGCACGAGGGTTTTTAATGTCCTTATTAATTGGTTTTTAATGCTCCGTTTCTTTTGGCTTTTTGAATTTCACTCTCAAGAAACGTTTTCTTCTTCTCTTGCTTTTTGCTGTAACTTCCCTTTTTCTTCTCTCGTTCTGTTTTCATCTGAAAACTTATGTTTTTTGGTGTTTCTTCTTGTAACGTTTGTTTGGCGATCGTAAGTGCTTTCTTCTGCTTTCGACAGCAATTTCTGGCTTCTTTGTCATCAATCTTCTTCCGCATTCTTCTCCTTTTCAAGTTGGTTTTTGCTTTTTTTCTTTCGTCGTCTATTTTGCTGCTCTGTATTTGATTTTTGAAGTTTTGATTTTGACTGAGTTCATGTTGGAAAGCTTGAATCTTTGTATATTATCACGCTTGGTTTATCACTATGATGCATGCTTTTTGGTTTTCCTTTTGACCTTATGTATGCTTTTGGGTGTATTTTCCTGGTTTGGCTCTTTTAGGGCTTCGTATGCTACTACTGATTTCTAAACTGTTGTTTTTGAGAAAGGTTGCTCCTTTTGATGGCTTTTGTCCTGTTGATTGCTTTTCTTTGATGGAGATTGCTCCGTAAAAGAACTTTTTCTTTTGGTGGCTCGTTTGATCTTCTTCGTGTTTTTTCTTTTTGGGATGTTGCTTTCTGGGAAAGGGTTTCTCTTTGTTCTTGCTGCGAGTTTTTTTTTGTTGGGACGTTAGCCTTGTAGATTTTCTGAATCTTTGTTCCCTGATTGCCTCCAAAGGATGCCCCTGGACCTTCTTGGTATGGGTTCCGGGGTTTCTTTTTGCTGTTTGTGCCGTGTTTGTGCTGGACTGTCTTGGCTGAGTTGTTTTGATTTCGTCCGAGATGTTTTTAGTAATCCACTCTCCTTTTCTTGTTTGTAGGACTAGTTGGCTATGTCTTCTCGCAAAAATATTGTAGAGACGTCCTCTAAGGTTCCTGAGGGTATGTCTGATTGGTTGGACTCCCTTGTTTTGATATGAGTTTCTGTGGTCAATGCTGAGTTCTGTGTGGAGCTTAGGAAACATCACCATCTCTGTAAGAGTAGAGATCAAGAGAAGAATTATGAGTTTGTGGCACCTGAATCCAAGGAGAGGGTTTGTTTCCCTATCCTGACCCAGGGGGAGCGCCTTTTCTTTTATGCTTATGACTATTTCTTCAGCCAGTTGGATATCACCTTTCCCTTTACCTCGTTTGAGACCGATTTGTTGTGGTCGTGTAATGTAGCTCTATCCCAGCTTCATCCAAACTCTTGGGGCTTTATTAAGATTTTTCAACTTCTTTGTCAAGAACTGAATGTTATCCCTTCTCAAACTCTTTTCCTTTATTTTTTGTTTTAACTAAGCCCGGAATTTCTTCAAAAAAGAAAGCCTCGTGGGTTTCTTTTAGATCTGCACAAGGACATAAGGTTTTTACCATGTATGACGAGTCCTTTAGGGACTTCAAGAATTATTTTTTTAAGGTTTGAGCTGTTGAGGGGGCTCGTCCCTTTTTTCTGAAAGCGAATGGGGAGCCATCCTTCCCTTTACATTGGCAGCAAAATGTAGTAGTATCCCGTTATACGTGGGAGATGCTTGATGAGGTCGAACAGGCCTTTGTGACGGTTTTGGAGGATCTTTAGGGGGAACCTCTTCATTTAGATACCAAAAAATGTTTGGAAGACCCCTCCTTTGTCCGAGATATATTGGGTATTACTTGATGTATACTATTTCTTTTTTTTTCTTTTCTCCTTTCTTCCTAGTATGTAAAATTGTTGTTTTCATTTTTAGAGATGGCCAAGAATAATGATGCAATGAAGGCCTTCAAAAAGGCAAAGAAAGCCACTGCAGCTCAAAACACCTTGGCCCGGGTAGATGGGGAAGGGTCCTCTCAGGTCCCATTGAAGCCGTCTGTGCCGAGCTCTCCTGGCCCGAGGAGAATGATCACTACTCCTCGGGTTCGTTTAGTGGATCCCCCATAATCTTCTACTACTGCTGTGGTTTCTTCTTCGCCCGTTCCTCCTCCTAAAAGACCTCGAACCGTTGAACCTTTCAATCTGGTGCCCCGGATTTTGACCCCATTGGCTTTGTTGACCAGCAGATCGCTCCTTATGGTGCCCTCTCTATAGATGATATTTCTCTCCTTCATCACTTAGATTTTATAACTCGAAACAGTGTTAAGATGGCTCATATGGGAGCTGCTCTGTATCGAACTGCTCAAAATCTTCCTCTGCATGCTACCAAAGCCTTTATAGAGACTAAATTGAAGAAGGAGCTGGAAGGGGAGAAGGCCAGCTCTCTTGCCTTTGCGGCCTCTGTGCAGTTGAATGAGGATATGAAATTGAAGCACAATGACAGCTATGTCATGACTTACCGAGAAGTGATGCATCTCAGAGGGGAGTTAGAGTCGGTCCGGGTTGATTATTCTGAGCTCCAGGGTCACATTGTGGGCAACGTAACTACTGCTTTTGAGAACCTGAAGGAGCAGGTTCGGGTTATTGCCTCGGAGGCCGACCTTGCTTTATTTAGTTTGGATAATGTTGTGAAGGATGGTAAAATCGTCCCTGATGATGACGACGTTGAGCCTCCCTCTGAGCCTGTTGCCAAAGCTTTTGTTGTGTCAGCTTCTTCAGTTCCTGCTCATCTCGAATTAGATCCTCTTTGCCAGATATTGAATCGGGATGATGGGACCGTGGACACAGTGCCTCTGCAGACTCGCCCTCCTTCACCCCGTACTGATGCTGCCGAGAAGCCTTCGGGTGTTTAACTGATTTCTGTAATTACTTGTGTAGATAGCCTGGCTTGTGGGCTTTTGAACTCTTTATTTTGCTGACTTTTGATACTTTTTTAGTTACCGGTTTAGCAACTTTATTTTGATAAACAAAGTAGTTTCCAGGCTTTGTGGGCTGAATTTGGTGGCTTCTGAAGCTGGCTATTATTATAACTTTTTTATATCATGTCTGTTTGCGCTTGTCTTGGTATCTTCGTAGGCTTTGGAGTGTTGGAACTCTGTCTGACATGATCGGCTTGATTACTTTACCTGATGCTATTTTTCAGTAATTCATCTTGTTTGAACTTTGTTCAGGTCTTTATTAGGAATTATAATGCTGAGGTTGCCGATTTCTTCATGTCGGTTTTTGTTTGAAGAGTTGTCAGTGACCCTCTTTTAGGGGTTACTTTTGTAGAGTTATGTTTCGGGCTGGCTTCATCTTGTCAGGCTACGTCGAGTTACTTTGTAATACTCTTTCTTGGACTTTTGTTCAGGTCTCTTCCAAGGATTATCTTTGTAGCTTTATATTGTGGGCCGACTTTCGTCATGTCGGGCCCTGTCGAGTTACTTGGTAATCCTCTTTCTTGGACCTTGTTCAGGCCTCTTTCAGGGATTACCTTCGTAACTTTATTTTTGGGCCGACTTTGTCATCTCGGGCCCTGTCGAGTTACTTGGTAATCCTCTTTCTTGGACCTTGTTCAAGTCTCTTTCAGGGATTACCTTCGTAACTTTATATTTTGGGTCGACTTTGTCACGTCGGGCCCTGTCGAGTTACTTGGTAATCCTCTTTCTTGGACCTTGTTCAGGTCTCTTTCAGGGATTACCTTCGTAACTTTATCGTGGGAGTCCGACTTCAACATGCCGGACTCATCTAAGTTATAGTAATCCTCTTTTATAGGGCTGGCCAGACCTCTTTCCAGGGCTTTACTTATAACTTTGGTTGTTGTGGCTGGTCCGACTTTTTTATGCCGGCCAGTCTTCAAGTTATTTTATAGCAATCCATTTTATTAGGACCTCGTCAGGTCCTTTCTATGGACCACTTTCTATAACTTCTTGCATTATTCTGCTTTCATCTTTGCCCATTTTGTAGAGTTTGGGTTTTAACCCTCGTTTGGTCGACCTTTTAATAAATTTGGTTTTCATCTTTGGTCTTTATCGCGATCGCGCAGTGAATTTGATTTTCACTTTCCGTTGATCGGAAAGCCCGTAGTAGCACTTTCCCATCACTTCTACGACTCGGTAGGGTCCTTTCCAGTTTGCTGCTAGCTTTCCTTTTCCAGGTCGAGTTGTTCCGATGTCGTTTCGGATTAGGATGAGGTCGTCCTCCGCAAAGGCCCGCTGTATTACCTTTTGATTGTATCTGGAAGCCATTCGTCGTTTTAATGCCTCTTCCCTTATCCGAGCTCTTTCTCGGATTTCCGGAAGTAGGTCGAGCTCCTCCCTTTGAAGTTGAGAGTTGGCTTCTTCGCTATAGTGGATCACTCTGGGTGATCCTTCTTCGACTTCCACTGGGATCGTTGCCTCTATTTCGTAAGCTAATCGGAAAGGTGACTCCTTTTGTGGTTGAATGTGGAGTTGTCCGATATGCCCATAGGACTTGCGGGAGCTCTTCAGCCCAGGCTCCTTTTGCATATTGTAATCTCTATTTTAACCCGGCTAATATGACTTTGTTGGCAGCTTCAGCTTGTCCATTGGCTTGGGGGTGTTTAACAGAGGTGAATTGTTGTTTTATATTCAAGTCGGCCGCTAGCTTTCTGAAGCCTACATCTGTGAACTGAGTACCATTGTCTGTAGTGATGGAGTATGGAACCCCAAACCTTGTGACGATGTTTCTATATAGAAATTTTTGACTTCTTTGAGCAGTGGCATTAGCTAGGGGTTCTGCCTCAATCCATTTTGTGAAGTAGTCTATTCCCACTATGAGGAATTTGACTTGTCACGATCCTTGAGGAAAGGGTCCGAGAAGATCAAGTCCCCATTTTGCGAATGGCCAAGGTGAGGTCACGCTGATGAGTTCTTCTGGTGGGGCGATGTGAAAGTTGGCATGTTTCTGACATGATGAACATGTCTTTTTAAATTCTATGGCTTCTTTTTGTAGAGATGGCCAATAAAATCCTGCTCGAAGTACTTTTTTGGTAAGTGCCTGCGCTCCGAGGTGATTGCCATAAATGCCATTGTGTACTTCTTCTAGGACTTCCTTTGTGTTGGAAGTTGGCACGCATTTTAGTAGTGGTATTGAAATCTCTCTTTTGTATAGAGTATTATTTATGATAGTGTAGTATTGTGCCTCCCATTTCAACCTTTTTACCTCCTTTTCTTCTGTGGGGAGTGCTTCTATTTTGAGGTAGTTTATTATGGGAGTCATCCATCCTTGGTTCTGTCCTGTTATAGTCATGACTTTTTCTTCTTCTGAGATTGATGGATTTTGTAGAATTTCTTGGATGAGGCTTCTATTGTTGCCCCCTGGTTTGGTGCTGGCTAGTTTTGAGAGTGCGTCAGCTCGGGTATTCTGTTCTCGGGGTATGTGACGGATCTCATATTCCCCGAGTTGTCTGAGCTGTTCCTTGGTTTTGTCCAAGTAATTTTTCATAGTGAGGTCTTTGGCTTGATAGCTTCCTGCTATTTATGAAGTAACTACCTGTGAGTCGCTAAAGATGATAAGTTTTTGAGCTCCAACCTCCCTAGCCAGCTTCAAACCAACTATTAGTGCCTCATATTCCGCTTGATTGTTTGAGGCAGGGAACCCGAATTCGAGGGAGACTTCGATTTGGGTTCCCTGGTCGCTTTCAATTATCACACCCACGCCGCTTCCCGTTTTATTTGAGCAACCATCCACGTAGAGATTTCATTCTGTGGGGATTTCTGGTTTGTCTGTGAATTCCGCAATGAAGTCAGCCAGATATTGTGATTTGATGGCCGTTCGAGCTTTATATTGAAGATCAAATTCGGACAACTCGACTGCCCATTGCAAGATTCTGCCTGCTAGGTCTGTTTTCTGTAAGATTCCTTTTATGGGCTGGTTGGTCCGAACTTTAATGGTGTGGGCTTGAAAGTATGAGCGAAGTCGTCGTGATGTTAGTAAGAGAGCATAAGCAAATTTTTCTATTTTCTGATAGTTCAGCTCGGATCCTTGTAATGCTTTGCTGATGAAGTATACGGGCTACTGCCCACTTTTGTCTTCTCGGACTAGTGCTGAGGCTATCGCTCGACTTCCGACCGCGAGGTACACTATGAGTGGCTCTCCTTCCTGGGGTCGAGTTAGTATAGGTGGCTGTCCTAGGAATCTTTTAAAATCTTGGAAGGCTTGCTCGCACTCCGCTGTCCATTCGAACTCTTTTCCTTTCCTTAGAGTGGCGTAGAAGGGGAGAGATCTTATTGCCGATCCGGCCAGGAATCTGGATAAGGCTGCCAACCTCCCATTGAATTGTTGTACTTCTTTGACACAAGTCGGACTTTTCATGTCGAGTATGGCCCGGCATTTATCTGGGTTTGTCTCGATTCCTCTCTGTGTGATCATAAAACCCAAGAATTTACCGGCTTCTACTGCGAAGGTGCATTTTGTGGGATTGAGTCGCATACCGTGTCGTCTTATAGTGTCGAATACATGGGTCAGATTAGATAATAACATATCTTCGCTTCGTGTCTTTACTAGCATGTCGTCCATGTAGGCTTCCATGATTTTTCCGATGTGGTCCGAAAAAACTTTATTCATTAATCTTTGATAAGTGGCTCCTGCATTTTTAAGACCGAAGGGCATGACAATGTAGCAGTAGTTTGCCTTTGGGGTTAAGAATAAGATTTTCTCTTGGTCGGGTGGGTACATTAGGATTTGGTTGTATCCTGAGTTTGCATCCATAAAGGAGAGGTTTTTATATCCGGAGGAGGTGTCGACCAGTGCGTCGGTGCTGGGGAGTGGATAAGGATCTTTTGGGCAGGCTTTGTTGAGATCAGTGTAGTCAGTGCACATTCGCCACTTCCCGTTTGATTTTTTCACCAAGATGACGTTAGCAAGCCATAGTGGGTATTTGACTTCTCTTATGAAACCTGCCTCCAGTAGAGCTTGTACCTGCTCTTCCACAGCTTGAGAGTGTTCTGGTCCTAGCTTTCTACGCCTCTGTTGTACCGGCTGAGATCCTGGGTAGACTGCTAGCTTGTGGCACATTATCTTGGGATCTATGCCTGGCATGTCTGCGGCCTTCCACGCAAAGAGGTCGACGTTATCTCATAGAAACTGTATGAGTGTTTCTTTTATGGCTCCTTTTAGGAGTGTGTCAATATTGGTCGTTTGGTCCGGGGTATCCCCGATCTGGATTTTCTCTATTTCACCTTCAGGTTATGGACGGAGTTCTTCCCGCCTCTGAACTCCACCGAGCTCGATTGTGTGGACTTCTTTTCCTCCACTTCTGAGGTCTAGAGTTTCATTGTAACAGTGGCGTACCATTTTCTGATATGCTTTTATTGAAGCTATCCCTTCTGGGGTTGGGAATTTTATGCATAAATATGGAGTTGAGACTATTGCACCGAGTTAATTTAATATTGTCCGGCCTATTAAGGCGTTATAGGCTGAGCCTACATCGACCATGATGTAATCTATCTTGAGTGTTCTTGACTGGTTTCCCTTTCTAAAGGTTGTGTGCAATGAGATGTATCCCAGTGGTTGAACTGGGGCATCTCCTAGTCCGAACAGGCTGTTCGGATATGCTCTGAGTTCTTTTTCTTCTAAGCCGAGTTTGTCAAAGGCAGTTTTGAACAAGATGTCAGCGGAATTCCCTTGGTCTATCAATGTGCGACGGAGGTTTGCATTCGCCAGTATAACAGTGATGACCATGGGATCGTCGTGTCCTAAGATTATACCCGATGTGTCTTCTTTGGTGAAGGTAATTGGGGGAATGTCGAGTGCCTTCTCCTTTCCTTCGACATGATATGCCTCTTTAAGATATCCTTTGCGAGATGATTTGGAGACTCCTCCTCCCGCAAATCCTTCGTGTATCATGTGGACGTGTCTTTCTGGTGTATGGGGTGACTTCTCGGTTCGTCCGATATCTTCTTCCCTTCTTCTTTTTCTTTATTCATCTTCCCGGGTGGCCAGAAACCGATCTAGCTTCCCCTCCCTTACTAGTTTTTCGATGACGTTTCTTAAGTCAAAACATTCATTGGTGGAATGTCCGTAGATTCGATGGTATTCACAATATTCAGCCCGATTTCCTCCTCCTTTTTTGCCTTTGAGTGGTCGATCTGGGGGTATTCTTTTAGTGTTGCATACTTCTTTGTAGACGTCCATGAGAGACACCCGAAGGGGGTGTAATTGTGATATTTTTTGTTTTTTCTTCATGTCGATCTTCCTTCTTTTTGGATTCTTTGTCTTTATCCCCGGAGGTGAGTCCAGATTTCGAGGTCTCTCCTAGTCGAAAGTTTTCCTCCATGTTAATATATTTTTCTGCTTGTTCTTGTACTTTGTTTAGAGATGTGGGGTGCTTTTTTGATATAGATTGGCTAAAAGGTCCCTCTCGCAATCCGTTGATGAGGCCCATAATGGCAGCCTCTGTTGGCAGGTTCTGTATGTCTAGCCATATTTTGTTGAATCTTTTCATGTAGTTGCGGAGAGTTTCCCGTTCTCCTTGCCTGATTTCCAATAGACTTGGAGCGTGCTTAGCCTTATCTTTTTGGATGCAAAATCTGGTCGAAAACTTCTTAGCTAAATCGTCGAAACTTGAGATGGACCTTAGAGGTAGATTGTCGAACTATCGGATTTCCGTCTTTGTTAAAGTAGTTGGAAAGGCTTTGCAACGAACTGCATCTGAGGCATCAGTAAGGTACATTCTACTTCTGAAGTTACTGAGGTGATGGCCGGGATCCGTAGTGTAATCGTATAAGTGTCATATCTAGAGCTTTAAAGTCTTTAGGGATTTTGGTCTTTATAATCTCCCTGTGAATGGATCTTATTCCTTGTGGGAGCTGTCCTCATGAGGGGATCGGTTGGCTTTGGTCTTGAGATCAGCTTCGAGTTTTAGGAATTTGTCCTCCAATTCCCGACATCGCCTTATTTCCTTCTGTAAGTCTTTCTCAGCCTCTCGTTGACGTAGGGCGTCTTCCTCAAGTTATTTTAGACGGTCTTGAAGTATCTCCATGGCTCCTAAGTTTGAATTGTTTTTGTTGTTAAGCTGAGGAGTATTCTCTGGGGTAGTGTCCGCGTTTTTATGCGGTGTTCTATCCTCCAAGTCTGAATTATGATCGTTGTCATGGTTGTCTGCCATGGTGATGGGATGACTTCCAGGTTCCCCGGCAACGGTGCCAATGTTCCGAGGGTTACCTGAACCTGTAGGTTGATCTCAGACGAGATCTTCTATGCTGATCGGAGATAATGTGTCCGGCTTACTGGACTGACAATGCTGTTGATCCTTTGTCACCAGAGGGTGGTAGTACCTACAAGAGACTCCGATGCTTAAGTTAGCAAGGGTATTAAGCAGGTTTTTTATGCAAAATCAGAGTATGAGTTATACCTGGATGCTCCAGTGTATTTATAATGGTGTAGAGCGACCTTCAAAGATAAGATAAGTTAGTTATCTTATCTTAGATTTATCTTTTGAGTAGGGTCACCTTATCTTTCAAGGGAACCGCCTTTCTCCCTGTAGGCTTGGACTGCCTTGGGCTTTGGTGCACGGTCCTCCATTTGGGCCCTTTTCTGGGCTTTCTTGGTGACTTGGCCGAGCTCTTTGAGAAGAGGTCGGTTTGTCCTGACCTGAAGAGGTCGGTCGCTTTGTCTGTAGACATCCCGGGTCGGACAGCTCGACCCTAGGTATGAACAGAAAGAATGCTGTAAACTATACAAGTTAAAAAGTGGGGACAAGATTATCTTGAAACTAGTCTCTCTACCGAACCGCCACATGGAGTTGTTGATTGAAAGATCTTAGATCTTATAGAAAAGGGCCTCCTATGTATTACTTTGTGTGACACATATTTTGCACTATATGTTGAATTTTTTTGGAGATATTTTATTTTCTTATCCATGGGTATCTGACAATCTATAATTTGTATTAATTTATTACTTTAGTTGTATCCTGGTATTCATTCAGCATTTTATTTTGAATAGTGTTCATACCTTGAACCGAGCTGCATTACCCTGGTTGGACGACGTCAGAGCGACCGACCTCTCGTAAAGGTTGGCTCGCAACCGACCTCTTCCTAAAGAGGTTGGCCAAATCACCATAAAAGCCCAAGTATGCCCAAACAAAAGGACACAACCCACTCTAAAGGCGGCTAGCCTGAAAGATAAAGTGACTTCGCTCAAAGAGAAGATAAGATAACTAACTTATCTCAAGAAAGGTCACTCTACACTACTATAAATACACTGGAGCACCCAGGTATAACTCATACTCTGATTCTACACAAAATCCTGCCTAAAGCACGTGCTAACTTAAGCATCGGAGTCTTTTACAGGTACCACCACCCTCTGGTGACGAAGAATCAGCAGCACCGCCAAGTCCAGCAAGTCGAACACAACAATTCCAGCCACAAGCAGAAGATATCATCCGAGATTGACCTTCAGTTTCAGGTAACCCTCGGAACATTGGCGCCGTTGCCGGGGAAGCTGAAAGTCATTCCATCATCATGGCGGACAACCTTGACAACGATCACAATTCTGACTTAGAAAATAGAACGCCACTTAAAAACACGAATACCACATCTAAGGATACACTTCAACCCAAGGGAGACAAATAATCTCTAAATGCAGGAATTCTAGATGCTCTGTGAGCACAGCAGGATCGCCTCAAACAACTCGAACAAGAAGGCGAGCATCAGCGGGAAGTCGAGAGAGACCTCCAGAGAGAAACAAGGCGGCGTCGAGAGCTGGAGGACAAGCTCCTAAAGCTCCAGGCCGACCTCAAAGCTAAAACCACTTGATCCGGTCACGAAGATAGCCCCCACAAGGACCAAGATCCATTCACCAAAGAAATCATGAAAGCTAAAGTCCTAAAAGACTTCAAAGCTCCTGACATGACCCCGTACGATGGTACATCTGATCCAAGCCACCATCTTAGCAATTTTAGAAGCAGGATGTATCTCACTGACGCCTCGGATGCCACTCGATGTAAAGGTTTCCCAACTACTTTGACCAAGACGGCAATAAAGTGGTTCGACAGTTTGCCGCCAAGGTCTATAGCAAGCTTCGATGACCTCTCCAAGAAGTTCCTAGCTAGATTCTCCATCTAAAAAGACAAAGCAAAGCATGCTCCTAGCCTATTAGGGATTAAGCAAGGAGATCGGGAAAGCCTCCACAACTACATGGAAAGATTCAACAAGGCATGTCTGGATATACAAAGTCTGCCAACAGAAGCAGCCATCATGGGTCTCATCAATGGCCTGCGAGAAGGACCTTTTAGCCACTCAATATCCAAAAAACACCCAATATTTATAAACGAGGTTCAAGAAAGGGTAGAAAAATACATCAACATGGAGAAAACTCCCGATTGGGAGATAGCTCAAAAGTTGGATTCTCCTACCCACCTCGGGACAAGGATAAAGAATCCAGGAAGAAAGAAGATCAACCCACTAAGAAACCCAAAAAATACCACAACTACACCCCTCTTCGGATGTCTCTTGTGGATGTCTACCGAGAAATATGCAATACTGAGAAGATCCCACTACCTCGCCCAATAAAACACAAAAGAGGAGGAAGTCGGACAGAGTACTCCGAATACCACCGAATCTACAGACATTTTACCAACGAGTGCTTCGACCTAAAAACTTTCATAGAGAAGTTGGCACGAGAAGGGCGACTAGATCGGTTCTTAGCTAACAAAGTGGAAGAAGCGAGAAAGAGAAGAAGGGATAAAGAGGTCGGACGAGTTGAATGTTCACCTCACACCCCTGAGAGACATGTTCATATGATAAACGGAGGATTCGCAAGGAGAGGGATCTCTAAATCATCTCGCAAAAGACACCTTAAAGAGGTATATTGTTCATACCCTGGGTCGAGCTGTCCGACCTGGGATATTCTACAGACATAGTGACCGACATCTTCAGGTCAGGATGACCCGACCTCTTCTCAAAGAGCTCGGCCAAATCACGGGAAAGCCCAAAAAAGGGGCCAAATAGAGGAACGCACCCCAAATCCTAAGGTAGCCCAAGACTACAGAGAGAAGGGCGGTTCCCTTGAACATAAGATCAAGATAAGATAAGATAACTAACTTATCTTATCTAAGAAGGTCACTCTATGCCATTATAAATATACTAGAGCACCCAGGTATAACTCATACTCTGATTCTACTCAATACCTGCTTAATAACCTTGCTAACTTAAGCATCGAAGTCCCTTGCAGGTACCCCCACCCTCCGGGGAAGAAGGAATTGGTATCACCATCAAGCTCAACAAATCGGATACAACCGTTTCGACCAGCGCAGAAGATCTCGTCCGAGATCGACCTACAATTTCAGGTAACCCCAGAACAGCCAAATAGAGGAACGCGCCCCAAATCCTAAGGCAGCCCAAGCCTATAGAGAGAAGGGCGGTTCCCTTAAAGATAAGATCAAGATAAGATAAGATAACTAACTTATCTTATCTAAGAAGGTCACTCTACACCATTATAAATACATTGGAGCACCCAGGTATAACTCATACTCTGATTCTACTCAATACCTGCTTAATACCCTTGCTAACTTAAGCATCGGAGTCCCTTGCAGGTACCCCCACCCTCCGGGGACAAAGGAATTGGTATAACCATCAAGCTCAACAAATCAGATACAACCGTTTCGACCAGCACAGAAGATCTCATCCGAGATCGACCTACAGTTTCAGGTAACCCCCGAAACATTGGCACCGTTGCCGGGGACCCGGAAGTCATCCCATTACCATGGCGGACGATCATGACAACGATCACACCTCAGATCTAAAAGAAAGAACGCCACATAAAAATGCAGACTCCACACCAAAAGATACTCCCTAAATCAACAATAAGAACTCCCCAAACGAGGGAGCCCTGGATGTATTTCAAGATCGGTTAAAACAACTTGAGGAAGACGCTTTACATCAACGAGAGGCCGAGAAGGATCTACAAAGAGAAATAAGGTGACGCCGGGAACTGGAAACCAAACTCCTAAGACTTGAAGCTGATGTCAAGACCAAAGCCAGCCGATCCACTCCCGAAGATAACGCATGAAAGGAGCAAGACCCATTCACCAAAGAAATCATAAAGACGAAAATCCCAAAGGACTTTAAACTCCCAGACATGACCTTATACGACGGCACTATAGATCCCAGCCATCATCTCAACAACTTCAGAAGCAGAATGTATCTCACCGATGCCTCAGATGCAGTTTGTTGCAAAGCCTTTCCAACTACTTTAACAAAAACAGCAATTAGATGGTTCGACAATCTCCCTCCTAGGTCCATCTCAAGTTTTGACGACATGGCTAAAAAATTCCTGGCCAGATTCTCCATCCAAAAGGACAAAGCTAAACATGCTCAGAGCTTATTGGGAATCAGGCAAGGAGAACGGGAAATCCTGCGTAACTACATGAAAAGATTCAACAAGACATGTATGGATATACAAAACTTGCCAACAGAAGCCACTATTATGGGCCTCATTAACAGCTTGCGAGAAGGGCCCTTTAGTCAATCTATATCAAAAAAGTACCCCACATCTCTGAACGAGGTGCAGGAGTGAGCGGAAAAATACATCAACATGGAGGAAAACTCCCGGTTAGGAGAAACCTCGAAGGCCGGGTTCACCCCCCGGGACAAAGACAAAGATTCCAGAAAAAAGGAAGGTCGACATGGAGAGAAAATAAAAAATACCACAATTATACCCCCCTTCGGGTGTCTCTTGTGTATGTATACAGAGAGGTTTGCAACACGAAAAAAATACCACCAGCTCGACCACTCAAAGGCAAAAAACGAGGAGAAAATTGGGCTGAATATTGTGAATACCATCGAATCCGCGGGCACTCCACCAATGAGTGTTTTGACCGAAAAAATGTCATAGAAAAGCTCGTACGAGAAGGAAAGCTAGATCGATACCTGGCTACCCATGATGATGAACAAAGGAAAAGAAGAAGAGCAGAAGATGTCAGACCAACCACGCGATCGTCCCGGATGCCAAAAAGACATGTCCACATGATACACGACGGATTCACCGGGGGAGGAATCTCCAAATCATCCCGCAAAAGACATCTCAAAGACGTATATCACGTCGCAGAAAAAGAGGAAGCACCCAACATCTCGGCGATCACTTTTACCAAGGAAGATGCATCCGGCGTCGCATCAGGGCATGACGATCCCGTGGTCATCACTATTATACTAGCAAACGCAAATCTTCACCGCACGTTGATAGACCAAGGAAGCTCTGCCGATATCTTATTCAAAACTGCTTTCGACAAACTCGGCTTAGAAGAAAAAGAACTCAAAGCATATCCGGACAGCCTATTCGGGCTAGGAGATACCCCAGTTCAATCGATGGGATACATCTTGCTCCACATAACTTTTGGAAAAGGAAGTCAGTCAAGAACACTCAAAATAGATTACATTGTTGTTGACGTAAGCTCAGCCTACAATGCCCTAATAGGTCGGGCAACATTAAATCAGTTTGGCGCAATAGTCTCGACTCCGCATCTATGCATGAAGTTCCCAACTGCAGGAGGAATAGCCATGATAAAGGCAGATCAGAACATGGCACGCCGTTGTTACAATGAAAGTCTAAACCTCAGAGGCAGAAGAGAAGAATTCCACACAATTGAGCTCGGTGGAGTTCGGAGGCGGGAGGAGCTCCACCCACAACCTGAAGGAGAAATAGAGAAAATCCAGATCGGCACACTCCTAAAAGGGGACATAAAAGAATCACTCATACAGTTCCTACACGACAACGCCGACCTCTTTGCGTGGAAGGCCGCAGACATGCCAGGCATAGATCCCACACTGATGTGCCACAAGCTAGCAGTCTACCCAGGATCTCAGCCGGTACAACAAAGGCACAGAAAGCTTGGACCAGAACGCTCTCAAGCGGTGGAAGAACAGGTACAAGCTCTACTGGAGGTAGGCTTCATAAGAGAAGTCAAATACCCACTATGGCTTGCTAATGTCGGTTTGGTAAAAAAGTCAAATGGGAAGTGGAGAATGTGTACCGACTATACCGATCTCAACAAAGCTTGCCCGAAAGATCCTTATCCGCTCCCAAACATCGACGCACTGGTAGATGCCTCCTCCGGATACAAATACCTCTCCTTTATAGACGTATACTCGGGATATAACCAAATCCCAATGTACCCACCCGACCAAGAAAAAACCTCTTTCTTAATCCCAATGGCAAATTACTGCTACATTGTAATGCCCTTTGGTCTCAAAAATGCGGGAGCCACTTACCAAAGATTAATGAACAAAGTTTTTTCGGACCACATCGGAAAGATCATGGAGGTCTACGTAGACGACACGCTAGTGAAGACGCAAAACGAAGAGATGTTATTATCCGACCTGACACAAGTATTCAACACTATAAGACGACACGGCATACGACTCAATCCCGCAAAATGTACCTTCGTAGTAGAAGCTGGTAAATTCTTGGTTTTTATGATCACACAGAGAGGAATCGAGGCAAATCCGGACAAGTGCAGGGCTATACTCGACATGAAAAGTCCGACTTGTATCAAAGAGGTACAACAACTCAACGGGCGGTTGGCAGCCTTGTCCAGATTCCTGGCTGGATCAACAATAAGATCTCTCCCCTTCTACATCACTCTAAGGAAAGGAAAGGAGTTTGAATGGACAGCTGAATATGAGCAAGCCTTCCAAGACGTCAAAAAATTTCTGGGACGACCACCTATATTAAGTCGGCCACGGGAAGGAGAACTACTCATCTTGTACCTCGCAGTGGGAAATCGGGCAATAGCCTCAGCACTGGTCCGAGAAGACAACAGTGGGCATCAACCCATATACTTTATCAGCAAAGCGTTACAAGGATCCGAGCAGAACTACCAGAAAATAGAAAAGTTCGCTTACGCTCTCATAATAACATCTCGATGACTTCACCCATATTTCCAGTCTCACACCATTAAAGTTCAGACCAACCAACCCATAAAAGGAATCTTATAGAAAATAGACTTGGCAGGCAGAATCTTGCAATGGGCAGTCGAGTTGTCCGAAATTTGACCTTCAATACGAAGCTCAGACGGCCATCAAATCTCAATATATGGCCGACTTCATTGCGGAATTTATGGACACACCGAAAATTCCCGCAGAATGGAATCTATATGTGGATAGCTCCTCAAATAAAATGGGAAGTGGCGTAGGCGTAATAATTGAAAGTGACCAGGGGACCCAAATCAAACTCTCCCTCAAATTCGGGTTCCCTGCCTCAAACAATCAAGCGGAATATGAAGCACTACTAGCTGGTTTGAAGTTGGATAAGGAGGTTGGAGCTCAAAAACTTATCATCTTCAGTGATTCACAGGTAGTTACTTCACAAATAATAGGAAACTACATAGCCAGAGATCCCACTGTGAAAAAGTACTTGGACAAAACCAGGAAACAACTCGAACAACTTGGAGAGTACGAGGTTCGTCATATATCCCGAGAACAAAACGCCCGGGCCAATGCACTCTCAAAACTAGCCAGCACCAAACCAGGAGGCAATAACAGAAGCCTCATACAAGAAATTCTACAGAATCCATCAATCTCAGAAGAAGAAAAAGTCCTAGCCATAACAGGTCACGATTAGGGATGGATGACTCCCATAATTAACTACCTCAGAACAGAAGTTCTCCCAAGAGATGAGAAAGAGGCAAAGAGGTTAAAACGAGAAGCACAGTACTACATCCTCATAAATAATACTCTATACAAAAGAGGGATTTCGATACCACTGCTAAAATGCGTGCCGACTTCCAACACAAAAGACGTCCTAGAAGAAGTACACAGTGGCATCTGTCGCAATCACCTCGGAGCACAGGCACTTGCCAAAAAGTACTTCGGGCAGGATTTTATTGGCCAACTCTACAAAAAGAAGCCACAGAATTTGTAAGGACATGCTCACCATGTCAGAAGCATGCCAACTTTCACACCGCCCCGCCAGAGGAACTCATCAGCATAACCTCACCTTGGCCATTCGCAAAATGGAGACTCGATCTCCTCGGACCTTTTTCTCAAGGATCAGGACAAGTCAAATTCCTCATAGTAGGAATAGATTACTTCACAAAATAGATCGAGGCAGAACCCCTAGCCAATGCCACATCTCAAAGAAGTCAGAAATTCCTATATAGAAATATCGTCACAAGGTTTGGAGTTCCACACTCCATCACTACAGACAATGGTACCCAGTTCACAGACGTTGGCTTCAAAAAACTAGCGGCCGACCTGAATATAAAACAGCAATTCACATCCGTTGAGCACCCCGAAGCTAATGGGCAAGTTGAAGCTACTAACAAAGTAATATTAGCAGAGTTAAAACGGAGATTACAGGATGCAAAGGGAGCCTGGGCTGAGGAACTCCCATAGGTTCTATGGGCATATCGAACGACGCCACATTCCTCCACAAAGGAATCACCCTTCCGATTAGCATATGGAATGGAGGCGATGATCCTAGTGGAGGTCGAAGAAGGGTCACCCATAGTGATCCACTTTAGCGAGAAAGCCAATCACCAACTTCAAAGGGAAGAGCTCGACTTACTTCCAGAAATTCGAGAAAGAGCCCGGATAAGGGAAGAAGTGCTAAAACGACGAATGCCCTCCAGGTATAACCAAAAGGTAATACGATGGACCTTCACTGAGGATGACCTCATCCTAATATGAAACGACATCGGAACAACTCGACCGGGAGAAGGAAAGCTGGCAGCAAACTGGAAAGGACCTACCGAGTCATAGAAGTGTTGGGAAAGGGCTATTACAGGCTTTTCGAACTCGACGGGCGAGAGCTTCCCAGGTCATGGCACGCCTGCAACCTAAGAAGGTACTATAGCTAGGGGTGATAAAAGATCTTGGACAAGGCACACTCTTTTTCCTGAAAAAAGGTTTTTTAACGAGGCTCCCCGCCAAGACTTACAAATCACCCGATTTAGGAAATTAACTCCTTATGTATATTTGCATTCTTTCTTAATAAAATTTGTTCAGATTCTCTACAAGCGCTCAAGTCGTATTATTCTGAAAACATTCATCGCCCGATTAGAAAGCTGAGTAGAGAATTACCAAAAGAGTTTTCACCAACAAAAGATAATCGGAGTTCAATGCGTGATCACGATAAAAACGAGGGTTAAAACCCAAAATCTACAAAATCGGCAAAGATGAAAATAGAATAATGCAAGAAGTTATAGAAAGTGATCCATAGAAAGGACCTGATGAGGTCCTAATAAAATGGATTGCTATAAAATAACTTAAAGACTGGCTGGCACAAAGGTCGGACCAGCCACAACAACTCAAGTTATAAGTAAAGCCCTGGAAAGAGGTCTGGCCAACCCTATAAAAGAGAATTATTATAATTTCGAAGAGCCCGACATGAGGAAGTTGGACTCCTACAAAAAGTTACAAAAGATAATCCCTGAAAGAGATCTGAAACAAGGTCCAAGAAAGAGGATTATCAAGTAACTCGACAGGGCCCGACGTGACAAAGTCGGCCCAAAAAGATAAGTTACACAAGATAATCCCTGAAAGAGATCTGAAATAAAGTCCAAGAAAGAGGATTATCAAGTAACTTGACAGGGCCCGACGTGACAAAGTCGGCCTGGAAAGATAAGTTACAAAAGATAATCCCTGAAAGAGATCTGAAACAAGGTCCAAGAAAGAGGATTATCAAGTAACTCAACAGGGCCCGACGTGACAAAGTCGGCCCGGAAAGATAAGTTACAAAAGATAATCCTGAAAGAGATCTGAAACAAGGTCCAAGAAAGAGGATTATCAAGTAACTCGACAGGGCCCGACATGATGAAATCGGCCCAGAAAGATGTAAAGCTACAAAAGGTAATCCCCAAAAGAGACCTGAACAAGGTCCAAGAAAGAGGATTACCAAGCAAACTCGACAGGACCCGACATGATGAATCAGGCCCAGGACACAGAAATTACAAAAATAGTCCCCAAAAGAGATCTAAACGAGGTTTAAAAAGGAGGATTTCAAACAAAACCAAGCCGAATAATCAAGCTGATCATGTCAGACAAAATCCCAGCCTACGAAGGTACCAAGATGAGTGCAAGCAGATATGATATAAAAACTACTAAGTTATGATAATAGCAAGCTCCAGAGGCCATCAAGATCAGCCCCGGAAGCTCGAAAACTACTTCGTTGCTAAACAAGCAACCAAAAGAAGTATCAACAGTCACCAAAACACCAGTTACAAGATAAAGAATTCAAAAGCCCATAAGCCGGGCTATCTACATTAAAAAGGGAGAAAAACTCAGTCAACATCAAGACTTCTCAGCAGCATCAACTCGGGGTGAAGGAGGACGAGTCTGAAGAGGCACCGCATCTACCGTCCCATCATCTTGGTTCAAGACTTGGCAATCCGGTTCCCCTTCTGGACGATTGATCCCAGCAGTAGAAGTCGGAGAAGTCGGCAGCACAGAAGTCTTAGTAGCAGGCAGTGAAGGACGATCATCATCATCATCATTGGGATCATCAGGGACAATCTTACATCCTTAACAACATTGTCCAGGCTAATAAGGGAAAGGTCGAGATCTGGCGCAAGAACTTGAAATTGCTCTTTCAGATTCTCATAAGCCGCAGAAACACTACCTACAAGATGATCTTGAAGTTCGGTGTAATCAGCCTGAACAGATTCCAACCTACTCCTGAGCTCCATCATCTCTCTATAAGTAGTAACATAGCTATCCTTATGTTTTAGTGCCGTATCCTTGACCAGTTACGCGGCAGCCGCCGGACCAACAGCCCGGGCCTTTTCCTACTTCAGCTCCTTCTCCAGCTCGGCCACTTTCACCTCGAGCTCCTCCTTCAAACCCTTAATTCGGTCAAACTCTAATTTTTCCTCCTCTATAAAAGCCTTGGTAGCATGGATAGGAAGATCTTGAGCAGTTCGGTATAAAGCCGCTCCCATGTGTTCCAGTGTAATACCACTTCGAGTAATAAAATCCAAATGACAAAGAATGGATACATCGTCGGTAGGCATGACACCATAGGGAGCAATCTGTTGATCTACAAACCCAACAGCATCAAAGTTAGGAGCACCAAGATTAAATGGCTCGACAGTCCGAAGTCTTTTTGGAGGAGGAACGGCAGAAGGAGAGGAAGTACCAGTAGAAGGATCAATCAAACGAACTCGAGGAGTGGGGATAACCTTCCTCGGCCCCAGAGAACTTGTAACCAAAGGCTTAGACGAAACATGAGAAGTTCCCTCCCCGGCCGCCTTGGCCGAAGCATTCTGAGCCGCAATAGCCTTCCTTGCCCTCTTAAAGGCCTTCATGGACTCATTGTTCTTAATCATCTCTGCAAACAAACATCACAAACAGGAAGCCAAGCTACGAGTCAGAAAAAGATCTCACAAGAGACAAACACAACAAGAAAACCAATAGAAAAAATTGACCACTACCCAGCTCAGCTCAGAGGAGAGAGGGGTTAGCTAAAAATTTCTTTGTGTCAAGATGAGGGGGCTCCCCCCAGTTTTCTTCCAGCACAGTCACAAAAGCTTGTTCAGCCTCATCTAACATCTCCCACGAGTATCTCGATACCACTACATTCTTTTGCCACTCTAAAGGAAAGGTGGGCTCATCATTCTCATCCAGAAAAAAGGGCCGAGCTCCTTCAATAGCTCGAACCCTAAAAAAGTAATTTTTGAAATCGCGAAAAGACTCATCAAACATGGAGAAAACCTTTTTCCCCTATGAAGCTTGGAAAGAAACCCAAGCGGCTTTCTTCTTCACTACACCGGGCTTTGTCAAAACAAAGAGATAAAAGAAAAGAGATTACGAAGCAGGGATGCCAAATTCACGACATAGCAGCTGAAATATTTTTATAAAACCCCAGGAATTAGGGTGAAGTTGGGATAGAGCTACATTACAGGACCATAACAGGTTGGTTTCAAAAGGGGTAAAAGGAAGAGTAATATTCATTTGACTAAAAAAGAAGTCATATGCATAGAAAAAGGGGCGCTCTCCAGCAATCCGGGTAGAAAAGCAAACCCTTTCAAGAGAGGTCGGAGATACAAGCTCATAATTCTTCTCATCACTACTGTTGCTACAAATCCTATGAAACTGCCTAAGTTACTGACAAAACTCGGAGTCAACCAACGAGACACATAAGAGGACCATAGAATGCACCCAATCGGCCATGCCCTCAGGGACCTGGGAAGATGTCTCAACAATATTTTTGCGAGAAGACATGGTTAACTAGTCCTACAAGAAGAAAAGAAGATTAGATTACTCAAAAAACACCTCGGAACACTAATTGAACAACTCAGGCATAAACGGAGGCAACTCACAAAACTAAAGCATATAGGTGTCAAAGAAGCCAGGTAAAGCAACAAAAGGAAACCCCAGGACCCAATCCAAAAGGTTCCAGGGGCATCCTTTGGAGGCAGAAAAAAGATTCAGGGAAGCCTACAAGCCTACATTTTTACACGTCCCAATAAAAAGCAAATAAAGTCATCAAAATAAGCATTGGTAGAAATTACAACGTCAGTCCACCCAACAGCAAGAACATGCTAAACGGAAAAATAGATAAAGGCACAATCCTTTCTTCAAAAATCAAATGAATCACTACTCATACAGAAACAAGCAACAACATGCAAAAGCCTTAAGAAGCTTCAACTGCCAAGGGAACATCAGAAAAGAAAAAGCCAGAAATCGCAGCAACAAAAAATACAGAAAAGCGAAAAGGTTCAAACTTTCCCAAATATACACTCAAACAAAAACCCTACTGTACCAGGAAGTAGAACAATACAAGCAAAAAAGAGAAGATGAACCAACCTGAAAAAAGAGAAGCGCGCGGAGAGCGAAGACAAAGAGATCAGGAGTTGCCGTCGAAAGCAAAAAGAGCACCCACGATCGCCAAACAATGTCACAAAGAAAAACGCGAAAGGGCAGACGACAGACGAAAACAACAAAAGTGAGAAAGAAAAGGGGAAGTTACAGATAAAAATTGTCTCCGTGTGTGAAGTTCAAAATAAAAGAAGCAAGAGAAATGGGGCATTGAAAACCAATTAATGAGGGCATTAAAAACCCTCGCGCATTCCCAAGACCAGGGCACTAACGCAAAAGCGCGTGCTTTCAGAGGAAACGGAACAAAAACGTTCCACATTAAAAAAAAGGAGAACTCTACAGAAAAGAAATCGACAAAATGCTCGAGTTCGGCTTCACCAAAGAAGGATCGAAGTCCTAAAACTAAAGACTCGACCTCAAAAAGGAAGACCGAGCTCGAGCAGGGGCACTGTTCATACCTTGGGTCGAGCTGTCCGACCCGAGATGTTCTACAGACAAAGCGACCGACCTCTTCAGGTCAGGATGACCCGACCTCTTCTCAAAGAGCTCAACCAAATCACGGGAAAGCCCAAAAAAGGGGCCAAATAGAGGAAAGCGCCCCAAATCCTAAGGCAGCCCAAGCCTACAGAGAGAAGGGTGGTTCCCTTGAAGATAAGATCAAGATAAGATAAGATAAGTAACTTATCTTATCTAAGAAGGTCACTCTACGCCATTATAAATACACTAGAGCACCCAGGTATAACTCATACTTTGATTCTACTCAATACCTGCTTAATACCCTTGCTAACTTAAGCATCGGAGTCCCTTGCAGGTACCCCCACCCTCCGGGGATGAAGGAATTGGTATCACCATCAAGCTCAACAAATCGGATACAACCGTTCTGACCAGCACAGAAGATCTCGTCCGAGATCGACCTACAGTTTCAGGTAACCCCCGGAATATATATCATGTTGGAGAAGGGAACAGGTCATCCGACCTCCTCACTATTACCTTTACACAAGAAGGTGCAACAGGCATCATCCCAGGAAATGATGATCCCGTAGTCATTACCGTCATACTCGCCAACGCTAATCTCCACCGAACGTTGGTACACCAAGGGAGCTCTGTAGATATCTTGTTTAAATCCGCTTTCGACAAACTCGGCTTGCAGGATAAAGAGCTCAGAGCATATCCGAATAGCTTGTTCGGACTCGGAGACACCCCAATCCAACCATTAGGATACATCTCACTGCATACAACCTTTGGGAAAGGAACTCAGTCAAGGAAACTAAACATAGACTATATCGTAGTCAATGTGAGCTCGGCTTATAATGCCCCTATAGGTCGGACAATGCTGAACTAGCTCGCCGCAGTAATCTCCACTCATCATCTGTGCATGAAGTTTTCAACTCCAAAAGAGATCGCCACGATAAAAGGAGACCAAAAGCTTGCGCGACGCTACTACAACGAAAGTCTAAACCTTAAAAGCAACCCCAGAGGAGAGAAAATCAACACCATTGAACTCAGGGGAGTTCGAGTTCGCGAAGAACTTCATCCACAACCTGAAGGTGAGACCGAAGTAGTCCAGATCGAGGATGCTCAGGATAAAACAACAAATATAGGGGCAACCTTAAGGGGAGACTTAAAGGAGACACTGATACAATTCCTAAATAATAAGGCTGACCTCTTTACGTGGAAGGCCGCGGACATGGCCGGCATAGATCCCAAGTTAATATGCCATAAGCTGGCGGTATATTCTGGATCTTGGCCAGTGCAACAGAAGCACAGGAAGCTTGGCCCAGAAAGGTCCCAAGCTGTGGAAGAGCAGGTACAAGCCTTACTGGAGGCAGAGTTCATAAGGGAGGTCAAGTATCCATTATGGATAGTGATGAGCGGATAATTTATACGCTTTTTGGCATTGTTTTTAGTATGCTTTTAGTATGTTTTAGTTAGTTTTTATTATATTTTTATTAGTTTTTATTTAAAATTCACTTTTTTGGACTTTACTATGAGTTTGTGTGTTTTTCTGTGATTTCCAGTATTTTTTGGCTGAAATTGGGGGACCTGAGCAAAAATCTGATTCAGAGGCTGAAAAGGGCTGCAGATGCTGTTGGATTCTGACCTCTCGTTTGATGAATGTGATGATCCGTGACACTCATCATCATTCTCACCTATGAACGTGTGCCTGACAACCACCTCCGTTATACCTTAGATTGAGTGGATATCTCTTGGATTCCTTAATCAGAATCTTCGTGGTATAAGTTAGAATCCATTGGCGGCCATTCTTGAGAATCCGGAAGGTCTAAACCTTGTCTGTGATATTCTGAGTAGGATTCAGTGATTGAATGACTGTGACGAGCTTTAAACTCGCGATTGTGGGGCGTTAGTGACAAACGCAAAAGAATCACTAAATTCTATTCTGACATGATCGAGAACCGACAGATGAATAGCCGTGCTGTGACAAAGCGCGTTGAACATTTTCATTGAGAGGATGGGACTGTAGGCATTGACAACGGTGATGCCCAACATACAGCTTGCCATGGAAAGGAGTAAGAAGAATTGGATGAAGATAGTAGGAAAACAGAGAGACGGAAGGGACAAAACATCTGCATACGCTTATCTGAAATTCTCACCAATGAATTACATAAGTATCTCTATCTTTATTTTATGTTTTATTCATCTTTTAATCATTAATCCTCCATAACCATTTGAATCCGCCTGACTAAGATTTACAAGATGACCATAGCTTGCTTCATACCAACAATCTCCGTGGGATCGACCCTTACTCGCGTAAGGTTTATTACTTGGACGACCCAGTGCACTTGCTGGTTAGTTGTGCGAAGTTGTGATAAAGAGTTGAGATTGCAATTGAGCGTACCATGTTGATGGCGCCATTGATGATCACAATTTTGTGTACCAAGTTTTTGGCGCCGTTACCGGGGATTGTTTGAGTTTGGACAACTGACGATTCATCTTGTTGCTTAGATTAGGTAATTTTATTTTATGTTTAAGCTTTTTACTTTTCGAAAATTTTTCAAAAATACAAAAAAAAATTATTTCTATTTTGTTCTTCAGAGTTTTTAAGAATGGATTCTAGAGTTTCATGATGATTTGTTGAAGTATGGCTGGCTGTGAAGCCATGTCTAATCTTTTGGACCGAGGTTTCAACTTATCATCACAAGAGCTTGTTGATTTTTATCAATTTTGCTGTTGTGAGCAATGATCTGCTAAAGCTTGGCTGGCTGTGAAGCCATGTCTAATTCCTGGACCAGAGTCTTAGACTAGCATTGCAATGATTCCTGGAATTCTCATTAAGAATTTTGAACCCTTGTTTTTCTTTTCCACTCAATTTTTGAAAAAGCACAAAAAAAATTATAAAATCTTAAAATCAAAAATATTTTTATGTTTCTTGTTTGAGTCTAGTAAGTTTGGTGTCAATTGCATGTCTTTATTCTTCTAATTTTCGAAAATTACATGCATTATGTTCTTCATTGATCTTCAAGTTGTTCTTGATGATTTCCTTGCTCTGATATTTAAATTCTCTTGTCTTGAGTGTTTTTTTGTTTCTCATATGCATTCTTGTTCCGAGGGTTACCTGAAACTGGAGGTCGATCTCAGACGAGATCTTCTGTATTGGTCGGAGCCGACGTGTCCGGCAGGCGTATAGCGGCCGGAGCTGGTGTGTCCGACTTGTGGAACTGAGATTGCTGCTGATCCTTTATCACCGAAGGGTGGGGGGTACCTGCAAGGGACTCCGATGCTTAAGTTAGAATCAGAGTAGAATCAGAGTATGAGTTATACCTGGGTGCTCCAGTGTATTTATAATGGTGTGGAGTGACCTTTTTGGATAAGATAAGTTAGTTATCTTATCTTATCTTATCTTTTGAGTGAGGTCATCTTATCTTCCAAGGAACCGCCTTTCTCTCTGTAGGCTTGGGCTGCCTTAAGATTTGGGGCGTGTTCCTCTACTTGGGCCCTTATTTGGGCTTTCCTGTCGACTTGGCCGAGCTCTTTGAAAAGAGGTCGGGTTGTCCTGACCTGAAGAGGTCGGTCGCTTTATACGTCGAACATCCCGGGTCGGACAGTTCGACCCAGGATATGAACAGTGCCCCTACTTTGAGCTCGGTCTTCTTTTTTGTGGTCGAGTCCTTGACTTCGGTCCTTCTTTGGTGAAGCCGAACTCAAGCATTTCATTGATTCTTTTGTAGCAGCTTTGAATGTAGAACGTTTCCTCTAAAGGACGCGCACTTTTATATCGGCGCTTTTTTGGGAACGTGCGAGGGTTTAATGCCTTCTTTAACTTTGAGCATTAATTGCCCCGTTTCCCCTAGGCTCTTTACTTTTGATTTTGAAAACCCTAAAAACGGTTTCTCTTCTTTTATTTTCCTTGTAACTTCTTCGCAACTTTTTTCCTCTTCCCTCTTTGCTCTCTATCTTTCGCTTGTACTTCTGCTTCCTGGTATTCGTGGCGTCGCTTGGCAATTTTTGGGGCAACTTTCACTTCTGCACCTCCATTTATTTTTCTTCGAAGCTTCTTTTGTCTCCAGGTTAGTCCCATTTCGTGCTTTTTCTTTGTTTTTGGTTTTGTGATGAGGTTTTGATTCTGATCCTCCCTTTTTTGAGAAAGTTTGGATCTTTTTATTTCCGTTGTGCCCTAGATTTGTTGAAATGTGCTTTCTGGGAGTTTTCTCTATCTTCTGCATGATCCTTTTGCTTTTGCTTGATGCTTTTAGGGCTTTGCATGTTCTTTGTTGTTTCTGTTCTGATACTGCTGTCCGCGTCTATTCCTTGTTTTATTTGAAGGTTGCTTTTGTCTGATCTTGAAAAAGGTTGCATCTTTAATGGTCTCTGCTTGGCGTGCTTAATGTTCGGGAATGCCTTTTGCTTGGTAGACTGTAATGGCTTATGCTTTCTGAAAATGTTTTCTTATTTGAAGTCTTTTTCTTGCTTGAGAAGTGCTGGGGTAGGAGCTGTAGATTTTCCTAGAAACCTTACTTGATTATTGCCTCCAAAGGATGCCCCAAGACTTTTGGTTTGAGTCTTGGGATTTTCCTTTTCTGTTTGTTTCGCCTGTATCGTATTGAGTTATTTTCTCCCTTGTCTGAGATGTTTTTAGTAACCCCATCTTCTTTTCTTATTTGTAGGATTAGTTGGCCTCATGTCTTCTCGCAATAACATTGTAGAGATGTCTTCCAGAGTTCCCGAGGGGATGTCTGATTGGCTGGACTCCCTTGTTTTATTGTGTGTTTCTGTTATGGATGCTGAGTTTTGCACATAACTGAGGAAGCACCATAGGATTTGTGGTAACAATGTCCGTGAGGAGGATTACGAGCTGGTTGCTCCTAATTCTAATGAGAGAGTCTGCTTTCCGACTTTTGTTGAGGGAGAGCGTCCCTTCTTTTATGCTTATGAATACTTCTTCAGTCAGTTGAACGTTTCCTTTCCTTTTACTGCTTTTGAGACCGACCTGTTGTGGTCATGTAACATTGCTCCATCCCAGCTTCACCCAAATTCTTGGGGCTTTATTAAAATTTTTCAGCTTCTCTGCCGAGAATTAAATGTAACACCCTCTCAAACTCTTTTCCTTTACTTGTTTGTTTCCGCTAAGCCTGGCGGTTCTTCAAAAAAGAAAGCTTCCTGGGTTTCCTTCAGGTCTGCCCAGGGCCATAAGGTTTTTGCTATGTATGACGAGTCTTTTAAGGACTTCAAGAACTACTTTTTTAAGGTTCGTGCTGTTGAGGGGGCCCGCCCCTTTTTTCTTGATGAAAATGATGAGCCCTCTTTCCCTCTAGAGTGGCAGAAGGATGTAAGAGTGTCTCGCTATACTTGGGAGATGCTTGATGATGTCGAGCGCACTTTTGTAGTTGTTCTTGAGGATCTCTGGGGGAAACCACCCCATCTTGATACAAAAATATTTTTGAATGACCCGTCCTTGGTTCGGGCTGTTTTGGGTATTTGTCTGACTTGTTTCCATACTTGTTTCCTTTTTATTCCTCTTATCAGATTTGCAATTCTTTGTTGTGGCTGATTTTGTATTTGCAGATATGTCAAAGAATAGTGACTCCATGAAGGCCTTCAAAAGGGAAAAGAAGGCAACTGCTGCTCTGAACATCTCGGTCAAGGTGGCCGGTGAGGGATCGTCACAGGTCCCAGTGAAGCCTCCTGTGCCAAGTTCCCTTGGGCCGAGGAAAGTGATTCCTACTCCTCGGTTTCATCAGGTCGATCCTCCTCAGACTTCTGTCGTTGCTTTTGGTGTCCCTCCCTTAAAAAAGCAAAAGACATCCGAGCCCATCAACCTGGATGCCCCAGATTTTGATGCTATCGAGTTTGTTGACCAACAAATTGCCCCTATGGTGGGCTTTCTATGGACGACGTGTCTCTTCTTCAGCATCTGGATTTTATCACCAAAAGTAGTGTGAAGATGGCTCATATGAGTACGACTATATTCCGAACAGTTCAGGGGATTCCGATTCATGCAACAAAATCCTTCATGGACGAGGCCAAGTCGGAATTTGATCGAATCAAGGGTCTGAAGGAGGAGTTGGAGGTGAAGTTGGCGAAGGTGGAGAAGGAGCTGGAGGGTGAGAAGGCCAGTTCTATTGCCTTGGCTGCTTCTTTGAAGCTGGCCGAGGACATGGCACTGAAACATAAGGATAGCTATGTCTCGGCTTATAGGGAATTGATGCATCTTCGGGAGGATTTGGAAACTGCTCGGGTTAATTATGGTGAGCTTCAGGGTCACCTTGTGGGTAGCGTAACTGCCGCCTCCGAGAACCTGATGGAGCAGTTCCGGATTGTTGCTCCTGATGCCGACTTGACTCTCATCAGCCTGGACAATGTCGTGAGGGATGGGAAGATTGTCCCTGATGACCAGGATGATGATGAGACTGACCCTCCCCCAGTGCCTTCTCTTAAGGTGTCGACCTCCTCTGTTCCTCCCGTTACATCTGATCCGGATTGCCAGATTCTGAACCGGGATGATGGAACCGTAGATGCTGTGCCCCTTCAGACTCGCCCTCCTTCTCCCCGTACTGATGCTGCCGGGAAGGCTCCTGATCTTAGCTGATCTTTTTCTGAATATTTGTGTAAATAGCCTGATTTGTGGGCTTTTGAACTTGTTTTTGTGAATGATGTTTTATTGATTGTTGATACTCTAGTTGCTATTTTTAGCAACTTATTTTGAAAACAAAATGGTTTCTCTGAGGTTGATTTCAGTGGCCTCTTTGAAGCTTTATCATACTATGCTTTCATTGTGCTCTAGCAGGGTGTCTGTCGGAATCTTGCTGTTTGGCCTCTTTAGATTGCTTTTGTACTTTTTGTTTGTAGCTTGGATCCTTTTGAGGTCGTGACTTGTGGGGGGTCCAACTTGTTTTTCGGTTTCCTTGCTTTTGTTTTGGTTTTTTAGCTCCTTATAACCAATTTCTTTTATGTTTGGTCCCCTTCTAAGTTATTTTTGTAATCCTCTTTTCTGGGCCTTTGCCAGGTCTCTTTAAGGGATTACTTTTATAACTTATCTTTGTAGGAGACCGACTTCGTTAGGTCGATCTCTTCTAAGTTGTTTTTGTAATCCTCTTTCTTGGACCTTTGGTAAGTCTCTTTCAGGGATTACTTTTACAACTTGTTTTGTAGGAAACCGACTTCGTTAGGTCGATCTCTTCTAAGTTGTTTTTGTAATCCTCTTTCTTGGACCTTTGTTAGGTCTCTTTCAGGAATTACTTTTACAACTTGTTTTGTAGGAAACCGACTTCGTTAGGTCGATCTCTTCTAAGTTGTTTTTGTAATCCTCTTTCTTGGACCTTTGTTAGGTCTCTTTCAGGGATTACTTTTACAACTTGTTTTGTAGGAAACCGACTTCGTTAGGTCGATCTCTTCTAAGTTATAGCAATTCCTCTTTAATAGGGTTGGCTAGACCTTTTTCCAGGGATTTGCTGATAACTTGGACTGGTTTGATCCGATTTTTTAATATTCGGCCAGTCTTTTTTAAGTTATTATATAGCAATCCATAAGACCTCGTCAGGTTCTTTTTTCGGGATCACTTTCGATAACTTCTTGCATTATTCTGTGTTCATCTTTTGCCAATTTGTAGATTGTGGTTTCTGTCCTGGTTTAATCGGCCTTTAGGTGAATCGCGTTTTCACCTTTGTCGGTCGATTATTCCTATCAAGATCGTATAGTGAATCTGTTCTTCACTTCTTGTTCGATCTGTTGCTTTATAATCGGTCGATGAATGCTTCAGATTAATGCGTCTTGAGCATTTGTAGAATGTCTTAAATGTATTTTTATTTAAAGAAAGTGCAAATATATGCAGGCGGGAGTCTTTCATAACCTTAAGTCGGATTAAATCTCAATCTTGACGCCTCATTAAAAAACCTTTTCAGGAAAAAGAGTGCGTCTTGTGATGAGACCTTTATCTAACTATAGTACCTTCTCAAGTTACAGGCGTGCCATGATCTGGGGAGTTCTCATCCCTCGAGTTCGGAAAGTTTGTAGTAGCCCTTCCCAAGTACTTCTGTGACTCGGTAGGGTCCTTTCCAATTAGCTGCCAGCTTTCCTTCTCCAGGTCGAGTTGTTCCAATATCATTTCGGATTAAGATGAGATCGTTCTCTGCGAAATCTCTTGGCACTAACCTCTGATTATACCTGGAAGCCGTTCATCGCTTTAATGCCTCTTCTCTGATCCGAGCTCTTTCTTGGATTTCTGGAAGTAGGTCGAGCTCTTCTCTTTGGAGTTGAGAATTTGTTTGCTCATTGTAGTGGACTACTTAGGGAGATCCTTCTTCGACCTCTATTGGAATCATTGCCTCCACTCCGTATGCTAGTCGGAATGGTGATTCGTTCGTGGTAGAATGGGGGGTCGTTCGATATGCCCATAGGACTTGTGGAAGTTCCTCGGCCCAAGCCCCCTTTGCTTCTTGCAGTCTACGCTTCAACCCAGCCAATATGACTTTGTTGGCTACTTCAGTTTGTCCGTTGGCTTGGGGATGTTCAACGGAGGTGAACTGGTGTTTTATATTCAAGTCGGCCACTAACTTTCTTAAGCCTGCATCTGTGAATTGGGTGCCATTGTCTGTGGTGATGGAGTATGGGACCCCAAACCTTGTAACGATGTTCCTATATAGGAATTTCCGGCTTCTTTGAGCAGTAGCCTTAGCTAGGGGTTCGGCCTCGATCCATTTCGTGAAATAGTATACTCCTACTATGAGGAATTTTACTTGTCCCGATCCCTGTGGGAAGGGTCCGAGAAGATCGAGTCCCCATTTTGCAAATGGCCAGGGTGAGGTCACGCTAATGAGTTTTTCTGGCAGGGCGATGTGAAAGTTGGCATGCTTTTGACATGGTGGACATGTCTTTACAAATTCTATAGCTTCCTTTTGTAGAGTTGGCCAATAGAATCCTGCCCGGAGTACTTTTTTGGTGAGAGCTTGTGCTCCGAGATGGTTGCCACAAATGCTGCTGTGTACTTCTTCCAAGACTTCCTTTGTATTGGATGTCGGGACGCATTTTAATAATGGTGTTGAGATCCCTCTTTTGTATAGGATGTTGTTTATGATAGTGTAGTACTGTGCCTCCCTTTTTAACCTCTTTGCCTCCCTTTCATCTGTGGGAAGCGCTTCTGTTTTGAGGTAGTTAATTATGGGGTCATCCATCCTTGATCCCAACCTGTTATGGCTAGGATTTTTTCTTCTTCAGATATTGATGGGTTCTGCAGTATTTCCTGGATGAGGCTTCTATTGTTGCCCCCTGGTTTGGTGCTAGCTAGCTTTGAGAGCGCGTCAGCTCGGGCATTTTGCTCGCGGGGTATGTGGTAGATCCTATATTCTCCAAGTTGTCCGAGCTGTTCTTTGGTTTTATCCAAATATTTTTTCATGGTAGGGTCTTTGGCTTGGTAGCTTCCTGTTATTTGCGAGGTAACGACTTGTGAGTCACTGTAGATGTTGAGTTTCTGAGCTCCAACTTCCCTAGCCAGCTTCAAACCAGCTAATAACGCTTCATATTCTGCCTGGTTGTTTGAGGCTAGGAACCTGAATTTTAGGGAAAGCTCAAGTTGGGTTCCTTGGTTGCTTTCGATTATCACACCTGCACCGCTTCCGGCTTTATTTGAGGAACCATCCACATATATGTTCCACTCTATGGGGATTTCTGGGTGTCTGTAAATTCTGCAATGAAGTCGGCTAGGTATTGTGATTTGATGGCGGTCCGCGCTTCGTATTGGAGGTCGAACTCGGATAACTCGATTGCCTACTGTAGGATTCTTCCTGCTAGATCTTGTTTTCTGCAGTATCCCTTTTATGGGCTGGTTGGTCCGAACTTTGATGGTGTGTGCTTGGAAGTATGGGCGAAGTCGTCAGGATGTGAGTATCAAAGTGTAGGCGAACTTCTCTATTTTCTGGTAGTTCAGCTCTGACCCCTGTAGTGCTTTACTAATGAAGTAGACGGGTTATTGTCCCCCTTCATCTTCTCTAATTAGTGTTGAAGCTATTGCCCGACTTCCTACGGTGAGGTATAGTATGAGTCGTTCTCCCTCTCGTGGTCGAGATAGGATGGGGGGCTGTCCCATGAATTCTTTAAAGTCTCGGAAGGCTTGTTCACATTCCGTTGTCCACTCGAAGTTTTTTCCCTTCCTTAAGGTAGCGTAGAAGGGGAGGGATCTTATCGCTGACCCTGCTAGGAATCTGGACAAGGCCGCCAGTCTTCCATTGAGTTGTTGGACTTCTTTGACGCAGGTCGGGCTTTTCATGTTAAGTATGGCTTGGCATTTATCTGGATTTGCCTTGATTCCTCTTTGTGTGAGCATGAAGCCCAGGAATTTTCCCGCCTCTACTGCGAAGGTGCATTTAGCCAGGTTGAGTCACATGTCGTGCTTCCGTATGGTGTTGAACACTTGAATCAAGTCGGTTAGTAATATTTCTTCACTTTGTGTCTTTATCAACATGTCGTCCACATAGACCTCCATGATTTTTCTGATGTGGTCTGAAAAGACTTTATTCATTAGCCTTTGATAAGTGGCTCCCACTTTCTTAAGGCCGAAAGGCATTACGATATAGCAATAATTTGCTTTTGGTGTGAGAAACGAGGTCTTTTCTTGATCCGGTGGATACATTGGAATCTGGTTGTAGCCTGAGTATGCGTCCATGAACGAGAGATACCTATATCCTGATGAGGCATTGACTAGAGCATCGATGCTTGGTAGTGGATAAGGGTCTTTTGGGCAGGCTTTGTTGAGGTCGGTGTAGTCGGTGCACATTCGCCACTTCCCATTTGACTTGTTCACTAAGACGACATTTGCTAGCCATAGTGGGTATTTAACTTCTCTTATGAACCCTGCCTCTAGTAGTGCTTGTACTTGTTCTTCTACAGCTTGACACCGGTCTGGTCCGAGTTTTCTTCGTCTTTGTTGTACCGGCCGGGATCCCAGGTAGACTGCCAGCTTGTGCTCATTAGTTCGGGATCTATGCCTGGCATGTCGGCAGCTTTCCATGCGAAGAGATCAACATTATCTCGTAAAAACCGTATTAGCGATTCTTTTGCGTCTCCTTTCAGGATCGTGCCAATATTAGTTGTTTTGTCCGAGGTATCTCCGATCTGGACTCTTTCTATTTCCCCTTCGGGTCGCGGGCGGAGTTCTTCTCGTCTCTGATCTCCGCCGAGTTTGATTGTGTGGAACTCTCCTCCTTCGCCTCAGAGATTTAGACTTTCGTTATAACAGCGACGCGCCATCTTTTGATCTGCTTTTATTGTAGCTATTCCTTCTGTAGTTGGGAATTTTATACATAGATGTGGAGTTGAAACTATCGCTCCGAGTTGATTTAACGTTGTCTGACCTATTAAGGCATTGTAGGCTGAGCTTACATCGACCACGATATAATCTATCTTAAGTGTTCTGGATTGGTTCCCCTTTCCGAAGGTTGTATGTAATGATACGTATCCTAGTGGCTGTACTGGGGTATCCCCAAGTCCGAACAGGTTGTTCGGGTATGCTCTTAGTTCTTTTTCTTCTAAGTCGAGCTTGTCGAAGGCAGTTTTGAATAAGAAGTCGGTGGAGCTTCCTTGGTCAATTAATGTACGGTGGAGGTTGGTGTTTGCCAATATGATTATGATGACCATGGGGTCGTCGTGTCCTGCGATGATTCCGGATGCATCTTCTTTGGTAAACGTGATTGCTGGGATGTCTGGCACCTCTTTCTTGCTTTCGACATGATACACTTCTTTGAGGTGTCGCTTGCGGGATGATTTGGAGATTATTCCTCCAGAAAATCCACCGTGGATCACGTGGATATGTCTTTCCGGTGTACGGGGTGATCGTTCAGATCGTCCAACATCTTCATCCCTTCTTCTTTTTCTTGGTTCCTCGTCCTGGTTGGCCAGAAACCGATCTAGTTTTCCTTCCCTAACTAATTTTTCTATGACGTTCTTCAAATCAAAGCATTCGTTGGTGGAATGTCCCTGGACTCGATGATACTCACAGTATTCGTTCCGATTTCCTCCTCCCTTTTTGCCTTTAAATGGCCGAGCTGGGGGTATTTTTTCTGTATGGCAGACTTCTTTGTAAATATCTACCAAGGATACCCTAAGAGGGGTGTAGTTATGATAGTTTTTGATTTTCTCTCCGGAGCGATCTTCTTTTTTCCTGGATTCTTTATCTTTATCTCGGTAGGCAGAACCGAGCCTCGAGGCTTCCCCAAGTCGAGAATTCTCCTCCACATTGATGTACTTCTGCGCCCGTTCTTGTACTTCATCTAGGGATGTCGGGTACCTCTTTGATATAGATTGGCTAAATGGTCCTTCTCGTAGGCCATTTATGAGACCCATGATGGCAGCTTCCGTTGGTAGACTTTGTATATCCATGCATGTTTTATTGAATCTTTCCATATAGTTGCGAAGACTCTCCCGATCTCCTTGCTTGATCCCTAATAGGCTGGGTGCGTGTTTAGCTTTGTCCTTTTGTATGGAAAATCGGGCCAGGAACTTTTTGGCCAGGTCGTCGAAACTCGAGATGGATTTTGGAGGTAAGTTATCGAACCATCTAATGGCTGTCTTGGTAAGAGTTACTGGAAAGGCTTTGCAGCGAACTGCATCTGAGGCGTCAGTGAGGTACATTCTACTTCTGAAGTTGCTGAGATGGTGGTTGGGGTCTGAGGTGCCGACGTATAGAGTCATATCCGGAAGTTTGAAATTTGTTGGGATTTTGGTCTTCATAATTTCCCTGGTGAACGGATCTTGATCTTTCTGAAAGCTATCCTCCGTGGAGGGTCGTGTAGCTTTAGATTTGAGATCGGCTTCGAGTTTCATAAGCTTATCTTCTAATTCTGGCGCCGCCTTATCTCCCGACGTAGATCCTCTCCTTTTTCGCGTTGATGTTGGGCTTCTTTTTCAAGTTGCTTCAATCGATTTTGAAGTGCTTTTATCACCCCGGGATTTGATGGATTTTTGTCTCCATTGAATTTCGGAGTATCTTTAAGTATAGCATACGTGTTCTTGTGTGGCGTTCTATCTTCCAAACCTGAGTCATGGTCGTTGTCATGGTTGTCCGCCATGTGTTGGGATGACTTCCAGGATCCCCGGCAGCGGCGCTAATGTTCCGAGGGTTACCTGAAACTGGAGGTCGATCTCGGACGAGATCTTCTGTATTGGTCAAAGCCGACGTGTCCGGCAGGCGTATAGCGGCCGGAGCTGGTGTGTACGACTTGTGGAACTGAGAGTGCTACTGATCCTTTATCACCGAAGGGTGGGGGGTACCTGCAAGGGACTCCGATGCTTAAGTTAGCAAGGGTATTAAATAGGTATTGAGTAGAATCAGAGTATGAGTTATACCTGGGTGCTCCAGTGTATTTATAATGGTGTGGAGTGACCTTTTTGGATAAGATAAGTTAGTTATCTTATCTTATCTTATCTTTTGAGTGAGGTCATCTTATCTTCCAGGGAACCGCCCTTCTCTCTATAGGCTTGGGCTGCCTTAAGATTTGGGGCGTGTTCCTCTACTTGGGCCCTTATTTGGGCTTTCCTGTCGACTTGGCCAAGCTCTTTGAAAAGAGGTCGGGTTGTCCTGACCTGAAGAGGTCGGTCGCTTTATCCGTTGAACATCCTGGGTCGGACAGTTCGACCCAGGATATGAACAATTCTCAATTTATTAGTGTCAATAGTATACAAACTTCTAAGTTTGGTGTCTTGCATGCATTGTTTATTTGATCTTAGTGGCATTTTGATTATTCCTCATCATTAAAAATTCAAAAAAAATTTTAATTTGTGTCTTTTCAAGTCAATAATACAGAGAATTGAAGATTCAGAACATGCAGCAGAGGAATTACACAAAAAAAGCTGGGCGTTTAAAACGCCCAGTGAAGAAGGAAAACTGGCATTTAAACGCCAGCCAGGGTACCTGGCTGGGCGTTTAACGGCCAAAAGGGTAGCATTTTGGGCATTAAACGCCAGAATGGATACCATTCTGGGCTTTTAACGCTAGGATGATACAAGAGGGAAGATTTTGTTTTTAATTCATTTTTTTTTAAGTTTTCATAATTTTTCAAAATTAAATCTTTTTCAAACCATATCTTTTCAATCATATATTTTCAAAATCAATTTCTTTCCATTCTCAAAAATACTTGCCTACAATTAATGATTTGATTCAACATTTCCAGTATGTTGCCTTTTCTGTTAAGAAAGGTTTAATGTTTGAATCATATCCTTTAAATTTCTTGTTAGCCAAGTCATTAATTTTAAAAATCAAATCTTTTTTAAATTGTTTCTCAATCATAACTCTTCAATCATATCTTCTTAATCACATCTTTTTCCAAATAATTTTCAATCTTTTTGATTTCTAATTTCAAAATCTTTTTCAAAAATCACTTTATTTCTTTCCCAACTTTAATTTTCGAAAATCATTCTTCAATTTTTTAAAATTTCTTCAAAATCTTTTAATTTATTTTCAAAAATTCTTCCCCTCTTCTCACATCCTTCTATTTAAGGACTAACACTCCTCCACTATCAACAATTCGAACTCTATCTCTCTTGATAAGTTCGAATTCTTCTTCTTCTACCTCCTCCTTCTATTCTTCTTTTCCTCTGACATCTCAAGGAATCTCTATACTGTGACATAGATGATTCCATATTTTCTTGTTCTCTTCTCTTTCATATGAGCAGGAGCAAAGACAAAAGCATTCTTGTTGAGGCTGACCCTGAACCTGAAAGGACCTTGAAGCGAAAGCTAAGAGAAGCTAAAGCACTACTCTCTGTAGAGGACCTAACAAAAATCTTCAAACAAGAAGAAGACATGGCAGCCAAAAACAACAACAATGCCAACAATGCAAGGAAGGTGCTGGGTTACTTTACTGCACCTACTCCCGACTTCTATGGGAGAAGCATCTCTATCCCTACCATTGGAGCAAACAACTTTGAGCTTAAGCCTCAATTAGTTTCTCTAATGCAACAGAATTGCAAGTTCCATGGACTTCCATTGGAAGATCCTCATCAGTTTTTAGCTGAATTCTTGCAAATCTGTGACACTGTCAAGACCAATGGGGTTGACCCTGAGGTCTACAGACTTATGCTATTCCCTTTTGCTGTAAGAGACAGAGCTAGGATATGGTTGGACTCACAATCTAAAGAAAGCCTGAACTCTTGGGAAAAGCTAGTCAATGCCTTCTTGGCAAAGTTCTTTCCACCTCAAAAATTGAGTAAGCTTAGAGTGAAAGTCCAAACCTTCAGATAGAAGGAAGGTGAATCCCTCTATGAAGCTTGGGAAATATACAAACAATTGATCAGAAAGTGTCCTTCTGACATGCTTTCTGAATGGAGCATCATAGGTATCTTCTATGATGGTCTATCTGAGCTGTCCAAGATGTCATTGGATAGCTCTGCTAAAGGATCTCTTCATCTGAAGAAGATGCCTGCAGAAGCTCAAGAACTCATTGAAATGGTTACAAATAACCAATTCATGTACACTTCTAAAAGGAATCCTGTGAACAATGGGACGAATTAAAAGAAAGGAGTTCTTGAGATTGATACTCTGAATGCCATATTGACTCAGAACAAAATATTGACTCAGCAAGTCAATATGATTTCTCAAAGTCTGTCTAGAATGCAAGCTGCACCAGGCAGTACTAAGGACGCTTCATCTGAAGAAGAAGCTTATGATCCTGAGAACCCATCAATGGAAGAGGTGAATTACATGGGAGAACCCTATGGAAACACCTATAATCCTTCATGGAGAAATCATCCAAATCTCTCATGGAAGGATCAACAGAGACCTTAACAAGGTTTCAACAATAATAATGGTGGAAGAAACAGATTTAGCAATGGCAAGCCTTTTTCATCATCTTCTCAGCAACAGACAGAGAATTCTAAGCAGAGCCACTCTGACTTAGCAACAATGGTCTCTGATCTAATCAAAACCACTCAAAGTTTCATGACTGAAACAAGGTCCTCCATTAGAAACTTGGAGGCACAAGTGGGTCAGCTGAGTAAGAAAGTTACTGAACTCCCTCCTAGTACTCTTTCAAGCAATATAGAAGAGAATCCAAAAGGAGAGTGTAAGGCCATCAACATGGCCGAATTTGGAGAGGAGGAAGAGGCAGTGATCGCCACTGAGGAAGACCTCAATGGACGTCCACTCGCCTCCAATGAGTTCCCTAATGAGGAACCATGGGAATCTGAGGCTCATACTGAGGCCATAGAGATTCCATTGGATTTACTTCTGACATTCATGAGCTCTGATGAGTATCCTTCCTTTGAAGAGGACGAAGATGTCACTGAAAAGCAAGTTGCTAAGTACCTTGGAGCAATCATGAAGCTAAATGACAAGTTATTTGGTAATGAGACATGGGAGGACGAACCCCCTTTGCTCACCAAAGAACTGGATGACTTGACTAGGCAGAGATTACCTCAAAAGAGACAGGACCCTAGGAAGTTCTCAATACCTTGTACATTAGGCACCATGACCTTCGAGAAGGCTCTGTGTGACCTAGGGTCAAGCATAAACCTCATGCCTCTCTCTGTAATGGTGAAGCTAGGGATCTTTGAGGTACAAGCTGCAAGAATCTCACTAGAGATGGCAGACAATTCAAGAAAACAAGCTTATGGACTTGTAGAGGATGTTCTGGTAAAGATTGAAGACCATTACATCCCTACTGATTTTATAGTCCTGGAGACTGGGAAATGCATGGATGAATCCATCATCCTTGGCAAACCCTTCCTAGCCACAGCAAAGGCTGTGATTGATGTTGACAGAGGAGAATTTATCATTCAAGTGAATGAAGAATCCTTTGTGTTTAAGACTCGAAGATATCCCTCTGTAAACATGGAGAGGAAGCATGAAAAGCTTCTCTCAAAACAGAGTCAAACAGAGCCCTCACAGTCAAACTCTAAGTTTGGTGTTGGGAGGCTATAACCAAATTCTAAGTTTGGTGTTGAACCCCCACATTCAAACTATAAGTTTGGTGTTGGGAGGTTCTAACATTACTCTGAACATCTATGAGGCTCCATGAGGGCCCACTGTCAAGCTACTGACATTAAAAAAGCGCTTGTTGGGAGGCAACCCAATGTTATATTTATCTATTTTCCATTGTTATTATACGTTTTCTATAGGTTGATGATCATGTGAGGTCACAAAAATAATTGAAAAAGCAAAAACAGAATGAAAAATAGAAAGAAAAATAGCACACCCAGGAGGAAAAGCTTGCTGGCATTTAAACGCCAGTAAGGGCAGCAAATGGGCGTTTAACGCCCAGTCTGGCACCATTCTGGGCGTTTAACGCAAGAAAGGGGCACCAGACTGGCATTTAACGCTAGAAAGAGGCACCAGACTGGCGTTTAACGCCAGAAAAGGGCAGCAGCCCGGTGTTTAATTCCAGGATTGGCAGAAAGGGCGTTTTACACGCCACTTGGTGTAGGGATGAGCTATCCTTGACACCTCAAGATCTGTGGACCCCACAGAATCCCCACCTACCCCACCACTCTCTCTCTTCTTTACCCATTCACCAATCACCTCAATACTTCTTCTTAAAAAAAAACCCTCACCTATCAAATCCCACCATTCTCTTCACCACTCACATCCATGCTTCATAAAACCCCACCTACCCCACCATCTAAATTCAAACCACTTTCCCTCCCAAACCCACCCATAATGGCTGAACCTTACCCCTCTCTCCACCCTATATAAACCATTCTTCACTCCTTCATTTTCACACAACCTAAACACTACTTCTCCCCTTTGGCCGAACCACAAAGCCCCTTCCATCTCCTCTATTTTCTTCTTCTTCTAATCTTTTCTTTCCTCTTTTGCTCGAGGACGAGCAAACCTTCTAAGTTTGGTGTGATAAAAGTGTTGCTTTTTGTTTTTCCATAACCATTCATGGCACCTAAGGCCGGAGAAACCTCTAGAAAGAGGAAAGGGAAGGCAAAAGCTTCCACCTCCGAGTCATGGGAGATGGAGAGATTCATCTCAAGGGTGCATCAAGACCACTTCTATGAAGTTGTGGCCATGAATAAGGTGATCCCTGAGGTCCCTTTCAAACTCAAAAAAGAGTGAATATCCGGAGATCCGACATAAGATCCGAAGAAGAGGTTGGGAAGTTCTTACCAACCCCATTCAACAAGTCAGAATCTTAATGGTTCAAGAGTTCTATGCCAATGCATGGATCACCAAGAACCATGATCAAAGTGTGAACCCAGACCCAAAGAATTGGCTTACAATGGTTCAGGGGAAATGCTTAGATTTTAGTCCGGAAAATGTAAGGTTGGCATTCAACTTGCCCATGATGCAAGGAGATGAACACCCCTACACTAGAAGGGTCCACTTTAATCAAAGGTTGGACCAAGTCCTCATAGACATTTGTGAAGAGGGCGCTCAATGGAAGAGAGATTCAAGAGGGAAGCCGGTTCAACTGAGAAGGCATGACCTCAAGCCCGTGGCTAGGGGATGGTTGGAGTTTATCCAACGCTCAATCATTCCGGTCCGAAGCTACTATAGACCGGGCTATCATGATTCATAGCATCATGATTGGAGAGGAAGTAGAAGTTCATGAGGTTATATCCCAAGAACTTTATAAGGTGGCGGACAAGCCCTCTACCTTGGCAAGGTTAGCCTTTTCTCATCTCATTTGTCACCTCTGTAATTCAGTTGGAATTAACATAGAGGGAGACATCCTCATTGATGAGGACAAACCCATCACTAAGAAGAGGATGGAGCAAACAAGAGATCCCACTCATGGACATGAGGAAATTCCTCATCATGAAATCCCTGAGATGCCTCAAGGGATGCACTTTCCTCCACAAAACTATTGGGAGCAAATCAACACCTCCCTAGGAGAATTGAGTTCCAACATGGGACAACTAAGGGTGGAGCACCAAGAACATTCCATCCTCCTCCATGAAATTAGAGAAGATCAAAGAATCATGAGAGAGGAGCAACAAAGGCAAGGAAGAGACATTGAAGAGCTCAAGCACTACATAAGATCTTCAAGAGGAAGAACAAGCCGCCATCACTAAGGTGGACCCGTTCTTTAATCTCCTTGTTCTTTATTTTTCTATTTTTCGAAAATTATGCTTTATGTTTTATTTATGTTTGTGTCTTATGATCATTAGTGTGTTAGTGTCTATGCCTTAAAGTTATGAATGTCCAATGAATCCATCACCTTTCTTAAATGAAAAATGTTCTTAATTGAAAAAGAGAAGAATTGCATGAATTTTGAATTTTATAACAGATTAATTATTTTGATGTGGTGGCAATACTTTTGACTTCTAAATGTATGCTTGAACAGTGTATATGTCTTTTGAATTTGTTGTTCATGAATGTTAAAATTTTTGACTCTTGAAAGAATGATGAAAAAGGAGACATGTTACTGAGGATCTGAAAAATCATAAAATGATTCTTGAAGCAAGAAAAAGCAGTGAATTCAAAAAAAAAAGAAAAAAAGAGCAAGCAGAAAAAGCCAATAGCCCTTTAAACTAAAAGGCAAGGATAATAAAAAGGATCCAAGGCTTTGAGCATCAGTGGATAGGAGGGCCTACAGGAATAACATCCTGGCCTAAGTGGCTAAACCAAGCTGTCCCTAACCATGTGCTTGTGGCGTGAAGGTGTCAAGTGAAAACTTGAGACTGAGCGGTTAAAGTTGTGATCCAAAGCAAAAAGAGTGTGCTTAAGAACCCTGGACACCTCTAATTGGGGACTCTAGCAAAGCTGAGTCACAATCTGGAAAGGTTCACCCAGTTATGTGTCTGTGGCATGGATGTATCTGGTGGTGATACTGGAAAATAGAGTGCTTTGGGCCACGGCCAAGACTCATAAAGTAGCTGTGTTCAAGAATCATCATACTTAACTAGGAGAATCAATAACACTATCCGGATTCTGAGTTCCTATAGAAGCCAATCATTCTGAACTTCAAAGGATAAAGTGAGATGCTAAAACTGTTCAGAGGCAAAAAGATAAAAGCCCCGCTCATCTAATTAATACTGATCTTCATAGATGTTTTTGGAATTCATTGTATATTCTCTTCTTTTTATCCTATTTGATTTTCAGTTGCTTGGGGACAAGCAACAATTTAAGTTTGGTGTTGTGATGAGCGGATAATTTATACGCTTTTTGGCATTGTTTTTAGTATGCTTTTAGTATGTTTTAGTTAGTTTTTATTATATTTTTATTATTTTTTATTTAAAATTCACTTTTCTGGACTTTACTATGAGTTTGTATGTTTTTTTATGATTTCAGGTATTTTCTGGCTGAAATTGAGGGACCTGAGCATAAATCTGATTCAGAGGCTAAAAAGGGCTGCAGATGCTGTTGGATTCTGACCTCCCTGCACTCGAAGTGGATTTTCTGGAGCTACAGAAGCCCAATTGGCACGCTCTTAATTGCGTTGGAAATTAGACATCCAGGACTTTCCAGCAATATATAATAATCCATACTTTTTCCGAGATATGATGGCCCAAACAGGCATTCCAAGTCAGCTTCAGAATTCCCGGCGTTAAACGCCAGAACTGGCACAAAAGTGGGAGTTAAACGCCCAAACTGGCACAAAAACTGGCGTTTAACTCCAAGAAAAGTCTCTACACATGAAAGCGTCAATGCTCAGCCCAAGCACACACCAAGTGGGCCCGAAAGTGGATTTTTACGTCATTTACTCATTTATGTAAACCCTAGGCTACTAGTTCTCTATAAATAGGACCTTTTGCTATTGTATTGGAGAATCTTTCAATCTTCGGATCATCTTTTGATCATGTTTTTATGATTGAACCCTCTTTGGGAGGCTGGCCATTCGGCCATGCCTAGACCTTGTTCTTATGTATTTTCGACGGTAGAGTTTCTACACACTATAGATTAAGGTGTGGAGCTCTGCTGTACCTCGAGTATTAATGCAATTACTATTGTTCTTCTATTCAAATCAGCTTATTCTTGTTCTAAGATTCACTTGTTCCTCAACTTGATGAATGTGATGATCCGTGACACTCATCATCATTCTCATCTATGAACGTGTGCCTAACAACCACCTCCGTTCTACCTTAGATTGAGTGGATATCTCTTGGATTCCTTAATCAGAATCTTCGTGGTATAAGCTAGAATCCATTGGTGGCCATTCTTGAGAATCTGGAAGGTCTAAACCTTGTCTGTGGTATTCTAAGTAGGATTCAGGGATTGAATGACTGTGATGAGCTTCAAACTCGCGATTGTGGGGCGTTAGTGACAGACGCAAAAGAATCACTGGATTCTATTCCGACATGATCGAGAACCGACAGATGAATAGCGGTGCTGTGACAGAGCGCGTTGAACATTTTCACTGAGAGGACGGGAATGTAGCCATTGACAACGGTGATGCCCAACATACAGCTTGCCATGGAAAGGAGTAAGAAGGATTGGATGAAGACAGTAGGAAAGCAGAGAGACGGAAGGGACAAAGCATTTCCATACGCTTATCTGAAATTCTCACCAATGAATTACATAAGTATCTCTATCTTTATTTAATGTTTTATTCATCTTTTAATCATTAATCCTCCATAACCATTTGAATCCGCCTGACTAAGATTTACAAGATGACCATAGCTTGCTTCATACCAACAATCTCCGTGGGATCGACCCTTACTCGCGTAAGGTTTATTACTTGGACGACCCAGTGCACTTGCTGGTTAGTTGTGCGATGTTGTGATAAAGAGTTGAGATTGCAATTGAGCGTACCATGTTGATGGCGCCATTGATGATCACAATTTTGTGCACTAGCTAGCCAACGTTGTCTTGGTAAAGAAGTCAAATGGCAAGTGGAGAATGTGTACCGACTACACCAACCTCAAAAAGGCCTGCCCAAAAGATCCCTACCCGCTCCAGAATATAGACACTCTAGTGGACGCCTCTTCCGAATACAATTACCTCTCCTTCATGCATGCCTATTTGGGATACAACCAAATCCCAATGTACCCACCCGACCAAGAGAATACCTCGTTCCTAACCCTTAACGCAAACTATTGCTATATAGTTATGCCCTTCGAACTCAAGAACGCATGGGTTACCTACCAAAGACTGATGAACAAAGTCTTCACATACCACATCGGAAAGCTAATGGAGGTCTATGTAGATGACGTGCTGGTAAAAACACAAAGTGAGGAATCATTGTTATCCAACCTCGCTAAAGTGTTCGCACCATAGGAAAGTGATAAACCACTATTTTATGGTTTATCTTGTGTTGAATTGAGTGGTTTTTAGCACCTTTCTCCTACACCTGCTCATGTAATTAGCATGTTATACGTTTGCCTTCCTGATTTAATACTATGATTAAAAACTTGCTTCTAGAGCCTTTAAATTGTAGATTTTTATCCATCTCTATACCATTCGATGCCGTGATTTGTGTGTTAAGTGTTTTCAAACTTTACAGGGCAGGAATGGCTTGGAGAATGGAAAGGAAGCTTGCAAAAATGGAAGGAGTACAGGAAATAAAGGAGACAATCAGCGAGGAGCGACGCGCACGCATGACTCACACGTGCGCGTGAATTGAAGTTCGCTCAACGACGCGTGTGCATGCCTGACGCGTGCGCGTGACAAGGAAAATCGCTAAATGACGCGCACGCGTAAGTGACACGTACGCATGACATGCGCGACGTACAGAAATTGCAGAAAATCACTGGGGCCAATTTCGGGCCAGTTTTAGACCTAGTTTTCGGCCCAAAAACACAGACTTGAGCCAGGGAACAGGAGGGACTCAGGGGACATTCTCATTCTGCATAGTTTTTGTTTTAGTTTTTAGATCTAGAGAGAGATTTTCACTTCTTCCTCTAGGTTTTCTTCACATTCATAGTTCTTAGAATTTTATTGATTTTTGCTATTGATTGGGATATTGAAAAGAGTTGCTACCTCCATTGAAGTTTCATTTATTCCAGTTTGTTTTCTTTGTCCCTTACTCTTCCATATCCTTAATCCTTATTCAGAGTTACAATTGGATTGTTTTTAGAATTTATTTATGCAAGAACTATTTTTACTTTTAATTAATTTTTAGTTATTATTTATCATGTCTCACTTTTATTCCTCTCTTAGTTCTGTGAAAGTTATATTCATGTCAATGGAGTAGAACTCCCACTTGACTTGGTGGTTGATTAAAAGGAGACCCTTGAGTTGGAATGTCCAAGCGATCAGTTAATTTGGAAGTTATTGGCTAATTCTATATTTACTAACGCTAATTCTTCCCAAGGGAGAGGATTAGGACTTGCAAATAAGAGTTAGCTCAATCATTTGAGTTTCCTTTATTTAGTAAGGGTTAACTAAGTGAAAATAACAACCTCTTGAAGCTACACTTGAAAAATTCCAACAAGGATAGAACTTCCAATTAATCTACCCCCGGTCAAGGCTTTTTATTTGATTATATAAATTCTCAACCACTTATCTCTCTGTTCTTCAACTCATAAAAATCCTTAGAAAACCTCTGATCAATAAAATAGCACTCTTTTGTCAGCTCGTTGGGAGACGACCTGGGATTCATACTCCCAGTATTTTATTTCTAATTTCTGTGACAACTCTTTTAAATTGATACGTGGTATCTTCATTGGTTAAGAGCTATACCTGCAACGCTGTTTTCTCTATAAACTCTTGATCGGTAATTTACCGTACGTCAAATTTTGGCGCCGAAGAGTTGCAACAGTATGCTAATTTATTGGTTGGAATTTATTTATTTGCATTTTGTTTTCTTTTATTACCATGAGCTATATGTTTCTTTCATTGAATGACGCAGTCACTACCTGATCCGAGCCTACCCGTATTTGATCTTGAAATTGAAAGAACTATCTCATGTATAAGGCGGGCTCGACGTCGGTTAGTCCTTTCCGAGGACGAATTTGAAACGTCATTTAAGGAAGAAACAAGCTCCCTTTCTACTGATTTGGTTGATTTGAGCACAAAGAACATGGCAGCTTCCAGGAGGATTACTCTCCATAAAGCAGGAGCTCCGAACTTTACATTGCCACCTTTCCAAGCGCGTCATCCAAATCTAGGTGCAGATATTGAACTGAAGACTGCACTAATCAATATATTGCTAAAGTTTCATGGCTTACTTGCTCAAGAACCTCTCAAGCATCTCAGAGATTTTCAGACAGCCTGTTCTACTGTTAGGCGTAATGGTGCAACTGAGACTTCTATTTTGCTAGCCTCCTTTCCGTTTTCTCTTGAAGGGAAGGCGAGGGAGTGGTATTACACTCAACCTGAAGTAGTTGTTACTAACTGGGACACACTCAGGAGAAAATTCTTGGAAAAATACTTTCCAGCTGAAGTTACTGATAGGCTGAGGAAAGAAATTTCAATGATTATTCAAGATGAATCCGAGACTCTTTACGAATATTGGGAGCGCTTCAATAATCTCCTAGACCCATGCCCCCACCACATGATTGACAAGTTAGTATTGATCAGCTACTTCACGCAGGGCATGAAGCCTCAGGACAAGACTACATTAGATGGTGCGAGCAATGGTTCTCTGAAAAAGTACAAGACCACAAAAGAACCATGGCAACTGATCGCCGACTTGGCTGAGTCCGCTCGGAATCACAAGCACAGAAATAACCATCCAAAGGTTGTAGCAGAGGTCTCCTCTAGCAAGGAGACTACCGCTCTCACACAAAGTCTATGTGAGATGACCAACTTACTGAAGCAGATACACTTGAATCAACAACAACCTCAGCCTCCCCACCGTAACAGAGTCATCAACTGGTTCCTCAGAGAGTATGCAGAATATGTACTGATTATAGTCATTACACTGACGAGTGTCCACAGCTCCAATATGAGGACAACACCATGGCAGCTACTCATAATTTTTATGATCGCCTGAATCAAGGATATTATCAACAAGGCGACAACTACAACTAAGGTGGAAACTACAATCAAAGTTGGCAGGACAACTCCAACCAGGGTTGGAGAGATAATCTCAACTAGGGATGGAGGGACAACTACAACAGAGGAGGCAGAGATAACAATAGAAATCAGAGGTGGAATAACAACAACAACAACAACAGACAGCAGAACGAAAACCAGCCTTACAGAGCACCTCACCAAAGGCAGTCCCAAGCACCTCAGAACAACCAACAGCAGACTCCGCAGATTACTTACCCCCTTCCTCTTCTAATGACGAGTTGCTACACTCTATTGACCAAAGTAGCTGGTTTCATTATAAATATGACCTTTTACTATTGTATTTTCATCTTGGAATCTTGGCATCTATCTTTGATCAGTTAATGCAATCTTAGACATTGGGGAGGCTGGCCATTCGGCCATGCCTAGACCTTGTTCTTATGTATTTTCAACGGTGGAGTTTCTACACACCATAGATTAAGGTGTGGAGCTTTGTTGTTCCTCGAGTATTAAAGCAAAGTACTATTGTCTTCTTATTCAATTCAAGCTTATTCCTATTCTAAGATATTCGCTTGCACTTCAACATGATGAATGTGATGATCCGTGACACTCATCACTATTTTCAACCTATGAACGCGTGCCTGACAACCACTTCTGTTCTACCTTAGATCGAGCGTGTATCTCTTAGCCTCCATTCCGAAAGATCAGAGTCTTCGTGGTATAAGCTAGAATTATTGGTGGCCATTCCTGAGATCTGGAAAGTCTAAACCTTGTCTGTGGTATTTCGAGTAGGATCTGGGAATGGATGAATGTGAAGAACTTGAAACTCACGAGTGTTGGGCGTAGTGACAGACGTAAAAGGATCACTGGATTCTATTCCAACATGATCGAGAACCAACAGATGATTAGCCGTGCGGTGACAGCGCATTTGGACCATTTTCACTGAGAGGACGGGAAGTAGCCATTGACAACGGTGATGCCCAACATACAGCTTGCCATGGAAAGGAGTATGAATGATTGGATGAATGTAGTAGGAAAGCAGAGATTCAAGAGGGATGAAGCATCTCCATACGCTTATCTAAAATTCCCACCAATGAATTACATAAGTATCTCTATCTTTATTTTATGTTTTATTTATCTTTTTAAATATTAAAACTCCATAACCCATTTGAATCTGCCTGACTGAGATTTACAAGGTGACCATAGCTTGCTTCAAGCCGACAATCTCCGTGGGATCGACCCTTACTCACATAAGGTTTATTACTTGGACGACCCAGTGCACTTGCTAGTTAGTTGTGCGAAGTTGTGAAAAAGAGTGAGATTATAATTGTGCGTACCAAGTTGTTGGCGCCATTGTGTATCACAATTTCATGCACCAAGTTTTTGGCACCGTTGCCGAAGATTGTTCGAGTTTGGACAATTGACGGTTCATCTTGTTGCTCAGATTAGGTAATTTTTATTTTCTTTTCAAGAAAAGTTTTCAAAAATATTTCAAAATTTTTTCTTCTTTTTCGTTCTTTTCAAAATAATTTTCGAAAAAAACCCAAAAAAATCATAAAATCATAAAAACTCAAAAATATTTCATGGTTCTTGTTTGAATCTAGGTCCAAATTTTAAGTTTGGTGTCAATTGTATGATTTTAATTGTCTTGCAATTTTCGAAACACATACATTGTGTTCTTGATGATCTTCAAGTCGTTCTTGATAGATTGCCTTGTTTGATCTTCATGATTTATTAATTTGCACTGCATGATATTCTACATATACATTCTTGCATTCATATGGCCCAAACATGAGAAAGTTCTAAGTTTGGTGTCCTCCATGTTTTCTTCCATTAAGAAAACTGAGTTTTTGATGTTCATCTTGATCATCAAGATTGTTCTTCATGTTCATCTTGACGTTCATAATGTTCTTGCATATATCTTGTATTTTGATCCAAGAATTATATGTTTTGACTCATTTTGTTGTTTTTCAAAATTGAAAACATATCTTCTTGAATAAAGGATTTAGCAAAATGAAGATCCAAGAACAAAAAGCAGAGGAATTACAGAGAAAGCTGGACGTTCAAAACACCCAGTGAAGAAGGAAAACTGGTGTTTAAACGCTAGCCAGGGTACCTGGCTGGGCGTTTAAACGCCCAAACCATGCAGCAATTGGGCGTTAAACGCTCAAAACATGCAGCTCTTGGGCGTTTAACACCAAGATGACACAAGGAGAGGAATTTTGTTTTCAAATTAAATCTTTTTCAAATCTTCATATTTTTTTTTAAAAATCAAATCCTTTTCAAATCAAATATTTTCAATCAAATCTTTTTCAAAATCAATCTTTTCAATCATATCTTTTTCAAAAAATTAAATCTTTTTCAAAATTTTCAAAAATCTTGATTCAAAAGTTTCAAGTTTGTTACTTTCTTGTTAAGAAAGGTTCAAAATTTGAAATTTAGAATCATATCTTTTAGTTTCTTGTTAATCAAGTTATTAATTTTAAAAATCAATTTTTTTTTTAATTTTTATCTTTCCAATCATATCTTCAAAATCATATCTTTTTCAAATCATAACTTTTTTTAAAAAAAAATTCTAATTTCAAAATCTTTTTATAACTTCTTATCTTTTTCAAATTTATTTCTTATCTTTTTCAAAACCACAACAAATTTTTCAAAAATTTATTTTAAATTTTATCCTTTTTATTTTCGAAAATTCTCCCCCCTCTCTTATCTTTTTCTATTTAAACACTAACATTCCTCCTCCATTGTTAATTCGAACTCCATCTCTCTTTGAGTGTTTGAATTCTTCCTTACCTACCTCATCCTTCCGTTCTTGTTTTCCTCTGACACCTCAAGGAATCTCTATACTATGACATAGAGGATTTCATATTTTCTTTATTTTCTTCTCTTTCATATGAGCAGGAACAAAGATAAAGGCATACTTGTTGAAGCTGATCCTGAACCTGAAAGGACTCTGAAGAGGAAGCTAAGAGCAGCTAAAGCACAAAACTCTGAAGAGGACCTTACTGAAATTTTCAAAAAGGAAGCAGCAAAAGAAACAATTATGGCCGAACCAAACAACAATGCAAGAAAGATGCTTGGTGATTTTACTACACCAACTTCCAACTTCAATGGAAGTAGCATCTCAATCCCTGCCATAGGAGCAAACAATTTTGAGCTAAAGCCTCAATTTGTTTCTCTACTGCAACAGAATTGCAAGTTTCATGGACTTTCATCAGAAGACCCTTATCAGTTCTTAACTGAGTTCTTGCAGATCTGTGATACTGTTAAAACCAATGGAGTTGATCCTGAAGTCTATAAGCTTATGCTTTTCCCTTTTACTGTAAGAGATAGAGCTAGAACATGGTTGGACTCACAACCTAGAGATACCCTGGACTCTTGGGATAAGCTGGTCACGGCTTTCTTAGCCAAGTTCTTTCCTCCTCAAAAGCTAAGCAAGCTTAGAGTGGATGTGCAGACCTTCAGACAAAAAGATGGTAAGTCCCTCTATGAAGCTTGGGAAAGATACAAGCAACTGACCAAAAAGTGTCCTTCTAACATGCTTTCAGAATGGACCACATTAGATATATTCTATGATGGTCTGTCTGAATTTTCCAAGATGTCATGGACCACTCTGCAGGTGGATCCATTCACCTAAAGAAAATGCATGCAGAAGCTCAAGAACTTATTGAAATGGTTGCAAATAACCAGTTCATGTATACCTCTGAGAGGAATCCTGTGAGTAATGGGACGCCTCAAAAGAGAGGAGTTCTTGAAATTGATGCTTTGAATGCCATACTGGCTCAAAACAAAATATTGACCCAATAAGTCAATATGATCTCTCAGAGTCTGAATGGATTGCAAAAAGCATCCAACAGTACTAAAGAAGCATCTTCTAAAGAAGAAGGTTATGATCCTGAGAACCCTGCAATGGCAGAGGTGAATTACATGGGTGAAGCCTTTGGCAACACCTATAATCCTTCATGGAAAAATCATCCAAATTTTTCATGGAAGGATCAACAGAAGCAAGGCTTCAATAATAACAATGGTGGAAGAAACAGGTTTAGCAATAGCAAACCTTTCCCATCATTATCTCAGCAACAGACAGAGCATTCTGAGCAGAATCCTTCTAGCTTAGCAAACATAGTCTCTGATCTATCTAAGGCCACTCTTAGTTTCATGACTGAAACAAGATCCTCCATTAAAGATTTGGAGGCACAAGTGGGCCAGCTGAGTAAAAAGGTTACTGAAACTCCTCCTAGCACTCTCCCAAGCAATACAGAAGAGGATCCCAAAGGAGAGTGCAAGGCCATTGATATAATCAACATGGCCGAAACTTTAGAGGAGGAGGAGGACGTGAATCCCAATGAGGAAGATCTCAGGGGACGTCCAATGGTCAGTACGAAATCCCCTAATGAGGAACCAAAGGAATCTGAGGCTCATACAGAGACCATAAAGATTCTCTTGGACCTCCTTTTACCATTCATGAGCTCTGATGACTATTTATCTTTTGAAGAGGATAAAGACATTGTTGAAGGGCAAGTTGCCCAATATTTAGGAGCAATCATGAAGCTGAATGCCAAGGTGTTTGGTAATGAGACTTGGGAGGAAGAGCCTCCCCTGCTCAACAATGAACTGCATACATTGGTTCAGCAAAATTTACCTCAAAAGAAATAGGATCCTGGTAAATTCTTAATACCCTGTACCATAGGCACCATGACTTTTGAAAAAGCTCTGTGTGACCTGGGGTCAGGAATAAACATGATGCCCCTCTCTGTAATAGAGAAGCTGGGAATCTAAGAGGTACATGCTACCAAATTCTAATTAGAGATGGCAGATAAATCTATGAAAAAGGCTTATGGACTAGTAGATGACGTGCTAGTAAAGGTTGAAGGCCTTTACTTCCCTGCTAATTTCATAATCCTAGACACTAGGAGGGATGAGGATGAATCCATCATCCTTGGAAGACCCTTCCTAGCCACAGCAAGAGCTGTAATTGATGTTGACAGAGGAGAGTTAATCCTTCATGTGAATAAAGAATGCCTTGTAGTAAAGACTCAAGGTTTTCCATCTGTAACCATGGAGAGTAAGCATGAAGAGCTTCTCCCAATCAGAGTCAAATAGAGACCCCACATTCAAACTCTAAGTTTGGTGTTAGGAGGCTACAACCAAACTCTAAGTTTAGTGTTGAGAGATCTCAACCATACTCTGATCATCTGTGAGGCTCCATGAGAGCTCACTGTCAAGCTATTGACATTAAAGAAGTGCTTATTGGGAGGCAACCCAATTTTATCTTAATTTTATCTATGTTATTTTGTTTTTCTTTAGGTTGATGATCATGTGAAGTCACAAAGACAATTACAAAAATAAAGAAAAAAAATAAAAAATAGCATTGAAAACAGCACACCCTGGAGGAAGGACTTACTGGCGTTTAAACGCCAGTAAGGGTAGCAAAATGGGCGTTTAAACGCCCAATCTGGCACCTTTCAGGGTGTTTTAACGCCAGAATAGGGCACCAGACTAGCGTTTAAATGCCAGAACAGGGCAACAAACTGGCGTTTAGACGCCAGAATAGGAAGGAAAGCTGGCGTTTAAACGCCAGAACAGGGCAGCAAACTGGCGTTTAAATGCCAGAATTGCACTCTAAGGCGTTGTGAACGCCCAATTGGAGCAGGGATAAAGAATTTCTTGACCCCTCAGGATCTGTGGACCCTACAGGATACCCACCAACCTCAACTCACTCGTTCTCCTCTTCACACCTTTCTACAACACTCTTCCCCAAATACCCTTCACCAATCACTTCTTTAACTCTTCCCCCAAAAACCCCACCCACCTCTAAAATTCAAAACAATCTCCTCTCAAACCCACCCAAACCATTCGGCCACTCTCCCTATAAATACCCCCCTTCACCCCTTCATTTTCACACATCACAAACACCTTCTTCTACCCTTGGCTGAACCCTATACACCATCCATCTCCTCCATTTTCTTCTTCTTCTACATCTTTCCTTCTTCTTTTGCTCGAGGACGAGCAAATATTTTAAGTTTGGTGTGGTAAAAGCATTGCTTTTTGTCTTTCCATAACCATTTATGGCACCTAAGGCCAAAGAAACCTCTAGAAAGAGGAAAGGGAAGGCAACTGCCTCCATCTCTGAGTCATGGGAGATGGGGAGATTCATCTCAAAGGTCCATTAAGACCATTTCTATGAAGTTATGGCCAAGAAGAAGGTGATCTCTGAGGTCCCTTTTAGGCTCAAAAAGGTCAAATATCCGGACCTTAAGCCTGTGGCTAAAGGATGGTTAGAGTTCATCCAACGCTCTATCATTCCCACTAGCAACCGATCTGAGGTAACTATGGATCGGGCCATCATGATCCATAGTATCATGATTGGAGAGGAAGTAGAAGTTCATGAAATCATACCCCTAGAACTCTACAAGGTGGCTGACAAGTCCTCACCTTTGGCAAGATTAGCCTTTCCTCTTCTCATATGTCACCTTTGCTATTCAACTGGGATTGTCATAGAGGAAGACATCCTCATTGAAGAGGACAAGCCCATCACTAAGAAGAGGATGGAGCAAACTAGAGAGCCCATTCATGGCACTCAACAAGAGCATGAGGAAGTCCCTTATCAAGAAATCTCTGAGATGCCTCAAGGGATGCAATTTCCTCCATACAATTATTGGGAGAAACTCAACACTTCTTTGAAAAGCTTGAGTTACAACATGGACCAATTAAGGGTGGAACACCAAGAGCACTCCATCATTCTCTATGAGATTAGAGAAGATCAAAGAGCTATGAGGGAGGAGCAGCAAAGGCAAGGAAGAGACATAGAGGAGCTCAAGAGCACCATGTTTGTGTCTTCATTACATGATCATTAGTGTCTAATGTCTATGTCTTAAGGCTATGAATAATTTCATGAATCCTTTACTTCTCTTAAATAAAAAATGTGCTTAATTACAAAAGAACAAGAAGTACTTGGATTTCAAATTTTATCTTGAAACTAGTTTAATTATTTTGATGTGGTGATAATACTTTTTGTTCTCTGAATGAATGCTTGAACAGTGCATATTTTTTATCTTGTTGTTTATGAATGTTAAAGTTGTTGGCTCTTGAAAGAATAATGAACAAAGAGAAATGTTATTGATAATCTGAAAAATCATGAAATTGATTCTTGAAGCAAGAAAAAGCAGTGAAAAAAAAAGAGAAAAGAAAAAGCAAGCAAAAAATGCCAATAGCCCTTTAAACCAAAAGGCAAGGGTAAAAAGGATCCAAGGCTTTGAGCATTAATGGATAGGAGGGCCCAAGGAAATAAAATCTAGGCCTAAGCGGATAAATCAAGCTGTCCCTAACCATGTGCTTGTGGCATGCAGGTCCAAGTGAAAAGCTTGAGACTGAGCCATTAAAGTCGCGATCCAAAGCAAAAGAGTGTGCTTAAGAATTCTGGACACCTCTAACTGGGGACTTTAGCAAAGCTGAGTCACAATCTGAAAAGGTTCACCCAGTTATGTGTCTGTGACATTTATGTATCCGGTGGTAATACTGGAAAACAAAGTGCTTAGGGCCACGGCCAAGACTCATAAAGTAGCTGTGTTCAAGAATCAACACACTGAACAAGGAGAATCAATAACACTATCTAAAATTCTAAGTTCCTATAGATGCCAATCATTTTGAATTTCAAAGGAAAAAGTGAGATGCCAAAACTGTTCAGAAGCAAAAAGCTACAAGCCCCGCTCATCTAATTAGAACTAAGTTTCATTGATACTATGGGATTCATTGTATATTCTCTTCTTTTTATCCTATTTTGTTTTCAGTTGCTTGGAGACAAGTAACAATTTAAGTTTGGTGTTGTGATGAGCGGATAATTTATACGCTTTTTGGCATTGTTTTTATATAGTTTTTAATATGATTTAGTTAGTTTTTAGTATATTTTTATTAGTTTTTAAGCAAAATTCACATTTCTGGACTTTACTATGAGTTTGTGTGTTTTTCTATAATTTTAGGTATTTTCTAGCTGAAATTGAGGGACCTGAGCAAAAATCTTATTTAGAGACTGACAAAGGACTGCAGATGTTGTTGGATTCTGACCTCCCTGCTCTCGAAATGGATTTTCTGAAGCTACAGAACTCCAAATGGAGCACTCTCAATTGCGTTGGAAAGTAGACATCTAGGGCTTTCCAGAAATATATAATAGTTCATACTTTGTGTGAGTTTTGACGACGTAAAATGGCATCAAAACGCCAGCTCTCTGCCTTTTTCTAGCATCAAAATGTCAAAAGTGGCAAAAAAGTTGGAGTTAAGCGCCCAAATTGGCACTAAAGCTAGTGTTTAACTCCAAAGAAGACCTCTACACATGTAAAGCTCAACGCTCAGTCCAAGCACACACCAACTGGGCCCGGAAGTGGATTTCTGCATCATTTACCTATTTCTATAAACACTAGTAGCTAGTTTCATTATAAATAGGACCTTTTACTATTGTATTTTCATCTTGGAATCTTGGCATCTATCTTTGATCAGTTTATGCGATCTTAAACATTGGGGAGGCTGGCCATTCGGCCATGCCTAGACCTTGTTCTTATGTATTTTCAACGGTAGAGTTTCTACACACTATAGATTAAGGTGTGGAGCTCTGTTGTTCCTCGAGTATTAAAGCAAAGTACTATTGTCTTATTATTCAATTGAAGCTTATTCCTATTCTAAGATATTTGCTTGCACTTCAACATGATGAATGTGATGATCCGTGACACTCATCACTATTCTCAACCTATGAACGCGTGCCTGACAACCACTTCCGTTCTACCTTAGATCGAGCGTATATCTCTTAGCCTCCATTCCGAAAGATCGGAGTCTTCGTGGTATAAGCTAGAATTATTGGCGGCCATTCCTGAGATCCGAAAATTCTAAACCTTGTCTGTGGTATTCCGAGTAGGATCTGGGAAGGGATGACTACGACGAGTTTCAAACTCGCGAGTGTTGGGCGTAGTGACAAACGTAAAAGGATCACTGGATTCTATTCCAACATGATCGAGAACTGACAGATGATTAGCTGTGCGGTGACAGTGCATTTGGACCATTTTCACTGAGAGGACAGGAAGTAGCCATTGGCAACGGTAATGCCCAACATACAACTTGCCATGGAAAGGAGTATAAAGGATTGGATGAATGCAGTAGGAAAGCCGAGATTCAAGAGGGATGAAGCATCTCTATACCCTTATCTGAAATTCCCACCAATGAATTACACTTATATCTATCTTTATTTTATGTTTTATTTATCTTTTTAATTAGTAAAACTCCATAACCCATTTGAATCCACCTGACTGAGATTTACAAGGTGACCATAGCTTGCTTCAAGCCGACAATCTCCGTGGAATCGACCCTTACTCACGTAAGATTTATTACTTGGGCGACCCAGTGCACTTGCTGGTTAGTTGTACGAAGTTGTGAAAAAGAGTGAGATTACAATTGTGCGTACCAAGTTGTTGGCGCCATTGTGTATCACAATTTCGTGCACCAGACATGCTGGTGAGCATCAAGGGGCTCACATTTCCCATTGATTTCTACATCTTGAAGATGTCCCAAAATGACTCAGGAAGGCCGTCATCCATCTTGCTCAGAAGACCATTCCTGAAGACCTCAAAGTTCAAGTTGGATGCATTCTCAGAAACTTATTCTTTTGAGATAGACGGCCGAGCAGTGAGCTTCAATCTGAATGAGGCTATGAAGCATCCTCTGGAAGACCATTCCATCTTCCATTGCGATGTCATTGATGAGACTGTAGCTGCAGTTCACCAGGAGGAAGTAGAGAAGAGGCACATGGAGCAAGGTGCAAGTGTGGGGACATCCCCTGGATAAGACAGAGACACATTACAACTGTCACTAGCTCCAGATGATCAGGTGCGTAACCATGAGTAGAGATTGGTGTTAAAGCCCCTTCCACCCCACCTCAAGTATGCTTATCTTGAAGATAACCAGAAGCTCCCAGTTATCATTGCAAAGGAACTCACTTCCCAACAATAGGAGCAACTACTTAGTGTGCTAAGAAGACACAAGAAAGTAATTGGGTGGAGCTTGGCGAATATAGTAGGCATCAGCCCTCAAGTTTGTGAGCACAGAATATTTTTAGAAGAGGGAGCAAGGCCTGTCTGTCAACCCCAAAGAAGACTGAATCCCACCATCTTAGAGGTTGTCAAGAAGGAAGTGACCAGACTACTGGAGGTAGACATCATCTACCCAATCTCAGATAGCGAATGAGTCAGCCCAGTACAAGTGGTTCCAAAGAAATCTGGAGTCACAACAGTAAAGAATGAGCATGGAGAGCTCATTACAACTAGGGTGAAGAAGGCCTAGAGGGTATGCATTGATTACAGGCGTCTCAACCAGGCCACTCATAAGGATCACTACCCCTTACCATTTATCGATCAGATGCTTGATCGCCTGTCAGGTAAATCACACTACTATTTTCTAGATAGTTACACTGGCTATTTTCAGATTCATATAGCTCCTGAAGATCAGGAGAAAACTACTTTTACATGTCCCTTTGGAACGTATACGTATAAGAAGATGCCTTTTGGCTTATGTAATTCACCGGCAACGTTCCAAAGATGCATGATGAGTATTTTCTCAGATATCCTTAAAGACTGTATGGAAGTTTTCATGGATGACTTTAGTATGTATGGTGATTCTTTTAACCTTTGCTTGGATAGCTTAGCTAGAGTATTAGACATGTGTGTTAGTTCAAACCTTGTTTTGAATTTTGAAATGTGTCATTTTATGGTCCAACAATGTATTGTTCTAGGACACGTTGTCTCTAATACTGGTATTTATGTAGATCCAGCAAAGGTAGATGTCATTTCTAGTTTACCTTACCCCTCCTCTGTGAGGGAAGTCCGTTTGTTCTTTGGCCATGTAGGTTTTTACCAGAGATTCATCAAGGACTTCAGTAAGGTAGCTTTACCTTTATCTAGACTGCTGCAGATGGATGTTGAGTTCGAGCTGAGTGAGGACTGCATGGAAGCATTTGATAAGCTGAAGATTGCCTTGACTCAAGCTCCAATTGTAAGAGGACCAGACTGGAACCAGCCATTTGAGATTATGTGTGATGCCTCCAACCATGCTGTAGGAACGGCGCTGACCCAGCACGTAGGTAAGGATCCTTTTGTAATTGCATATACTTCAAAGATATTAGACGCTGCTCAGTCCAATTACACCACCACTGAAAAAGAGCTTCTAGCCATTGTTTTTGCTCTGGATAAATTTCGAGCCTACTTACTTGGTACTAAGGTGGTAATGTACTCAGACCATGCAGCTCTAAAATATTTATTAGCTAAAAAAGAGTCCAAACCAAGGCTAATACGTTGGATACTAATGCTGCAAGAATTTGATTTATAAACTAAGGATAAGAGTGGTTCTCAGAATTTAGTAGCAGACCACTTGAGTCACCTTGAGCACAATAAGGATGACTCCACTCCTATCAATGATCCTTTTCCATTTCATAACTTGCATGCAGTATCTGAAGTAGTTCCTTGGTATGCACCTGTAGCTAATTATCTAGTTAGTCATACCTTCCCTCCCAATTTTACTAAGCATCAAAAGGACAAGCTGAAAAGCGAGTCCAAATATTATATATGGGATGACCCATATTTGTGGAGGTATGGTGCTGATTAGATAATTAGAAGGTGTGTGCCTCAATCAGAATTCCAGTCCATTTTAAAGTTCTGCCACTCCTATGAGAGTGGTGGACATTTTGGCCCTCAAAGAACAGCTAGAAAAATTTTAGACTGTGGATTCTGGTAGCCTACTCTTTTTAAAGATGCTACTACCTTTTGTAAATCTTGTTCCCCATGCTAAAGGTTTGAGAATATATCTAGGAGGGATGAGAAGCCCCAACAAATTATGCTATTCTGTGAAATTTTTTATGTTTGGGGCATTGACATCATGGGTCCATTTCCAAACTCTAGTGGTTATCTTTATATACTGTTAGCTATAGATTATATTTCTAAATAGGTGGTAGCTATTCCTACCTGTACTGATGATGTTAACACTGTTGTCTCCTTTGTTAGAAACCATATTATCTGTCGCTTTGGATCACCACGAGCAATTGTGAGTGATCAAGGCACTCACTTTTGTAACAGGAGATTAGCAGGACTACTGAAGAAGCATGGGATTATCCACAAGGTAGCAAATACCTACCACCCGCAGACTAACGGACAAGCAGAGGTGTCTAATAGAGAGATAAAGTGTATCCTGGAGAAGATAGTCAAGTCTCATAGGAAGGACTAGAGCACTAGGCTACAGGATGCGCTTTGGGCATATCGGACAGCATACAAGACACCAATCGGGATGAGCCCCTTCCGCCTAGTATACGGAAAGGCTTGCCACCTCCTTGTGGAGGTGGAACACAAGGTATTCTGGGCAGTGAGAGAAATTAACATGGGATTTGAGAAGGCCGGATCTGAAAGGAAAATGCAACTACAAGAATTAGAGAACCTTCGCCTAGAAGCATACGGTAACTCCAGGCTATACAAAGAAAAGATGAAGGTTGTGCATGATAAGCACATTAAAAGGAGAGAGCTCAGACCTGAGGAATTAGTTCTCCTTTACAACTCAAGGCTGAGGCTCATGCCAGGCAAGCTGAGATCAAGGTGGGAAGGACCCTACAGAGTAGAGAAGGCAGAGCCATATAGAGTCTTCCACCTGAGCCATCCTTCAAGTTCCAATCTCATCAAAGTTAATGGACATCGCTTAAAGTTGTATCATGGTGAGAAAATGAAGGACAATAAAGAGCTAGAGGTTTTCCTCTTGGAGGACCCGCCAACAGAAGCAGATTAAGCTTGTGGACCGTCCAACTTAAGGACGTTAAAGCAAAGTGCTGGGTGAGAGACAACCCACCATGGTATGATCGTTCCTCTCTTCTTAGCTTCTAATTTTAGTGACTCTTCTCATTATTTCTGCATATAGTCTATATTTGCATTATATATATATATATATATATATATATATATATATATATATATATAGAAAGTGTACCAATCGCACAAGCATCACCACGCGCACGCGTGACCTCGCGAATTTGACATAAAAGGTGTAGTGGCCGAAAGTTGGGCTGGCTTTGTGCTGGCGCAGTGCCCAAGGCATAGATTGCATCACGCGTACGCGTCGTGGACGCGTGCACGTCATGATGAGTGGATATTTTATACACTTTTTGGGGGTAATTTCATGTAATTTTAGTATGTTTTAATTAGTTTTTAGTGTATTTTTTATTAGTTTTTAGGAAAAATTCATATTTCTGGACTTTACTATGAGTTTTTGTATTTTTCTATGATTTCAGGTATTTTCTGGCTGAAATTGAGGGAGCTAAGCAAAAATCTGATTCAGGCTGAAAAAGGACTGCTGATGCTGTTGGATTCTGACCTCCCTGCACTCAGAATGGATTTTTTGAAGCTACAAAAGTCCAATTGGCGCGCTCTTAACTGGGTTAGAAAGTAGACATCCAGGGCTTTCCATCAATATATAATAGTTCATACTTTTTTTGAAGATAAATGACGTAAACTGGCGTTTAACGCCAGTTCCATGTTCCATTCTGGCGTTAAACGCCAGAAACAGGTTACCAATTGGAGTTAAACGCCCAAAATAGGTTACAACCTGTTGTTTAACTCCAGAAACAGCCCAGGCACGTGAAAAGCTCAAGTCTCAGCCCCAGCACACACTAAGTGGGCTCCAGAAGTGGATTTTTGCACTATCTATCTTAGTTTACCCATTTTCTGTAAACTTAGGTTACTAGTTTATTATTTAAACAACTTTTAGAGACTTATTTTGTACCTCATGATATTTTAGATCTGAACTTTGTACTTTTTGACGGCATGAGTCTCTAAACTCCATTGTTGGGGGTGAGGAGCTCTGCAGCGTCTCGATGAATTAATGCAATTATTTCTGTTTTCTATTCAAACACGCTTGTTTCTATCTAAGATGCTCATTCGCACTTCAATGTGATGAATGTGATGATCCGTGACACTCATCACTATTCTCAATCTATGAACGCATGCCTGACAACCACCTCCGTTCTACCTTCGATTGAATGAGTATCTCTTGGATTCCTTAATCAGAATCTTCGTGGTATAAGCTAGAATCCACTGGCAGCATTCTTGAGAATCCGGAAAGTCTAAACCTTGTCTGTGGTATTCCGACTAGGATTCAGGGATTGAATGACTGTGACGAGCTTCAAACTCACAAGGGTTGGGCGTAGTGACAGACGCAAAAGGATCAATGGATCCAATTCCAGCATGAGTGAGAACCGACAAATGATTAGCCGTGCGGTGACAGTGCACCTGGACCATTTTCACTGAGAGGATGGATGGTAGCCATTGACAATGGTGATCCACCAACACACAGCTTGCCATAGGAGGAACCTTGCGTGCCTGAAGAAGAAGACAGGGAAAAAGCAGAGATTCAGAAGACAAAGCATCTCCAAAACTTCAACACATTCTCCATTACTACGTAACAAATACTCATTTCATGCTCTTTCACTTTTTACAACTGAAACTAAAGAACCCTATTGGTATCCTGACTAAGAATAATAAGATAACCATAGCTTGCTTCAAGCCGGCAATCTCCGTGGGATCGACCCTTACTCACGTAAGGTATTACTTGGACGACCCAACGCACTTGCTAGTTAATTATGTGGAATTACATAGTGTGAGTGTAATTTTCGTGCACCAAGTTTTTGGCGCCGTTGCCGGGGATTGTTTGAGTTTGGACAACTAACGATTAATCTTGTTGCTTAGATTAGGAAAATTTTGTCTTTTGGGTCCGAGTCTTTTATTTTCTTTTCAAAAATTTTCCAAAAATATTATTTTTCTTTAGTAATTTTTAGTTTTTCTGTGAGTTCAGTATCATGTTTTAAGTTTGGTGTCAATTGCATGCTTTTCTTTGGCTTTCAATTTTCAAATTTCATGTTCTTTGTTCATCTTTGACCTTCAAGTTGTTCTTGTCTATTTTCCTTGTTTGATCTTTGGTTTGTCTTGTTTTGTGTCTTTTCTTGTTTTTTGGTGGACGAAATTGTGATCATCAACAATGGCTCCAAAGACTTGGTGCTCTCAAACATAAATCACACTTTGTCACAACTCCGCACAACTAACCAGCAAGTGTACTAGGTCGTCCAAGTAATACCTTACGTGAGTAAGGGTCGATCCCACAGAGATTGTTGGTATGAAGCAAGCTATGGTCATCTTGTGAATCCCAGTCAGGCGGATTTAACTAATTTAAGAGATTATTGGTTTTGCGAATAATAATAATAAATTAAATAGAAAATAAAGATAAAGTTACTCATGTAATCCAATGGTGGGAATTTCAGATAGGTGTATGGAGGTGCTGTGTTCCTTCCGAATCTCTGCTTTTCTACTGTCTTTATCCAATCTTTGTCACTTCTTTCTATGGTAAGCTGTATGTAGGGCATCACCGTTGTCAATGGCTACATCCCATCCTCTCAGTTAAAATGGTCCAAATGCTCTGTCACAGTACGACTAATCATCTTTCGGTTCTCGATCATGTTGGAATAGAATCCCTTGATTCTTTTGCGTTTGTCATCACGCCCAGCAATCGCGAGTTTGAAGCTCGTCACAGTCATTCAATTCCAGAATCCTACTCGAAATACCACAGACAAGGTTAAACTTTTCGGATTCCCATGAATACCGCCATCAATTCTAGCTTATACCACGAAGATTCTGATTAAGGAGTCCAAGAGATATGCGCCCAGTCTAAGGTATAACGAAAGTGGTTGTCAGTCACGCGTTCATAGGTGAGAATGATGATGAGTGTCACAGATCATCACATTCATCATGTTGAAGTGCAACGAATATCTTAGAATAAGAATAAGTCGAATTAAATAGAAAATAGTAGTAATTGCATTAAAACTTGAGGTACAGCAGAGCTCCACACCCTTAATCTATGGTGTGTAGAAACTCCACCGTTAAAAATACCTAAGTGATGAAGGTTCAGGCATGGCCGAATGGCCAGCCCCCAAAACATGATCAATAGTCTCCTAAGATGAATAATAAAATAAAACTGAGACCAAAGATGTCTAATATAATAGTAAAACGTCCTATTTATACTAGACTAGCTACTAGGGTTTACAAAAGTAAGTAATTGATGCATTTAGAGTTCTGTAGCTCCAGAAAATCCATTTCAAGTGCAGGGAGGTCATAATCCAACAACATCAGTAGTCCTTTGTCAGCCTCCTATCAGATTTTTGCTCAGGTCCCTTAATTTCAGCCAGAAAATACCTGAAATCACAGAAAAACACACAAACTCATAATAAAGTCCAGAAATGTGAATTTAGCATAAAAACTAATGAAAACATCCCTAAAAGTAACTAGATTATACTAAAAACTACCTAAAAACAATGCCAAAAAGCGTATAAATTATCCGCTCATCACAACACCAAACTTAAATTGTTGCTTGTCCCCAAGCAATTGAAAATCAATTAGGATAAAAAGAAGAGAATATACTATAAATTTCAAAATATCAATGAATATTAATTCTAATTAGATGAGCGGGACTTGTAGCTTTTTGCTTCTGAACAGTTTTGGCATCTCACTTTTTCCTTTGAAGTTTAGAATGATTGGCTTCTATAGGAACTTAGAATTTCAGATAGTGTTATTGATTCTCCTAGTTAAGTTTGTTGACTCTTAAACACAGCTACTTTTATGAGTCTTGGCTGTGGCCCTAAGCATTTTGTTTTTCAGTATTACCACCGGATACATAAATGCCACAGACACATGACTGGGTGAACCTTTTCAGATTGTGACTCAGCTTTGCTAGAGTCCCCAGTTAGAGGTGTCCAGAGCTCTTAAGCACACTCTTTTTGCTTTGGATCACGAATTTAACCACTCAGTCTCAAGCTTTTCACTTGGACCTGCATGCCACAAGCACATGGTTAGGGACAGCTTGATTTAGTCGCTTAGGCCTGGATTTTATTTCCTTGGGCCCTCCTATCCATTGATGCTCAAAGCCTTGGATTCTTTTTACCCTTGCCTTTTGGTTTTAAGGGCTATTGGCTTTTTCTGCTTGCTTTTTCTTTTTCTAAATTTTTTTTCGCCACTTTTTTTTCCGCAAGCTTTTGCTATTCACTGCTTTTTCTTGCTTCAAGAATCAATTTTATGATTTTTCAGATTGTCAATGACATTTCTCCTTGTTCATCATTCTTTCAAGAGTCAACAATTTTAACATTCATAAACAACAAGATAAAAAATATGCACTGTTCAAGCATTCATTCAGAAAACAAAAAGTATTGTCACCACATCAATATAATTAAATTAAATTCAAGGACAATTTTCAAAATTTATGTACTTCTTGTTCTTTTGAATTAAAAACATTTTTCATTTAAGAGAGGTGAAGGATTTATGAAATTTATTCATAGCTTTAAGACATAGTTACTTCATACTAATGATTATGAGGTAGAGACACAAAACATAGATAAACATGTAACATAAAAAAATGAAAAACAGAGAGATAAGAACAAGGAAGTTAAGGAATGAGTCCACCTTAGTGAGGGTGGCGCCTTTTGAAGGTCCAATGGTGCTTTTTGAGCTCCTTTATGTCTCTTCCTTACTTCTGTTGCATGATCCCTAATGATTTTGGTGTTCCTATCCTTAGTTGCTTCCAATAATTATGTGGAGGAACATGTATCCCCTGAGGTATCTCAGGTATTTCTTGATGAGGGAATTCCTCATGCTCTCTTGATGTGCAGTCAAATACTCTTCTACTGAGCTATGGACCCTTGAGATGAATCTCTCAATCTCCCATGACTCGGAGGTGGAAAAATTTTTTTATCTTCCCTTTTCTCTTTTTTTTTTGAGGTTTCTCTGGCCTTAGGTGCCATCAATGGTTATGGAAAAACAAAAAAGCTATGCTTTTACCACACCAAACATAGAATGTTGCTCGCCCTCGAGCAAAGAAGAAAGAATGGACGGAAAAGAAGAGATGGAGGAGAGGGAGAGATGTGTATGTTTCAGCCGTATGGGTGGGATTGGGTGGGAAAGAGATGGATGGATGTGAGTGGTGAAGAGGTGATGGGGAAGAGGGATTAAGGTGATTGGTGAAGAAGAGAGAAGGTGAGTTGAGGTAGGTGGGGATCCTGTGGGGTCCACAGATCCTGAGATGATCCTGTGGGGTCCACAGATCCTGAGGTGTCAAGGATTTACATCCCTGCACCAATTAGGCATGTAAAATGCCTTTGCATGCAATTCTGGCATTTAAACGCCGAAGTGATGCATGTTCTGGGCGTTCAACGCCCATGTGCAGTATGTTTCTGGCGTTGAACGCCAGTTCCATGCTTGTTTCTGGCGTTCAGCGCCAGCTCTCCTCAGGGTGCATTCTTGGCATTTAAACGCCAGGATGTTGCTTGTTTCTGGCATTCAACGCCAGATCCATGCTCTGTTCTGGCGTTGAACGCCAGCCAGATGCTCCTTACTGGCGTTTAAATGCCAGTAAGTCCTTCCTCCAGGGTGTGATTTTTCTTCTGCTATTTTTTATTCTATTTTTAATTTTTGTATTTATTTTGTGACTCCACATGATCATGAACCTAATAAAACATAAAAGAATAATAAAAAGAAAAATAAAATTAGATAAATAAAAATTGGGTTGCCTCCCAATAAGCGCTTCTTTAATATCAATAGCTTGACAGTGAGCTCTCATGGAGCTTCACAGATATTCAGAGCATTGTTGAGACCTCCCAACACCAAACTTAGAGTTTGAATGTGGGGGTTCAATACCAAACTTAGAGTTTGGTTGTGGCATCCCAACACCAAACTTAGAGTTTGACTGTGGGGGCTCTGTTTGACTCTGCATTGAGAGAAGCTGTTCATGCTTCCTCTTATTACCAAATAACTTGGCATTTAGCTTCATGATGGCTCCTAGATATTGAGCAACTTGCTCTTCAGTTACATCTTCATCCTCTTCAGAGGAAGAATAGTCTTCAGAGCTCATGAATGGCAGAAGGAGGTTTAATGGAATCTCTATGGTTTCTATATGAGCCTCAGATTCCTTTGGGTCCTCAATAGGGAACTCCTTCTTGGTTGGGAGACGTCCCATGAGGTCTTCCTCATTGGGATTCACGTCCTCCCCTTCCTCCTTGCATTCGGCCATATTGACTATATCAATGGCCTTGAACTCTCTCTTTGGATTCTCTTCTGTATTGCTTGGGAGAGTACTAGGAGGAGTTTCAGTTACTTTCTTACTCAGCTGGCCCACTTGTGCCTCCAAATTTCTAATGGAGGACCTTGTTTCACTCATGAAACTTAAAGTGGCCTTAGACAGATCAGAGACTATATTTGCTAAATTAGAGGAGCTCTGCTCAGAATTCTCTATCTGTTGCTGAGAAGATAATGGAAAAGGCTTGCTATTGCTAAACCTATTTCTTCCACCATTATTAAAGCCTTGTTGAGGCTTTTGTTGATCCTTCCATGAGAAATTTGGATGATTTCTCCATGATGAATTATAGGTGTTTCCATAAGGTTCACCCATGTAATTTACCTCAGCCATTGCAGGGTTCTCAGGATCATAAGCTTCTTCTTCAGAAGATGCCTCTTTAGTACTCTTGGATTCATTTTGCCATCCATTCAGACTTTGAGAAATCATGTTGACTTGCTGAGTCAACACTTTGTTCTGAGCCAATATGGCATTCAGAACATCAATTTCAAGAACTCCTTTCCTTTGAGGCGTCCCATTATTCACGGAATTCCTCTCAGAAGTGTACAAGAATTGGTTATTTGCAACCATGTCAATAAGTTCTTGAGCTTCTGTAGGCGTTTTCTTTAGGTTAATGGATCCACCTGCAGAATGGTCCAATGACATTTTGGAAAACTCAGATAGACCATAATAGAATATATCTAATATGGTCCATTCTGAAAACATGTCAGAAGGACACTTTTTGGTCATCTGCTTGTATCTTTCCCAAGCTTCATAGAGGGATTCACCATCTTTTTGCTTGAAGGTCTGAACATCCACTCTAAGCTTGCTCAGCTTTTGAGGAGGAAAGAATTTATCCAAGAAGGCCGTGACCAGCTTATCCCAGGAGTCCAGGCTATCTTTAGGTTGTGAGTCCAACCATGTTCTAGCTCTGTCTCTTATAGCAAAAGGGAAAAGCATGAGCCTGTAGACTTCAGGATCTACTCCATTCGTCTTAACAGTCTCACAAATCTGCAAGAACTCAGTTAAAAACTGGTAAGGATCTTCATATGGAAGTCCATGAAACTTGCAGTTCTATTGCATTAAAGCAACTAATTGAGGTTTCAGCTCAAACTTGTTTGCTCCAATGGCAGGAATTGAGATGCTTCTTCCATCAAACTTGGACGTGGGTTTAGTAAAATCACCAAGCATCCTCCTTGCATTATTGTTGTTGGGTTTGGCTGCCATCTCCTTCTCTTGTTCGAAAATTTCAGAAAGGTTGTCTCTGGATTGTTGTAATTTAGCTTCTCTTAGTTTCCTCTTCAGAGTCCTTTCAGGTTCAGGATCAGCTTCAACAAGAGTGCCTTTTTCCTTGTTCCTGCTCATATGAAAGAGAAGAGAAAAAAAAGGAAGAGGAATCCTCTATGTCACAGTAAAGAGGATCCTTATTATTAGTAGAAGAAGAAAGGGGATAAGGATTAAGAAGAAGGAATAATCCAAACACAAGGTAAGGATAGAGGAAGTGATTGGAGATGAAGAGAGGTGAAGAGAAGTGTTAGTAAATAAATAAATAAATAGAAGAAGATGAGAGAGAGAATTCGAAAATTAATTTTGAAAAGGAGTTAGTGATTTTCGAAAATTAAAGATGAGATAGAATTAAAATTAAAATTTAAAACAATCAATTAATTTAAAAAGAATTTTGAAAAAGGGATGAGATATTTTCAAAAATTAGAGAGGGAGAAGTAGTTAGGTGGTTTTGAAAAAGATAAGAAACAAACAAAAAGTTAATTAGTTAGTTGAAAAAGATATTAAAATCAAATTTGAAAAGATAAGAAGATAAGAAGTTTAGAAAATATATTTTAAAATCAAATTTTTGAAAAAGATAAAATTTTGAAAAAGATATGATAAAAAGATAAGATAAAAAGATATGATAAAAAGATATGGTTGAAAAAGATTTAATTTTTAAAATTAAAATTAATTACTTAACTAACAAGAAACTAAAAGATATGATTCTAGAATTTAAAGATTGAACCTTTTTTAACAAGAAAGTAACAAACTTCAAATTTTTTAATCAATCACATTAATTGTTAGTGTAATTTCAAAAATTTGAAATAAAATTAAGAAAATAATTTTGAAAATAATTTTAAAATTTTTGAAATTAATAAGATAAAAATGAAAAAGATTTGACTTTTTTGAAAAAGTTTTGAAAAGATAAGATTTTTAAAATTGAAAATTTGACTTGACTTGTAAGAAACAACTAATTTTAAAAATTTTTTGACTAAGTCAACTCAAATTTTCGAAAATTTGGAGAGAAATAAGGAAAATATATTTTTTGATTTTTTTTAAATTTTTAATGATGAGAGAGAAAAACAAAAATATGACCCAAAACATGAAAATTTTGGATCAAAACACTTAATGCATGCAAGAACACTATGAATGTCAAGATGAACACCAAGAACACTTTGAAGATCATGATGAACATCAAGAACATATTTTGGAAAAAAATTTTATGCAAAGAAAACATGCAAGACACCAAACTTAGAATTCTTTAATGCATGGACACTATGAATGCAAAAATACACATGAAAAACAACAACAATCACAAAACAAGAAAATATCAAGATCAAACAAGAAGACTTACCAAGAACAACTTGAAGATCATGAAGAACACTATAAATGCATGAATTTTCAAAAAATTCAAGAAATATTTTTAAAGCATGCAATTGACACCAAACTTAAAAATTGACTCAAGACTCAAACAAGAAACACAAAATATTTTTGGTTTTTATGATTTTATGATTTTTTGTATTTTTATTATTTTTTCGAAAATATTCTTTAGGAAAACAAAAAAGAGAAAAAAATTTTTGAAAGATTTTTTTTGAAAATTTTTTTGAAATTAAAACAAAAAGAAAATTACCTGATCTGAGCAACAAGATGAACCGTCAGTTGTCCATACTCGAACAATCCCCGGCAACGGTGCCAAAAACTTGGTGGACGAAATTGTGATCATCAACAATGGCTCCAAAGACTTGGTGCTCTCAAACATAAATCACACTTTATCACAACTCCGCACAACTAACCAGCAAGTGTACTGGGTCGTCCAAGTAATACCTTACGTGAGTAAGGGTCGATCCCACAGAGATTGTTGGTATGAAGCAAGCTATGGTCATCTTATGAATCCTAGTCACGCGGATTTAACTAATTTAAGAGATTATTGGTTTTGCGAATAATAATAATAAATTAAATAGAAAATAAAGATAAAGTTACTTATGTAATGCAATGGTGGGAATTTCAGATAGGTGTATGGAGGTGCTGTGTTCCTTCTGAATCTCTGCTTTTCTACTGTCTTTATCTAATCTTTGTCACTCCTTTCTATGGCAAGCTGTATGTAGGGCATCACCGTTGTCAATGGCTACATCCCATCCTCTCAGTGAAAATGGTCCAAATGCTCTGTCACAGCACAACTAATCATCTGTCGGTTCTCGATCATGTTGGAATAGAATCCCTTGATTCTTTTGCGTTTGTCATCACGCCCAGCAATCGCGAGTTTGAAGCTCGTCACAGTCATTCAATTCCAGAATCCTACTCAGAATACCACAGACAAGGTTTAGACCTTCCGGATTCTCAAGGATGCTACCAATGAATTCTAGCTTATACCACAAAGATTCTGATTAAGGAATCTAAGAGATACTCATTCAATCTAATGTAGAACGGAGGTGGTTGTCAGGCACACATTCGTGGATTGAGGAATGTGATGAGTGTCACGGATCATCACCTTCTTCATAGTGAAGCACGAATGAACATCTTAGATAGGAACAAGCGTGTTTGAATGGAAAACAGAAATAATTGCATTAATTCATCGAGACGCTGCAGAGCTCCTCACCCCCAACAATGGAGTTTAGAGACTCATGCCGTCAAAAGGTATATAATTTAGATCTAAAAATGTCATGAGATTCAAAATAAATCTCTAAAAGTTCTTTAAATACTAAACTAGTAACCTAGGTTTACAGAAAATAAGTAAACTAAGTAGGATAGTGCAGAAATCTACTTCTGGGGCCCACTTGGTATGTGCTGGGGCTGAGACTTAAGCTTATCACGTGCCTGGGCTGTTTCTGGAGTTGAACGCCATGTTGTAACCTGTTTCTGGCGTTGAACTCCAATTTGCAACCTGTTTCTAGCGCTGAACGCCAGACTACAACATGGAACTGGCATTGAACGCCAGTTTACATTGTTTATCTTTGTGCAAAGTATAGACTATTATATATTGCTGAAAAGCCCTGAATGTCTACTTTCTAACCCAATTGAGAGCTTGCCAATTGGACTCTTGTAGATCCGAAAAATCTATTCCGAGTTCAGGGAGGTCAGAATCCAACAGCATCAGCAGTCCTTTTTCAGCCTAAATCAGATTTTTGCTCAGCTCCCTCAATTTCAGCCAGAAAATACCTGAAATCACAGAAAAACACACAAACTCATAGTGAAGTCTAGAAATATGAATTTTGCCTAAAAACTAATAAAAATATACTAAAAACTAACTAAAACATACTAAAAACTATATGAAATTAACCCCAAAAAGCGTATAAAATATCCGCTCATCAATAGCCATCTGGGCATTAAACGCCAGAAAGAAGTAGCTTCTGGGCATTTAACGCCAGATTTACAGCATCCTGGGCGTTCAGAAAAATGCCCAGTGGTAAAGGAGTTTCTGGCATTTAACGCCAGCTAGAAGCAACAGCTGGGCGTTAAACGCCCAGGCCAAGCACCAACTGGGCGTTAAACGCCCAAAACATGCAGCAGTTGGGTGTTTAACGCCAGGATTGTGGAAGGGAGGAAGTTTTTATTCCCAACTTGATTTTTTTTCAAATTTTCATGTTTCCATCCATAATTTCTTGCATAAACATATTACAAATCCTAATTTTTCAAATCCTTTTTTCAAAGATATCAAATGTATCTTAATTCTAAACCTAAATCTTTTTTTTTTAAATCCTCTTCAACTTCTTTTCAAATCTTTTTCAAAACTCAATTATCTTTTTGAATTCTTTTCAAATCTTTTTAAATTCTTCTCAAATCTTTTTAAACTCATCGTATCTTCTTTTCAAAATTCAGATTTATCTTTTTCAAATATCTTTCATGTCTTTTCAATTTTAAAATTGCATCTTTTTCCTATCATACTTATCTTTTACAAATCATATCTTCTATCATATCTTCAAAATTTTCGAAAACCCACCCCCTTCCCTTTAAATCCAAGTTCAGCCTCCCCCCTCTCCTCCACAGTTCGAACTTGGCTCTTCATCTATCCCTCTTCTTTCCTTTCTTTTGCTTGAGGACAAGCAAACCTCTAAGTTTGGTGTGTTTATCCATGATCACTAAACCAATACCCACTAAGATCATGGCTCCTAAGGGAAAACAAACCACTCCAAGAGGCAAGAAAGAGAATATTCCAAAACCACTTTGGAATCAAGGGAATTTCTTAACCAAAGAACATTCAGACCATTACTACAAAATAATGGGTCTAAGGTCAGTGATCCCGGAAGTTAAAATCGATCTGAAAAAAGATGAATATTCAGAGATCCAAGAGCAAATTCAAAACAGGAGCTGGGAAATCCTAGCTAATCCTGAAACAAAGGTGGGAAGAAACATGGTTCAGGAATTCTACTCTAATCTATGGCAAACAGACAGGCAGAGAATAGCTGGAACTGCCTTTTATGACTATCAAACGCTGGTCAGAGGGAAGATTATTCACCCCCCACCCTGACAAAATTAGGGAGATCTTCAAGCTACCTCAGCTGCAAGATGACACAGATTCTTTTAATAGGAGAATGATGAAAACAGATAAAAGCTTGGACAAAATTCTAGAGGACATATGCCTCCCTGGAACCAAGTGGATGACCAATAGAAAGGGTGTCCCAAACCAACTCAAGAAAGGAGATTTCAAACCAGTCGCCAGAGGCTGGCTGGACTTCATTGGGTGTTCTATACTGCCCACTAGTAACCGCTCTGAAGTCACCATCAAAAGAGTAGTAATGATCTATTGCATTATGCTGGGAAAAGAAGTGGAAGTTCATCAGCTGGTCTCTTGTGAACTTTACACAATTGCAAACAAGAACTCCAAAGACGCCAAATTGGCTTATCCAAGCTTAATCTCTATGCTATGTGAAGATGCTGGGGTGAAGATGGGAGTAAATGAGTATATCTCAGTTGAGCAACCAATCACCAAAAAGTCAATGGAAGGACAACAAGTGCAGGACGATTGATGAGCGGATAATTTATACGCTTTTTGGCATTGTTTTTAGTATGTTTTTAGTATGTTTTAGTTAGTTTTTATTATATTTTTATTAGTTTTTAGTTAAAATTCACTTTTCTGGACTTTACTATCAGTTTGTGTGTTTTTCTATGATTTCAGGTATTTTCTGGCTGAAATTGAAGGACCTGAGCAAAAATCTGGTTCAGAGGCTGAAAAGGACTACAGATGCTGTTGGATTCTGACCTCCCTGCACTCGAAGTGGATTTTCTGGAGCTACAGAAGCCCAATTGGCGCGGTCTCAACTGCGTTGGAAAGTAGACATCCTGGGCTTTCCAGAAATGTATAATAATCCATACTTTGCCCGCGATTTGATGGCCCAAATAGGCGTTCCAAGTCAGCTCAAGAATTCTGGCGTAAAACGCTGGAACTGGCACAAGAATGGGAGTTAAACGCCAAAACTGGCACAAAAGCTGGAGATTCACTCCAACAAGAGTCTCTACACGAAAATGCTTCAATGCTCAGCCCAAGAACACACCAAGTGGGCCCGGAAGTGGATTTTTATGTCATTTACTCATTTCTGTAAACCCTAGCTACTAGTTCTCTATAAGTAGGACCTTTTGCTATTGTATTTACATCTTTTGATCACTTTAGATCCTTAGATCATCTTTGGACGTCTAGTTCTTAGATTATTGGGGGCTGGCCTCTCGGCCATGCCTAGACCTTGTTCTTATGTATTTTTAACGGTGGAGTTTCTACACACTATAGATTAAGGTGTGGAGCTCTACTGTACCTCGAGTATTAATGCAATTACTATTGTTCTTCTATTCAATTAAGCTTATTCTTATTCTAAGATATCACTTGTTCCTCAACTTGATGAATGTGATGATCCATGACACTCATCATCATTCTCACCTATGAACGTGTGCCTGACAACCACCTCCGTTCTACCTTAGATTGAGTGGATATCTCTTGGATCCCTTAATCGGAATCTTCGTGGAATAAGCTAGAATTGATGGTGGCATTCAAGAGAATTCGGAAGGTCTAAACCTTGTCTGTGGTATTCTGAGTAGGATTCAAGGATTGAATGACTGTGACGAGCTTCAAACTTGAGATTGTGGGGTGTTAGTGATAGACGCAAAAGAATCACTGGATTCTATTCCGACATGATCGAGAACTGACAGCTGAATAGCCGTGCTATGACAGAGTGCGTTGAACATTTTCACTGAGAGGACGGGACTGTAGCCATTGACAACGGTGATGCCCAACATACAGCTTGCCATGGAAAGGAGTAAGAAGGATTGGATGAAGATAGTAGGAAAGCAGAGAGACGGAAGGGACAAAGCATCTCCATACGCTTATCTGAAATTCTCACCAATGAATTGCATAAGTATCTCTATCTTTATTTTATGCTTTATTCATAAATCATCCATAACCATTTGAATCTGCCTGACTGAGATTTACAAGATGACCATAGCTTGCTTCATACCAACAATCTCCATGGGATTGACCCTTACTCGCGTAAGGTTTATTACTTGGATGACCCAGTGCACTTGCTGGTTAGTTGTGCGAAGTTGTGATAAAGAGTTGAGATTGCAATTGAGCGTACCATGTTGATGGCGCCATTGATGATCACAATTTCGTGCACCAAGTTTTTGGCGCCGTTGCCGGAGATTGTTTGAGTTTGGACAACTGACGGTTCATCTTGTTGCTTAGATTAGGTGTTTTTCAGAATTTTTAAGAATGAATTCTAGTGTTTCAAGGTGATGTTCTTATCATCACCAAAGCTGATTGATCTTCATCAATTTAGCTCTTGAATGCAATGTACTGCTGAAGCTTGGCTAGCCATGTCTAATTCCTTTAGACTAAAGCTTTAGACTAACATTGCATGATTCCTGGAATTCTTATTAAAAATTTTGAATTTCTTTATTTTCTTCCCCATATAATTTTCGAAAAAAAAAACAAAAAAAATTACAAAATCATAAAAACCAAAAATATTTCTTGTTTGAGTATAGTGTCTCATTTTAAGTTTGGTGTCAATTGCATGTTTCTGTTCTTCTTGCATTTATCATGTGTCTTCATTGATCTTCAAGTTGTTCTTGATGATTTACTTGCTCTGATCTTTAAATTCTCTTGTTTTGTGTGTTTTGTTGTTTCTCATATGCATTCTCAATTTGATAGTGTCAGTAGTATACAAACTTCCAAGTTTGGTGTCTTGCATGCATTGTTTATTTGATTTTAGTTGCATTTTGATTTTTCCTCATCATTAAAAATCCAAAAAATTTTTAATTTGTGTCTTTTCAAGTCAATAATACAGAGAATTGAAGATTCAGAACATACAGCAGAGGAATTACACAGAAAAAGTTGGGTATTCAAAACGCCCAGTGAAGAAGGAAAACTGGCGTTTAACGCCCAAAAGGGTAGCATTTTAGGCGTTAAATGCCAGAATGTATACCATTCTGGGCGTTTAACGCCAGGATGGCACAAGAGGGAAGATTTTGTTTTCAATTCAAATTTTTTTCAAGTTTTCATAATTTTTCAAAATCAAATCTTTTTCAAATCATATATTTTCAATCATATATTTTCAAAATCAATTTCTTTCCAATTTCAAAAATACTTGCTAACAATTAATGATTTGATTCAACATTTCAAGTATGTTGCCTTTTCTGTTGAGAAAGGTTTAATGTTTGAATCATATCTTTTCTTGTTAGCCAAGTCATTGATTTTAAAAATCAAATCTTTTTAAATTATTTTTCCAAATCATATCTTCTCAATCATATCTTTTTAAAACTATATCTTTTCAATCATATCTTTTTAATCACATCTTTTTCAAAATAAGTTTTCAATCATATCTTTTTGATTTCTAATTTCAAAATCTTTCAAAAATCACTTAATTTCTTTCCCACTCTTAGTTTTCGAAAATCATCAATCAATTTTCAAAATTCTTTTTCAAAATCTTTTAACTTATTTTCAAAAATTCTTCTCTTCTTCTCACATCCTAATTCTTCTACCTCCTCCTTCTATTCCTCTGACACCTTAATGAATCTCTATACTGTGACATAGAGGATTCCATATTTTCTTGTTCTCTTCTCTTTCATATGAGCAGGAACAAAGACAAAAGCATTCTTGTTGAGACTGACCCTGAACTTGAAAGGACCTTGAAGTGAAAGCTAAGAGAAGCTAAAGCACAACTCTCTGTAGAGGACCTAGCAGAATTCTTCAAAGAAGAAGACATGGCAGCCGAAAACAACAATAATGCCAACAATGCAAGGAAGGTGCTGGGTGACTTTACTGCACCTACTCCCGACTTTTATGGGAGAAGCATCTCTATCCCTGCCATTGGAGCAAACAACTTTGAGCTTAAGCCTCAATTAGTTTCTCTAATGCAACAGAATTGCAAGTTCCATGGACTTCTTGGAAGATCCTCATCAGTTTTTAGCTGCATTCTTACAAATCTGTGACACTGTTAAGACCAATGGGGTTGACCCTGAGGTCTACAGACTTATGCTATTCCCTTTTGCTGTAAGAGACAGAGCTCGGATATGGTTAGACTCACAACCTAAAGAAAGCCTGAACTCTTGGAAAAAGCTAGTCAATGCCTTCTTGGCAAAGTTCTTTCCACCTCAAAAATTGAGTAAGCTTAGAGTGGAAGTCCAAACCTTCAGACAGAAGGAAGGTGAATCCCTCTATGAAGCTTGGGAAAGATACAAACAATTGATCAAAAAGTGTCCCTCTGACATGCTTTCTGAATGGAGCATCATAGGTATCTTCTATGATGGTCTATCTGAACTGTCCAAGATGTCATTGGATAGCTCTGCTGGAGGATCTCTTCATCTGAAGAAGACGCATGCAGAAGCTCAAGAACTCATTAAAATGGTTGCAAATAACCAATTCATGTACACTTCTGAAAGAATCCTGTGAACAGTGGGCCGAATCAGAAGAAAGGAGTTCTTGAGATTGATACTCTGAATGCTATATTGGCTCAGAACAAAATATTGACTCAGCAAGTCAATATGATTTCTCAAAGTCTGTCTGGAATGCAAGCTACACCAGGCAGTACTAAGGATGCTTCATCTGAAGAAGAAGCTTATGATCTTGAGAACCCTTCAATGGAAGTGGTGAATTACATGGGAGAACCCTATGGAAACACCTATAATCCTTCATGGAGAAATCATCCAAATCTCTCATGGAAGGATCAACAGAGACCTCAACAAGGTTTCAACAACAATAATGGTGGAAGAAACAGGTTTAGCAATGGCAAGCCTTTTCCATCATCTTCTCAACAACAGACAGAGAATTCTAAGCAGAACTCCTCTGACTTAGCAACTATAGTCTCTGATCTAATCAAAACCACTCAAAGTTTCATAACTGAAACAAGGTCCTCCATTAGAAACTTGGAGGCACAAGTGGGTCAGCTGAGTAAGAAAGTTACTGAACTCCCTCCTAGTACTCTTCCAAGCAATACAGAAGAGAATCCAAAAGGAGAGTGCAAGGCCATCAACATGGCCAAATTTGGAGAGGAGGAAGAGGCAGTGAGCACCACTAAGGAAGACCTCAATGGACGTCCACTGGTCTCCACTGAGTTCCCTAATGAGGAACCATGGGAATCTGAGGCTCACACTGAGACCATAGAGATTCCATTGGATTTAGTTCTGCCATTTATGAGCTCTGATGAGTATTCTTCCTCTGAAGAGGATGAAGATGTCACTGAAGAGCAAGTTGCTAAGTACCTTAGAGCAATCATGAAGCTAAATGACAAGTTATTTGGTAATGAGACTTGGGAGGATAAACCCCCTTTGCTCACCAAAGAACTGGCTGACTTGTCTAGGCAGAAACTACCTCAAAAGAGACAGGACCCTGGGAAGTTCTCAATACCTTGTACAATAGGCACCATGACCTTCAAGAAGGCTCTGTGTGACCTAGGGTCAAGCATAAACCTCATGCCTCTCTCTGTAATGGAGAAGCTAGGGATCTTTGAGGTACAAGCTGCAAGAATCTCACTAGAGATGGCAGACAATTCAAGAAAACAAGCTTATGGACTTGTAGAGGATGTTCTGGTAAAAGTTGAAGACCATTACATCCCTGCTGATTTCATAGTCCAAGAGACTGGGAAGTGCATGGATGAATCCATCATCCTTGGCAGACCCTTCCTAGCCACAGCAAAGGTTGTGATTGATGTTGACAGAGGAGAATTGATCATTCAAGTGTATGAAGAATCCTTTGTGTTTAAGGCTCAAGGATATCCCTCTGCAACCATGGAGAGGAAGCATGAAGAGCTTCTCTCAAAACAGAGTCAAACAGAGCCCCCACAGTCAAACTCTAAGTTTGGTGTTGGGAGGCCTCAACCACCTTCTAAGTTTGGTGTTGAACCCCCACATTCAAACTCTAAGTTTGGTGTTGGGAGGTTCCAACATTGCTCTGAGTATCGTGAGGCTCCATGAGAGCCCACTGTCAAGCTACTGACATTAAAAAAGCGCTTGTTGGGAGGCAACCCAATGTTATATTTATCTAATTCCCTTTGTTATTTTATGTTTTCTGTAGGTTGATGATCATGGGAAGTCACAAAATCAATTGAAAAAGCAAAAATAGAATGAAAAATAGAAAGAAAAATAGCACACCCTGGAGGAAAACTTGTTGGTGTTTAAACGCCAGTAAGGGCAGCAAATGGGCGTTTAACGCCCAGTCTGGCACCATTCTGGGCGTTTAACGCCAGAAAGGGGCACCAGATTGGCGTTAAATGCCAGGAAAGGGCAAGAAGCTGGCGTTAAACGCCAGAAATGGGCACCAGCCCGGCGTTTAATGCCAGAATTGGCATAAAGAGCATTTTTGCTCGCCACTTGGTGCAGGGATGAATTTTCCTTGACACCTCAAGATCTGTGGACCCCACAGGATCCCCACCTACCCCACCACTCTCTCTCTTCTTCACCCATTCACCAATCACCTCAACACCTCTTCCCCAAAAATCCCTCACCTATCAAATCCCACTATTCTCCTCACCATTCAAATTCAAACCACTTTCCCTCCCAACCCACCCTCACATGACCAAACCCTACCCCTCTCTCCACCCCCATATAAACCCATCTTCACTCCTTCATTTTCACACAATCAAAACACTACTTCTCCCCCTTGGCCGAACCACAAAGCCACCTCCATCTCCTCTATTTCTTCTTCTTCTACTCTCTTCTTTCTTCTTTTGCTCGAGGACGAGCAAACCTTCTAAGTTTGGTGTGGTAAAAGCATTGCTTTTTGTTTTTCCATAACCATTTATGGCATCTAAGGCCGGAGAAACCTCTAGAAAGAGGAAAGGGAAGGCAAAAGCTTCCACCTCCGAGTCATGGGAGATGGAGAGATTCATCTCAAGGGTGCTTCAAGACCACTTCTATGAAGTTGTGGCCATGAAGAAGGTGATCCCCGAGGTCCCTTTCAAACTCAAAAAGAGTGAATATCCGGAGATCCGACATGAGATCCGAAGAAGAGGTTGGGAAGTTCTTACCAACCCCATTCAACAAGTCGGAATCTTAATGGTTCAAGAGTTCTATGCCAATGCATGGATCACCAAGAACCATGATCAAAGTGTGAACCCGGACCCAAAGAATTGGCTTACAATGGTTCAGGGGAAATGCTTGGATTTTAGTCTGGAAAATGTAAGGTTGGCATTCAATTTTCCCATGATGCAAGGAGATGAACACCATTACACTAGAAGGGTCAACTTTGATCAAAGGTTGGACCAAGTCCTCATAGACATTTGTGAAGAGGGTGCTCAATGGAAGAGAGATTCAAGAGGGAAGCCGGTTCAACTGAGAAGGCATGACCTCAAGCCTGTGGCTAGAGGATGGTTGGAGTTTATCCAACGCTCAATCATTCCCACTAGTAATCGGTCCGAAGTTACTATAGACCGGGCCATCATGATTCATAGCATCATGATTGGAGAGGAAGTAGAAGTTCATGAGGTTATATCCCAAGAACTTTATAAAGTGGCGGACAAGTCCTTTACCTTGGCAAGGTTAGTCTTCCCTCATCTCATTTGTCACCTCTGTTATTCAGTTGGAATTGAATAGAGGGAGACACCCTCATTAATGAGGACAAGCCCATCACTAAGAAAAGGATGGAGCAAATAAGAGACCCCACTCATCATAAAATTCCTGAGATGCCTCAAGGGATGCACTTTCCTCCTCAAAACTATTGGGAGCAAATCAACACCTCCCTAGGAGAATTGAGTTCCAACATGGGACAACTAAGGGTGGAGCACCAAGAACATTCCATTCTCCTCCATGAAATTAGAGAAGATCAAAGAGTCATGAGAGAGGAGCAACAAAGGCAAGGAAGAGACATTGAGGAGCTCAAGCACTCCATAAGATCTTCAAGAGGAAGAACAAGCCGCCATCACTAAGGTGGACCCGTTCTTTAATCTCCTTGTTCTTTAATTTCCTGTTTTTCGAATTTTTATGCCTATGTTTATCTATGTTTGTGTCTTATGATCATTAGTGTCTTAGTGTCTATGCCTTAAAATTATGAATGTCCTATGAATCCATCACCTTTCTTAAATGAAAAATGTTCTTAATTGAAAAGGAGAAGAATTACATGAATTTTGAATTTTATAGCAGATTAATTATTTTGATGTGGTGGCAATACTTTGACTTCTGAATGTATGCTTGAACAGTGCATATGTCTTTTGAATTTGTTGTTCATGAATGTGGGCTCCTGAAAGAATGATGAAAAAGGAGACATGTTACTGAGGATCTGAAAAATCATAAAAATGATTCTTGAAGCAAGAAAAAGCATTGAATTAAAAAAAAAGAAAAAAGGGGAAAGGAAAAAGAAAAAAATAAAGTTGTGATCCAAGGCAAAAAGAGTGTGCTTAAGAATCCTGGACACCTCTAATTGGGGACTCTAGCAAAGCTGAGTCACAATCTGAAAAGGTTCACCCAGTTATGTGTCTGTGGCATGTATGTATCCGGTGGTAATACTGGAAGACAGAGTGCTTTGGGCCACAGCCAAAACTCATAAAGTAGCTATGTTCAAGAATCATCATACTTAACTAGGAGAATCAATAACACTATCTGGATTCTGAGTTCCTATAGAAGCCCATCATTCTGAATTTCAAAGGATAAAGTGAGATGCCAAAACTGTTCAGAGGCAAAAAGTTAAAAGTCCCGCTCATCTAATTAATACTGATCTTCATAGATGTTTTTGGAATCCATTGCATATTCTCTTCTTTTTATTTTATTTGATCTTCAGTTGCTTGAGGACAAGCAACAATTTAAGTTTGGTGTTGTGACGAGCGGATAATTTATACGCTTTTTGGCATTGTTTTTAGTATGTTTTAGTTAGTTTTTATTATATTTTTATTAGTTTTTAGTTAAAATTCACTTTTCTGGACTTTACTATGAGTTTGTGTGTTTTTCTGTGATTTCAGGTATTTTCTGGCTGAAATTGAGGGACCTGAACAAAAATCTGATTCAGAGGCTGAAAAAGACTGCAGATGCTGTTGGATTCTAACCTCCCTGTACTCGAAGTGGATTTTCTGGAGCTACAAATGCCCAATTGGCGCGCTCTCAATTGCGTTAGAAAGTAGAGATCCTGGACTTTCCAACAATGTATAATAGTCCATACTTTGCCCGAGATTTGATGGCCCAAACAGGCATTCCAAGTCAGCTCAAGAATTCTGGCGTAAAACGCCGGAACTGGCACAAGAATGGGAGTTAAACGCCCAAACTGGCACAAAAGCTGGCGTTTAACTCCAAGAAGAGTCTCTATATGAAAATGCTTCAATGCTCAGCCCAAGCACACACCAAGTGGGCCAGGAAGTGGATTTTTATGTCATTTACTCATTTCTGTAAACCCTAGCTACTAGTTCTCTATAAGTAGGACATTTTGCTATTGTATTTACATCTTTTGATCACTTTAGATCCTTAGATCATCTTTGGATGTCTAGTTCTTAGATTATTGGGGGCTGGCCTCTCGGCCATGCCTAGACCTTGTTCTTATGTATTTTCAACGGTGGAGTTTCTACACACCATAGATTAAGGTGTGGAGCTCTGCTGTACCTCGAGTATTAATGCAATTACTATTGTTCTTCTATTCAATTCAGCTTATTCTTATTCTAAGATATCACTTGTTCCTCAACTTGATGAATGTGATGATCCGTGACACTCATCATCATTCTCACCTATGAACGTGTGTCTAACAACCACCTCCGTTCTACCTTAGATTGAGTGGATATCTCTTGGATCCCTTAATCGGAATCTTCGTGGTATAAGCTAGAATTGATGGCGGCATTCAAGAGAATTCGGAAGGTCTAAACCTTGTCTATGGTATTCTGAGTAGGATTCAAGGATTGAATGACTGTGACGAGCTTCAAACTCGCGATTGTGGGGCGTTTGTGATAGACGCAAAAGAATCACTGGATTCTATTCCGACATGATCGAGAACCGACAGCTGAATAGCCGTGCTGTGACAGAGCACGTTGAACATTTTCACTGGGAGGACGGGATTGTATCCATTGACAACGGTGATGCCCAACATACAGCTTGCCATGGAAAGGAGTAAGAAGGATTGGATGAAGACAGTAGGAAAACAGAGAGACGGAAGGGACAAAGCATCTCCATACGCTTATCTGAAATTCTCACCAATGAATTGCATAAGTATCTCTATCTTTATTTTATGCTTTATTCATAAATCATCCATAACCATTTGAATCTGCCTGACTGAGATTTACAAGATGACCATAGCTTGCTTCATACCAACAATCTCCATGGGATCGACCCTTACTCGCATAAGGTTTATTACTTGGATGACCCAGTGCACTTGCTAGTTAGTTGTGCGAAGTTGTGATAAAGAGTTGAGATTGCAATTGAGCGTACTATGTTGATGGCGCCATTGATGATCACAATTTCGTGCACCAACGATCCCATCAAGAGGAAAGCACAGGAGTTCCTCCCGAAAATCCTTCAAATTGAATACTGGGAGCGTCTTGAAGCATCTGTCACCAAGTTGCAAGAAGCTATGGACCAACTAAAGGAAGAACAGCAAAATCAAAGTAGCATGCTTTGCAAACTGCTTAGGGAACAAGAAGAGCAAGGGCGTGAACTAAAGCAACTGAAGCGTCAGAAGCTATCTCTTGAAGGCCAAGCACCCCACAGATTAAAGGAGCATCCACCTCCAAAAATAAAGGTTGTTGAGTCCTAATCTTAACCTTAACTCTGTGATAATTGCTCTTATTAGGAATTTACCTTAGAAGTTATATATGAGTAGTAGTAATTAGTATCTCTATTTTGATTTTATCTCCAATTAAGCTATAATTTATTTCTCTCATCATCATCAAACATGAATAAAATAGTAGATCATTAGAATAAGGAGGCAACATTTTTTCGAGTTTTTAATAAAGAAAATTCTAATTATTTATATGTGATGGCAATACTTTTTGTCTTCTGAATGAATGCCTGAATAGTGCATATTTTTTATATTGAATTGTATGAATGTTAAAATTGTTGGCTCTTGAAAGAATGATGAACAAGAGAAATGTTATTGATGATCTGAAAAATCATGAAATTGATTCTTGAAGCAAGAAAAAGCAGTGAAAAAAAAAAGAGAAGGAGCAGTAGAAAAAGCCAATAGCCCTTTAAACCAAAAGGCAAGGGTAAAAAGGATCCAAGGCTTTGAGCATCAATGGATAGGAGGGCCCAAGAAAATAAATCCAGGCCTAAGCGGCTAAATCAAGCTATCCCTAACCATGTGCTTGTGGCATGCAGGTCCAAGTGAAAAGCTTGAGACTGAGTGGTTAAAGTCGTGATCCAAAGCAAAAGATGTGCTTAAGAACTCTGGACACCTCTAATTGGGGACTTTAGCAAAGCTAAGTCACAATCTGAAAAGGTTCACCCAGTTATGTGTCTGTGGCATTTATGTATCTGGTGCTAATACTGGAAAACAAAGTGCTTAGGGCCACGGCCAAGACTCATAAAATAGCTGTGTTCAAGAATCAACATACTAAACTAGGAGAATCAATAATACTATCTAAATTCTGAGTTCATATGGATGCCAATCATTCTGAATTTCAAAGGAAAAAGTGAGATGCCAAAACTGTTCGGAAGCAAAAAGTTACTAGCCCCGCTCATCTAATTAGAATCTGAGCTTCACTTGAAACTCTGAGATATTATTGCTTCTTGATTTCTTTTTATTCTATTTTATTTATCTAGATGCTTGGGGATAAGCAACAGTTTAAGTTTGGTGTTGTGATGAGCGGATATTTTATACACTTTTTGGGGGTAATTTCATGTAGTTTTAGTATGTTTTAGTTAGTTTTTAGTATATTTTTTATTAGTTTTTAGGCAAAATTTATATTTCTGGACTTTACTATGAGTTTGTGTGTTTTTCTGTGATTTCAGGTATTTTTTGGCTGAAATTGAGGGAGCTGAGCAAAAATCTGATTCAGGCTGAAAAAGGACTACTGATGTTGTTGGATTTTGACCTCCCTACACTCGGAATGGATTTTTTGGAGCCACAGAAGTCCAATTGGCGCGCTTTCAACTAGGTTGAAAAGTAGATATCCAGGGATTTCTAGCAATATATAATAGTTCATACTTTTCTTGAAGATAAACGACGTAAACTGGCATTTAACGCCAGTTCCATATTCCATTCTGGCGTTTAACGCCAGAAACAGGTTACCAATTGGAGTTAAACGCCCAAAACAGGTTACAACCTGTTGTTTAACTCCAGAAACAGCCCAGGCACGCGAAAAGCTCAAGTCTCAGCCCCAGCACACACCAAGTGGGCCCCAGAAGTGGATTTCTGCACTATCTATCTTAGTTTACTCATTTTCTGTAAACCTAGGTTACTAGTTTAGTATTTAAACAACTTTTAGACACTTATTTTGTACCTCATGACATTTTAGATCTGAACTTTGTACTTTTTGACGGCATGAGTCTCTAAACTCCATTGTTGGGGGTGAGGAGCTCTGCAGCGTCTCGATGAATTAATGCAATTATTTCTGTTTTCTATTCAAACACGCTTATTTCTATCTAAGATGTTCATTCGCACTTCAATGTGATGAATGTGATGATCCGTGACACTCATCACTATTCTCAATCTATGAATGCGTGCCTGACAACCACCTCTGTTCTACCTTCGATTGAATGAGTATCTCTTGGATTCCTTAACTAGAATCTTTGTGGTATAAGCTAGAATCCATTGGCAGCATTCTTGAGAATCCGAAAAGTATAAACCTTGTCTGTGGTATTCCGAGTAGGATTCAGAGATTGAATGACTGTGATGAGCTTTAAACTCACAAGGGTTGGGCATAGTGACAGACGCAAAAGGATCAATGGATCCTATTCCAGCATGAGTGAGAATCGACAGATGATTAGCCGTGTGGTGACAGCGCACCTGGACCATTTTCACTGAGAGGACGGATGGTAGCCATTGACACTGGTGATCCACCAACACATAGCTTGCCATAGGAGGAACCTTGGGTGCGTGAAGAAGAAGACAGGAGGAAAGTAGAGATTCAGAAGTCAAAGCATCTCCAAAACTCCAACACATTCTCCATTACTGCGTAACAAATACTCATTTCATGCTCTTTCACTTTTTACAACTGAAACTAAAGAACCCTATTGGTATCCTGACTAAGAATAATAAGATAACCATAGCTTGCTTCAAGCTGGCAATCTCCGTGGGATCAACCCTTACTCACGTAAGGTATTACTTGGACGACCCAGTGCACTTGCTGGTTAGTTGTGCAGAATTACATAGTGTGAGTGTAATTTTCGTGCACCACGTCACTTTCACAATAAGCACTTCCACGCGTGCGCGTGCTTGACGCCGATGCATCATATGGCATTTTGGGACACATCCCAATTTGAACAGAGGGTTGTGCGAGAGCCACGTTGCCCTCGCACTAGTAGCACAAACTCGGTCACGCGTCCGCGTGACCGACGCTTACGCGTCACCTCCCTTTCTGCGCAACCCACGCGTACGCATATACCACGTGTACGCGTCATCAGCGTAGCGCAACCTGATCCCTGCGCTGCCACTTTTCATATATTTTCCTTTTCTAATCCTAATTTCTTCTTTCTTTCTTTCTTTTCTCCCCACTCTTCTTCTTCTTCTTCCCTTACTATTTTCTTCTTCTTCTTCCCTCTTATCTCATATTTTCTCAATCTCACATTCTCCATCATCCCTCTCTTTCTCACCTTCTTCTCAAGGTTCTTTCTTTCTATTTTCTCTCACTTCTTCCTCTTAATTATTTACTTTTGCATTATTTTACTTGGTGTTAGATATCTTAATGGGTAATTTAATTTCTTCTATAATTGCTTGTGATTATTATTATAGAATTGTTTGACAATTCATCTTAATTATTTGGGAAAATTCCACTTCCCTCCCCTGCGAAATGCTAAAATGACACTCCCCTCTCCTCTATTTTATAAATGTACATTCTCATCCCTTCTAACTTTTAAAAAACCTCTTCTTTAATCCATTTTAAATGTTTTATGTTAACTAATATTAACTTTATCCATTTTTTAAGAAAAAATAAATTATTTTTTGAAAGAATATCCATTAGCAAAAATTTTATTTTTTATCATTAAATTTTGCTTACCAAAATACCCTTTAATAAATTTTTTATTAATTAAATTGTATTTTTACCAAAATACTTTTAAAAAAATTAATAATTAAATTATTTTTTCTAAGATACCTACCTTCAATAATTTTTTAATTATTAAATTGTGATTTTACCAAAATTTTTGTTAACAATTATTTTTATATTTTACTATTAATTTTTTGATATCAATATATATTATTTTAACATTAAATAAAAAAATCTTACCACTGTTAATATGTATAATAATTAATACATATTGATATTGAAAAAAAATCTTACTAAAATTTTGTATTTAATGTTAAAATAATATATAGATATCGAAAAATTAATAATAAAATATAAAAAAATTATTAAAGAAAATTTTGGCAAAATTATAATTTAATAATTAAAAAATTATTGAAGAGTATTTTAGAAAAAAATAATATAATTATTATTTTTTTTAAAAAATACAATTTAATCAATAAAAGAATAATTTATTAAAGAAAATTTTGGTAAGCAAAATTTAATGATAAAAAATAAAATTTTTGCTAATGGGTATTTTTTTAAAAAAATAATTTATTTTTCTTAAAAAATGGATAAAATTAATATTAGTTAACACAAAAAGTTTAAAATGGATTAAAGAAGAGGTTTTTTAAAAGGTAGAAGGGAGGGGAATGTACATTTATAAAATAGATGGGAGGGGAGTGTCATTTTAGCATCTCGCAGGGGAGGGGAGTGGAATTTTCTCTAATTATTTTTGGCATGCTTGCATGTTCCAATTTAATTCTTTCCCTATCATGTTAAACATGCATACCAAGTGTTTGTGAAAAAGCGTATATGACATTGTGCATTCTTAAATATTCTAGCCTTCTACTATAATGCCTGTTTTTCACAAAATCCTTATCATGTTTTATTAATTTGATATAATTGTCAATACAAACGTGATTGTTAAATTGTTACAAGTGATAATACATTTTTCGCAATTAATGCTTAATCTATGCTACTCATGCCTTTGCCGGCATGCCAATAAACATCTTGCATTTAATTGCCTTCATCTTTCTTGCTATATTTCCATTGATGTCCTAATTACATGAAGTCGCGACCATGTGTTAACGACATCCTTCTTTACCTTGGCAAGATCATCACTTGTACGGTCCTCTTCCTTCCTCTAACCCTTGGACTTACATGTACCTTTCTTTTTCTCTTTCAGGATGGCCACCAAGAAAGGTAAAGAGAAAGCTGCCCCCAAACCATCGGAAAAGAGAAGAACTAAAAGAGCGCTAGCTGCGGAACTATCTTCAACAGTTGTCAAACCATTAACAAAGCGAGTCAAGAGGATCATCAAGGTCAATGAATCTGAAAAAGCCTTTCCAGCAAGGGACACTGCGCGGTTCACTAACCGCTACTATGAGCAAATGTTCCCCCATTCTGGCGGCGAGGAACTACAACAATGAGCACCTTCTCATCCTCCCTACCAACATTGTTGACCTGGTAGAGCCCCGCATTGAACAAAGACACTGGGATTTCTTACAGAAGCAGCCATGGCATGTCAATCTTTCATGGGTAGCCGAATTCTACTCTAACTTTCACATGCCAACCCTGCAGTCTGTCTATGTCCATCAGAAGCAAGTCCCCATCTCCGAAAGGGCCATTCAGCAAGGTTTAGATCTTCCCCCTGCTCCAGAAGAATTGGACGCATTTCAAGAAGCCTCTCTCAAGCGCCAGCGATACCAATTTGACTGGGACGACATTCTCAGAACTATAGCATTACCTGGCAGCTCATGGATCTATGGTTACCATTGATCCCGTTCTAAGAGCATACTGGCTTCCACACTTACCTTGGAGGCTCACGTGTGGGCACAGATTATGTCCCACTACGTCTTTCCTAGCACTCACGAGTCCTCCTTCACTGCAGATATGGCTATTCTCATCTGGTGTATCCTTATGGACCAGCCTCTCAACTTACCAAGACACATCCGTCAAGCCGTGGGACACGTACAGATTGCGGGCAACTTACCTTTTCCCACCTTAGTTTCAGATTTGGTCTCGGCAGCCGGAGTCCCCTATAGAGCTGGAGACACCAAGGCCATGCTTCCTCGGGATGATCAATATGTTCCGAGTGGGAAATACATCAGACCGGCAGCAGCCACTACTAGCCGAACTGAAGACCCGGCCAGAGATATCCCTTCTCTTTCCACATCACAAGCACCTTCAACAAATCAGCTGCTCCTTTAGATACTACAGAGGTTGGATCGCATGGAGTGCCGTCACAAGTGCCAATTTACATACCTCAAGGAGCTGATTGTTGGCAACCACCCACCCACAGAAGAACCAGACTCTCCGGCCTCCACTTCAACTACCAGCACCGGGAGTCCAAATGCACCCGACTGTGGAGACGCTGTTACCAGCCCCCTTTGTTCCTGACTAATGGCACCGAGGATGGTCCCAAGCTTTAAGTGTGGGGAGTTCGGTCAGTACCTAAATTTCGGAGGTAACTTTTCTTTCTCCTAGCACCAGTAGATAAATTTTCTTTTTGTTTAGATATAATAAATTGCATAATAATAATTAGTTGCATGTATACTCTGCTTGGTTGAAAAATAATAAGTTCTTTTCAAAGACACTATTTTTGAAAAATTTCACTATTCCAAACCCAAAATTCTATGTTAAACTTGTTTGAAGATTGTAATTTGGAACATGGTTTTAGAGCTAGAACACACAACCTAGTGAGATTTTGAGCCTAATTGTATGGTTACATTATTTGACCATGATTTTTATTCTTGTGTGTTTTCTCTCCTCTATGATCGCAATCTATGGTTTGCTCCATTCTATATGTCCATTATTTAATGTATTCATGCATATGTATGATTGAGGCCATCATTTGTTATTAGCTCACTATCCTAAATGGCCTACCATTCTAATTATCCCTTGTTTGCCCCTTTGAGCCTATTAATCCATATTTGTTCTATATTTTACCACATCACTAGCCTTAAATAGAAAAACAAATTAATTACCCCAAATTGAATCTTTGGTTAGCTTAAGATAGAGATTGTGTGTAAACTAAATGTGGGAAAACTATGGGAACTTGGGTTAATAAGAATGTATATTAATTGATAAATATCTAAGGTCTGAATGCTACTCATGTGAAATTATGAAAACCAAATGCATTGATGCTATGATGCTTTCAAAAAAAACATTTTTTCATGTTTCAGTTTAAGTTTAGGGGAATGAAAGCACCCCAAATGATAAGTTTAATAAAAAAAGAATCAATGCATATGAGGTGAAATAAAAAGAACATTTAAATACATGAGTATGATTTTAGAAGCATAGGGAACGTGTGTGTGTGTGTGTGTGTGTGTGTGTGTGTGTGTGTGTGTGTGTGTGTGTGTGTGTGTGTGTGTGTGTGTGTGTGTGTGTGTGTGTGTGTGTGTGTGTGTGTGTGTGTGTGTGTGTGTGTGTTAGTGAGAACTTAGGATAATCAAGGACTCAATTTTCAGCTCACTTAGCCATATATGTGTCCTCACCCTTACCTAAGCCCCATTACAACCTTAAGAAAGACCTCGTGATGTTTGCATGTGTGCATTAAATATTTGTTGATTGGTTAGATGAAGAACAAATTTTAGAAAGCATGAATGGAGGAGACTAGAGTGGATTACCCTATACACCTGAGTGACTAGAGTGCATACACGCTCCTAGTGAGGGTTCAAGCTTGACTCTATGTTCCCAGCTTTCATGAGCTATCTCCTTACAAGTTTACTCTTCTCTTGTTGTGTGATTTGAATTAGTGGAATTTGATTTCTGTTTATCTTGAAGAACTTATTTATTTTCATAAGCAAGTAGGTATAGACATTTCGTCATATAGTTGCATTCATATGTATAGGTTGCGTTGCATTGCATGAGTCCTACTGTCTCTATTTATTCTTTTTTATCTCTTAGAGCTTAGCATAAGGACATGCTAATGTGTAAGTGTGGGGAGGTTGATAAACCACTATTTTATGGTTTATCTTGTGTTGAATTGAGTGGTTTTTATCACCTTTCTCCTACACCTGCTCATGTAATTAGCATGTTATACGTTTGCTTTCCAGATTTAATACTATGATTAAAAACTTGCTTCCAAAGCCTTTAAATTGTAGATTTTTATCCATCTCTATACCATTCAATTCTGTAATCTGTGTGTTAAGTGTTTTCAGGCTTTACAGGGCAGGAATGGCTTGGAGAATAGAGAGGAAGCTTGCAAAAATGGAAGGAGTACAAGAAATAAAGGAGACAATCAGCGAGGAGCGACGCGCACGCATGGCTCACGCGTGCGCGTGAATTGAAGTTTGCTCAACGATGCGTGTGACAAGGAAAATTGCCAAACGACGAGCACGCGTGAGTGACGCGTATGCGTGACATGCGCGACGTACAGCAGTTGCAGAAAATTGCTGGGGCCAATTTTGGGCCAGTTTTAGACCCACTTTTTGGCCCAGAAACACAGACTAGAGCCAGGAAACAGGAGGGACTTAGGGGACATTCTCATTATGCATAGTTTTAGTTTTAGTTTTTGGATCTAGAGAGAGATTTCTACTTCTTCCTCTAGGTTTTCTTCACATTCATAGTTCTTAGAATTTTATTGCTTTTTGCTATTGATTGGGATATTGAGAAGAGTTGCTACCTCCGTTGAAGTTTCATTTATTCCAGTTTGTTTCCTTTGTCCCTTACTCTTCCATATCCTTAATCCTTATTCAGAGTTACAATTGGATTGTTTTTAGAATTTATTAATGCAAGAACTATTTTTACTTTTAATTAATTTTTAGTTATTATTTATCATGTCTCACTTTTATTCCTCTCTTAATTCTGTGAAAGTTATATTCATGTCAATGGAGTAGAACTCCCACTTGGGAGTTGATTAAAAGGAGACCCTTGAGTTGGAATGTCCAAGCGATCAGTTAATTTGGAAGTTATTGGCTAATTCTATATTTACTAACGCTAATTCTTCCCAAGGTAGAGGATTAGGACTTGCAAATAAGAGTTAGCTCAATCACTTGACTTTCCTTTATTTAGTAAGGGTTAACTAAGTGAAAATAACAACCTCTTGAAGCTACACTTGATAAATTCCAACAAGGATAGAACTTCCAATTAATCTACCCCTGGTCAAGGCTTTTTATTTGATTATATAAATTCTCAACCACTTATCTCTCTGTTCTTCAACTCCTAAAAATCCTTGGAAAACTTCTGATCAATAAAATAACACTCTTTTGTTAGCTCGTTGGGAGACGACCTGGATTCATACTCCCAGTATTTTATTTCTAATTTTTGTGACAACTCTTTTAAATTGATATGCGGTATCATCATTGGTTAAGAGCTATACTTACAACGCTATTTTCTCTATAAAATCTTGATCGGTGATTTACCATATGTCAGAAAGCATAGTATGCGACTTAACCCCATAAAATGCACCTTCGCGGTAAAAGCTGGAACATTTTTGGGCTTCATGCTCACTCAAAGAGGAATCGAAGCAAACCCAGATAAGTGCCAGGCCATACTTCGCATGAAAAGTCCTATATGTGTCAAAGAGGTACAACGGCTCAACAGAAGACTAGCAGCCCTGTCCAGATTTCCAGCCATAAGATCTCTTCCCTTTTACACAACATTAAGGAAGGGAAGGAGGTTTGAATGGACAAGGGAGTGTGAACAAGCTTTCCAAGATTTCAAAAAATTCTTGGGGCAACCACCCATTCTCACCCGATCATAGGAAAGCGAAGAACTCATATTATACCTCACAGTGGGAAGTCAGGCAATAGCCTCAGAACTAGTCAGAGAAGACAAAAGTGGGTAACAACCCATCTACTTCATCAGCAAGGCTTTACAAGGGGCTGAATTAAACTATCGAAAGATAGAAAAATTTGCTTACGCCCTCATACTCACTTTCCAATGACTCCGACCATACTTTCAAGCTCACACTATCAGAGTTTAGACCAACCAGCCCATAGAAGGCATCCTACAAAAACTGACCTGGCTGGAAGAATACTACAATGGGCAGTCGAGTTATCCGAATTCGACTTCAAATATGAAGCTCGGACAGCTATCAAATCATAGTATCTGGTCGACTTCATCGCCGAGTATACTGACACCCCGGGAACTCCTACAAAATGGAATCTCTACGTAGATGGCTCCTCAAACAAGACCGGGAGTGGCACAGGTGTAATTATCGAAAGCGATCATGGAACCCAAATCGAGCTATCACTAAAGTTCAAATTCCTTGCCTCAAATAATCAGGCTGAATATGAGGCACTACTGGCTGGTTTAAGGCTGGCCAGAGAGGTAGGAGTCCAAAAGCTTGCCATCTTCAGTGATTCACAAGTAGTCAACTTACAAATAGAAGGGAACTACCAAGCTAAGGATCCCACCATGAAAAAATACCTAGACAAAACCAGAGAATAGCTTGGACAATTCGGGGGATATGAGGTCTGACATATACCTCAGGAACAGAATGCCTGAGCTGATGCACTTTCAAAACTAGCCAGCATCAAACCAGGAGACAATAATAGAAGTCTCATCCAAGAAACATTGCAAAGTCCATCAATCTCGGAGGAAGAAAAGGTCCTAACCATATCAGGTCAATATCAAGGATGGATGACCCCCATAATCAACTACCTCAATTCTGAGATACTTTCCACAGATAAAAAGGAGGTGAAAAGGCTAGTACGAGAAGCACAGTACTACACCATAGTGGGCAACATCCTATACAGGAGATGGATTTCAACACCCCTCCTAAAACGCGTGCCGGTCTCCGATACAAGGGAAGTCGTAGAAGAAGTACACAGTGGCATGTGCGGCAACCACCTAGGAGCACGAGCGCTTTCAAAAAAGGTACTCCGAGCTGGTTTCTACTGGCCGACCTTATAAAAGGAAGCAACAGAGTTTGTCAAGAAATGCCCACCATGCCAAAAGCATACCAACTTCCACATAACTCCACCTGAAGAACTCATATGTGTTACATCACCCTGGCCATTCACAAAGTGGGGACTTGACCTCCTCGGACCCTTCCCCCAGGGTTCAGGGCAAGTCAAGTTTCTCATTGTAGGCGTAGACTACTTCACAAAGTGGATTTAAGCAGAGCCACTAGCTACTGCTACCTCCCAAAGAAGTCATAAATTCCTATATAGAAACATTATCACAAGGTTTGGGGTTCCTTACTCCATTATCACTGATAATGGCACTCAATTCACCGATACAGGTTTTAGGAATTTGGTAGCTGATCTAAAAATAAAGCACCAATTCACATCTGTAGAACACCCACAAGCCAACGGACAGGTAGAAGCTGCTAATAAAGTCATATTGGTTGGGTTAAAACGAAGGCTATAGGACGCAAAAGGAGCTTGGGCTGAAGAACTCTCACAAGTCCTATGGGCATATCGGGCAACCCCACATTCAACCACAGGAGAATCACCCTTCTGACTTGCTTATGGAATGGAGGCAATGATTCCAGTGGAAATAGAAGAAGGATCTCCCATAATGGTCCTCTACAATGGAGAGGCCAACTCCCAAATTCAAAGGGAGGAGCTCAACCTACTTCCAGAATTCTGAGAAAGAGCTCGGATTAGAAAAGAGGCACTAAAGTGTCGAATGGCTTTAAGATATAATCAGAAGGTAGTCCAATGAAACTTCGCCACCAACGATCTCATCTTAATCCAAAACGACATCGGAGTAGGTCGATCAGGAGAAGGGAAGCTAGCAGCTAATTGGAAAGGACCTTACCGAATTGTAGAAGTACTGGGAAAAGGTTACTACAAGGTGTCCGACCTCGAAGGGCGAGAGCTGCCAAGGTCATGGCATGCCTGTAACCTAAGAAGGTACTATAGTTAGAAAGTAATAACGATCTTAGGTCAAGGTGCACACTTTTTCCTGAAAAGGTTTTTAATAAGACGCCAGGCCAAGATCTACCAAATTACCCGACCTAGAAGGGTAAGCACTTGTATGTTCATATTTTTATTTATATTTTTATTTCATTATCATTTGAATAAAAGTTATCGATTCCCTAAAAAATTTCCTACCAAGACTGGTGGGCGAAATTGTGATCATCAATGGCGCCATCAACATGGTACGCACAATTGTAATCTCAACTCTTTATCACAACTTCGCACAACTAACCAGCAAGTGTACTGGGTCGTCCAAGTAATAAACCTTACGCGAGTAAGGGTCGATCCCACAGAGATTGTTGGTATGAAGCAAGCTAAGGTCACCTTGTAAATCTTAGTCAGGCAAACTCAAATGATTATGGATGATGTATGAATAAAACATAAAGATAGAGATAGAGATACTTATGTAATGCATTGGTGGGAATTTCAGATAAGCGCATGGAGATGCTTTGTCCCTTCCGTCTCTCTGCTTTCCTACTGTCTTCATCCAATCCTTCTTACTCCTTTCCATGGCAAGCTGTATGTAGGGTTTCACCATTGTCAGTGGCTACCTCCCATCCTCTCAGTGAAAATGTTCAACGCACCCTGTCACGGCACGGCTATTCAGCTGTCGATTCTCGATCATGTCGGAATAGAATCCAGTGATTCTTTTGCGTCTGTCACTAACGCCCCACAATCGCGAGTTTGAAGCTCATCACAGTCATTCAATCATCGAATCCTACTCAGAATACCACAGACAAGGTTTAGACCTTCCGGATTCTCTTGAATGCAGTCATCAATTCTAGCTTATACCACGAAGATTCCGGTTAAAGAATCCAAGAGATATCCACCCAATCTAAGGTAGAACGGAGGTGATTGACAGTCACACGTTCATAGGTGAGAATGATGATGAATGTCACGGATCATCACATTCATCAAGTTGAAGAACAAGTGATATCTTAGAACAAGAACAAGTTGAATTGAATAGAAGAACAATAGTAATTGCATTAATACTCGAGGTACAGCAGAGCTCCAAACCTTAATCTATGGTGTGTAGAAACTCCACCGTTGAAAATACATAAGAACAAGGTCTAGGCATGGCCGAGAGGCCAGCTCCCATGATCTAAGATAGCATAAGACTAAAGATAGCTACCAAGATGAAAATACAATAGTAAAAGGTCCTATTTATAAAGAACTAGTAGCCTAAGGTTTACAAAGATGAGTAAATGACATAAAAATCCACTTCCGGGCCCACTTGGTGTGTGATTGGGCTGAGCATTGAAGCATTTTCGTGTAGAGACTTTTCTTGGAGTTAAACGTCAGCTTTTGTGCCAGTTTGGGCGTTTAACTCCCATTCTTGTGCCAGTTTCGGCGTCTAACGCCGGGCAGTTTTTAGCTGATTTGGAACGCCGGTTTGGGCCATCAAATCTTAGACAAAGTATGGACTATTATATATTGCTGGAAAGCCCAGGATGTCTACTTTCCAACGCCGTTGAGAGCGCGCCAATTGGGCTTCTGTAGCTCTAGAAAATTCACTTCGAGTGCAGGGAGGTCAGAATCCAATAGCATCTGCAGTCCTTTTCAGCCTTTGAATCAGATTTTTGCTCAGGTCCCTCAATTTCAGCCAGAAAATACCTGAAATCACAGAAAAATACACAAACTCATAGTAAAGTCCAGAAAAGTGAATTTTAACTAAAAACTAATAAAAATATACTAAAAACTAACTAAAACATACTAAAAACATACTAAAAACAATGCCAAAAAGCGTATAAATTATCCGCTCATCACAACACCAAACTTAAATTGTTGCTTGTCCTCAAGCAACTAAAAATCAAATAAGATAAAAAGAAGAGAATATACAATGAATTCCAAAAACATCTATGAAGATCAGTATTAATTAGATGAGCGGGGCTTTTAGCTTTTTTGCCTCTGAACAGTTTTGGCATCTCACTCTATCCTTTGAAATTCAGAATGATTGGCTTCTTTAGGAACTCAGAATCCAGATAGTGTTATTGATTCTCCTAGTTAAGTATGATGATTCTTGAACACAGCTACTTATTGAGTCTTGGCTGTGGCCCAAAGCACTCTGTCTTCCAGTATTACCACTGGATACATACATGCCACAGACACATAATTGGGTGAACCTTTTCAGATTGTGACTCAGGCTTGCTAGAGTCCCCAATTAGAGGTGTCCAGGGTTCTTAAGCACACTCTTTTTGCCTTGGATCACAACTTTATTTTTTCTTTTCTCTCTCTTTTTTTCTTTTTTTTCATTTTTTTTGTATTCACTACTTTTTCTTGCTTCAAGAATCATTTTTATGATTTTTTAGATCCTCAGTAACATTTTTCCTTTTTCATCATTCTTTCAAGAGCCAACATTCATGAACCACAAATTCAAAAGACATATGCACTGTTTAAGCATACATTCAGAAAACAAAAGTATTGCCACCACATCAAAATAATTAATCTGTTATAAAATTCAAAATTCATGCAATTCTTCTCTTTTTCAATTAAGAACATCTTTCATTCAAGAAAGGTGATGGATTCATAGGACATTCATAACTTTAAGGCATAGACACTAAGACACTAATGATCACAAGACACAAACATAGATAAACATAAGCATAATTTTTGAAAAACAGGAAACTAAAGAACAAGGAAATTAAAGAACGGATCCACCTTAGTGATGGCGGCTTGTTCTTCCTCTTGAAGATCTTATGGAGTGCTTGAGCTCCTCAATGTCTCTTCCTTGTCTTTGTTGCTCCTCTCTCATGATTCTTTGATCTTCTCTAATTTCATAGAGGAGAATGGAGTGTTCTTGGTGCTCCACCCTTAGTTGTCCCATGTTGGAACTCAATTCTCCTAGGGAGGTGTTTAGTTGCTCCCAATAATTTTGTGGAGGAAAGTGCATCCCTTGAGGCATCTCAGGGATTTCATGATGAGAGGGGTCTCTTGTCTGCTCCATCCTTTTCTTAGTGATGGGCTTGTCCTCATCAATGGGGATGTCTCCCTCTATGTCAACTCCAACTGAATAACAGAGATGACAAATAAGATGAGGAAAGGCTAACCTTGCCAAGGTAGAGGATTTGTCCGCCACCTTATAAAGTTCTTGGGATATAACCTCATGAACTTCTATTTTTTCTCCAATCATGATGCTATGAATCATGATAGCCCGGTCTATAGTAACTTCGGACCGGTTGCTAGTGGGAATGATTGAGCGTTGGATAAACTCCAACCATCCCCTAGCCACAGGCTTGAGGTCATGCCTTCTCAATTGAACCGGCTTTCCTCTTGAATCTCTCTTCCATTGGGCGCCCTCTTCACAAATGACTGTGAGGACTTGGTCCAACCTTTGATCAAAGTTGACCCTTCTAGTGTAAGGATGTTCATCTCCTTGCATCATGGGCAAGTTGAATGCCAAGCTTACATTTTCCGGACTAAAATCCAAGTATTTCCCCCGAACCATTGTAAGTCAATTCTTTGGGTCCGGGTTCACACTTTGATCATGGTTCTTGGTGATCCATGCATTGGCATAGAACTCTTGAACCATTAAGATTCCAACTTGTTGAATGGGGTTGGTAAGAACTTCCCAACCTCTTCTTCGGATCTCATGTCGGATCTCCGGATATTCACTCTTTTTGAGTTTGAAAGGGACCTCGGGGATCACCTTCTTCAAGGCCACAACTTCATAGAAGTGGTCTTGATGCACCCTTGAGATGAATCTCTCCATCTTCCATGACTCGGAGGTGGAAGCTTTTGCCTTCCCTTTCCTCTTTCTAGAGGTTTCTCCGGCCTTGGATGCCATAAATGGTTATGGAAAAACAAAAAGCAATGCTTTTACCACACCAAACTTAAAAGGTTTGCTCGTCCTCGAGCAAAAGAGAAAAGAAGAGAGTGGAAGAAGAAGAAATGAAGGAGATGGGAATGGCTTTGTGGTTTGGCCAAAGGGGGAGAAGGAGTGTTTAGGTTGTGTGAAAATGAAGGAGTGAAGAGGGGTTTATATAGGGGTGAAGATAGGGGTAGGGTTTGGTTATGGGAGGGTGGGTTTGGGAGTGAAAGTGGTTTGAATTTGAATGGTGAGGTAGGTGGGGTTTTGTGAAGGATGGATGTGAGTGGTGAAGAGAAAGATGGAATTTGATAGGTGAAGGGTTTTTGGGGAAGAGGTGTTAAGGTGATTGGTGAATGGGTGAAGAAGAGAGAGAGTGGTGGGGTAGGTGGGGATCCTGTGGGGTCCACAGATCCTGAGGTGTCAAGGAAAAGTCATCCCTGCACCAAGTGGCGAGCAAAATTGCTCCCTGTGCCAATTCTGGCGTTAAACGCCGGGCTGGTGCCCATTTCTGGCGTTTAACGCCAACTTCTTGCCCTTTCCTAGCGTTTAACGCCAGTCTGGTGCCCCTTTTTGGCGTTAAACGCCCAGAATGGTGCCAGACTGGGCGTTAAACGCCCATCTGCTAGCCTTACTGGCGTTTAAACGCCAGCAAGTTCTCCTCCAGGGTGTGCTGTTTTTCTTTCTGTTTTTCTTTCTGTTTTTGCTTTTTCAATTGATTTTGTGACTTCTCATGATCATCAACCTACAGAAAATATAAAATAACAAAAGAGAATAGATAAATATAATAAGATTGGGTTGCCTCCCAACAAGCGCTTCTTTAATGTCATTAGCTTGACAGTGGGCTCTCATGGAGCCTCACAGATACTCAGAGCAATGTCGGAACCTCCCAACACCAAACTTAGAGTTTGAATGTGGGGGTTTAACACCAAACTTAGAAGTTGGTTGTGGCCTCCCAACACCAAACTTAGAGTTTGACTGTGGGGGCTCTGTTTGACTCTGTTTTGAGAGAAGCTCTTCATGCTTCCTCTCCATGGTGACAGAGGGATATCCCTGAGCCTTGAAGATAAGGGATTCTTCATTCACTTGAATGATCAATTCTCCTCTGTCCACATCAATTACAGCCTTTGCTGTGGCTAGGAAAGGTCTGCCAAGGATGATGGATTCATCCATGCACTTTCCAGTCTCTAGGACTATGAAATCAGCAGGGATGTAATGGTCTTCAACTTTTACCAGAACATTCTCTACAAGTCCATAAGCTTGTTTTCTTGAATTGTCTGTCATCTCTAGTGAGATTTTTGCAGCTTGCACCTCAAAGATCCCTAGCTTCTCCATTACAGAGAGAGGCATGAGGTTTACACTTGACCCTAGGTCACACAAGGCCTTCTTGAAGGTCATGGTGCCTATGGCACAAAGTATTGAGAACTTCCCAGGATCTTGTCTCTTTTGAGGTAGTTTCTGCCTAGACAAGTCATCTAATTCTTTGGTGAGCAAAGGGGGTTCATCCTCCCAAGTCTCATTACCAAATAACTTGTCATTTAGCTTCATGATTGCTCCAAGGTATTTAGCAACTTGCTCTTCAGTGACATACTCATCCTCTTCAGAGGAAGAATACTCATCAGAGCTCATGAATGGTAGGAGTAAATCCAATGGAATCTCTATGGTCTCAGTGGGAGCCTCAGATTCCCATGGTTCCTCATTAGGGAACTCATTGGAGGCCAGTGGACGTCCATTGAGGCCTTCCTCAATGGCGTTCACTGCCTCTTCCTCCTCTCCAAATTCGGCCATGTTGATGGCCTTGCACTCTCCTTTTGGATTTTCTTCTGTATTGCTTGGAAGAGTACTAGGAGGGAGTTCAGCAATTTTCTTGCTCAGCTACCCCACTTGTGCCTCCAAGTTTCTAATGGAGGACCTTGTTTCAGTCATGAAACTTTGAGTGGTTTTGATTAGATTAGAGACCATGGTTGCTAAGTCAGGATGGTTCTGCTTAGAATTCTCTATCTGTTGCTGAGAAGATGATGGAAAAGGCTTGCCATTTCTAAACATGTTTCTTCCACCATTATTATTGTTGAAATCTTGTTGAGGTCTCTGTTGATCCTTCCATGAGAGATTTGGATGATTTCTCCATGAAGGATTATAGGTGTTTCCGTAGGGTTCTCCCATGTAATTCACCTCTTCCATTGAAGGGTTCTCAGGATCATAAGCTTCTTCTTCAGATGAAGCTTCCTTAGTACAGCTTGGTACATTTTGCATTCCAGACAGACTTTGAGAAATCATATTGACTTGCCGGGTCAATATTTTATTCTGAGCCAATATGGCATTCAGAGTATCAATCTCAAGAACTCCTTTCTTCTGATTTGTCCCATTGTTCACAGGATTCCTTTTAGAAGTGTACATGAATTGGTTATTTGCAACCATTTCAATTAGTTCTTGAGCTTCTGTAGGCGTCTTCTTCAGATGAAGAGATCCTTCAGCAGAGCTATCCAAAGACATCTTGGACAGTTCAGACAGACCATCATAGAAAATACCTATGATGCTTCATTCAGAAAGCATATCAGAGGGACACTTTCTGATTAATTGTTTGTATCTTTCCCAAGCTTCATAGAGGGATTCTCCTTCCTTCTGTCTGAAGGTTTGGACTTCCACTCTAAGCTTACTCAATTTTTGAGGTGGAAAGAACTTTGCCAAGAAGGCATTGACTAGCTTTTCCCAATAGTTTAGGCTTTCTTTAGGTTGTGAGTCCAACCATATTCTAGCTCTGTCTCTTACAGCAAAAGGGAATAGCATAAGTCTGTAGACCTCAGGGTCAACCCCATTAGTCTTGACAGTGTCACAAATTTGCAAGAATTCAGCTAAAAACTGATGAGGATCTTCCAATGGAAGTCCATGGAACTTGCAATTCTGTTGCATTAGAGAAACTAATTGAGGGTTAAGCTCAAAGTTGTTTGCTCCAATGGCAGGGATAGAGATGCTTCTCCCATAAAAGTCGGGAGTAGGTGCAGTAAAGTCACTCAGCACCTTCCTTGCATTGTTGGCATTGTTGTTGTTTTCGGCTGCCATGGGTTCTTCTTCTTTGAAGATTTCTGTTAGGTTCTCTACAGAGAATTGTGCCTTAGCTTCTCTTAGCTTTCGCTTCAAGGTCCTTTCAGGTTCAGGGTCAGCCTCAACAAGAATGCTTTTGTCTTTGCTCCTACTCATATGAAAGAGAAGAAAACAAGGAAATATGGAATCCTCTATGTCACAGTATAGAGATGCCTTGAGGTGTCAGAGGAAAAGAAAAATAGAAGGAAAAGGTACAAAATTTGAACTTATCAAGGAAAGATGGAGTTCGAATTGTGCATTGAGGAATAGTGTTAGTCCATAATTAGAAGGATGTGAGAAGAGGGGAAGAAATTTTCGAAAATAAATTAAAAAGATTTTGAAAACATTTTGAAAAACACTAATTGATTTTCGAAAACTAAGAGTGGAAAAGAAATCAAGTGATTTTTGAAAAAGATTTTGAAATTAGAAATCAAAAAGATGTGATTGAAAACTATTTTGAAAAAGATATGATTAAGAAGATATGATTGAAAAGTTATGGTTTTAAAAAGATGTGATTGAGAAGATATGATTTGAAAAACAATTTAAAAAGATTTGATTTTGAAAAATTAATGACTTGGCTAACAAGAAAAGATATAATTCAAACATTAAACCTTTCTCAATAGAAAAGGCAACATACTTGAAATGTTGAATCAAATCATTAATTGATAGCAAGTATTTTTGAAAATGGAAAGAAATTGATTTTGAAAACATATGATTGAAAAGATTTGATTTGAAAAAGATTTGATTTTGAAAAATTTTGAAAACTTGAAAAAATTTGCATTAAAAAACAAAATCTTCCCTCTTGTGCCATCCTGGCGTTAAACGCCCAGAATGGTGCACATTCTGGCGTTTAACGCCCAAAGCACTACCCTTTTGGGCGTTAAACGTCCAGCCAGGCACCCTGGCTGGCGTTTAAACGCCAGTTTGTCTTCCTCATTGGGCGTTTTGAACGCCCAGCTTTTTCTGTGTAATTCCTCTGCTGAATGTTCTGAATCTTCAATCCTCTGTACTATTGACTTGAAAAGACACAAATTAAAAATATTTTTAGATTTTTAATAATGAGGAATAATTAAAATGCAACTAAAATCAAATAAACAATGCATGCAAGACACCAAACTTAGCAGTTTGTATACTACTGACACTAACAAAATGAGAATACACGTGAGGAACACAAAATACTCAAGTCAATAGAATTCAAGGATCAGAGCAATGAAATCATCAAGAACATCTTGAAGATCACTTAAGACACATGAATGAATGCAAGAAGGATAGAAACATGCAATTGACACCAAACTTAACATGAAACACTAGACTCAAACAAGAAATATTTTTGGATTTTATGATTTTGTAATTTTTTTTGGATTTTTCGAAAATTAAGTGGACAAGAAAATGAAGATATCAAAATTCTTAATGAGAATTCCAGGAATCATGCAATGTTAGTCTAAAGCTTCAGTCCAAAGGAATTAGACATGGCTAGTCAAGCTTCAGCAGGACATTGCATTCAAGAGATAAATTGATGAAAATCAATCAGCTTTGGTGATGATAAGAACATCACCTTGAAACACTAGAATTCATTCTTAAAAACTCTGAAAAAAAATACCCAATCTAAGCAACAAGATGAACCGTCAGTTGTCCAAACTCGAACAATCCCCGGCAACAGCGCCAAAAACTTGGTGCTGTTGTCGGATCAGAAATTTGGCACTGATGTTACCAGACCAAAAGCTTGCCGAAAACTCGAACAATCCCCGGCAACGGCGCCAAAAACTTGGTGGGCGAAATTGTGATCATCAATGGTGCCATCAACATGGTACGTACAATTGTAATCTCAACTCTTTATCACAACTTCGCACAACTAACCAGCAAGTGTACTAGGTCGTCCAAGTAATAAACCTTACGCGAGTAAGGGTCGATCCCACAGAGATTGTTGGTATGAAGCAAGCTATGGTCACCTTGTAAATCTTAGTCAGGCAAACTCAAATGATTATGGATGATGTATGAATAAAACATAAAGATACAGATAGAGATACTTATGTAATTCATTGGTGGGAATTTCAGATAAGCGCATGGAGATGCTTTGTCCCTTCCGTCTCTCTGCTTTCCTACTGTCTTCATCCAATCCTTCTTACTCCTTTCCATGGCAAGCTGTATGTAGGGTTTCACCATTGTCAGTGGCTACCTCCCATCCTCTCAGTGAAAATGTTCAACGCACCCTGTCACGGCACGGCTATTCAGCTGTCGGTTCTCGATCATGTCGGAATAGAATCCAGTGATTCTTTTGCGTCTGTCACTAACGCCCCACAATCGCGAGTTTGAAGCTCGTCACAGTCATTCAATCATCGAATCCTACTCAGAATACCACAGACAAGGTTTAGACCTTCCGGATTCTCTTGAATGCAGTCATCAATTCTAGCTTATACCACGAAGATTCCGGTTAAAGAATCCAAGAGATATCCACCCAATCTAAGGTAGAACGGAGGTGATTGACAGTCACACATTCATAGGTGAGAATGATGATGAGTGTCACGGATCATCACATTCATCAAGTTGAAGAACAAGTGATATCTTGGAACAAGAACAAGTTGAATTGAATAGAAGAACAATAGTAATTGCATTAATACTCGAGGTACAGCAGAGCTCCACACCTTAATCTATGGTGTGTAGAAACTCCACCGTTGAAAATACATAAGAACAAGGTCTAGGCATGGCCGAGAGGCCAGCCCCCATGATCTAAGATAGCATAAGACTAAAGATAGCTACCAAGATGAAAATACAATAGTAAAAGGTCCTATTTATAAAGAACTAGTAGCCTAAGGTTTACAAAGATGAGTAAATGACATAAAAATCTACTTCCGGGCCCACTTGGTGTGTGATTGGGCTGAGCATTGAAGCATTTTCATGTAGAGACTTTTCTTGGAGTTAAACGCCAGCTTTTGTGCCAGTTTGGGCGTTTAACTCCCATTCTTGTGCCAGTTCCGGCGTTTAACGCCGGGCAGTTTTTAGCTGATTTGGAACGCCAGTTTGGGCCATCAAATATTTGGCAAAGTATGAACTATTATATATTTCTGGAAAGCCCAGGATGTCTACTTTCCAACTCCGTTGAGAGCGCACCAATTGGGCTTCTGTAGATCCAGAAAATCCACTTCGAGTGCAGGGAGGTCAGAATCCAACAGCATCTGCAGTCCTTTTCAGCCTCTGAATCAAATTTTTGCTCAGGTCCCTCAATTTCAGCCAGAAAATACCTGAAATCACAGAAAAACACACAAACTCATAGTAAAGTCCAGAAAAGTGAATTTTAACTAAAAACTAATAAAAATATACTAAAAACTAACTAAAACATACTAAAAACAATGCCAAAAAGCGTATAAATTATCCGCTCATCAAAGACGCATTAATCTAAGCTCATAAAATGCAAAAATTCATCACCCGATTACCAAGAGGTTGGCAAGGTGAAAACCAAATTCATCGTCCGATTACAAAGAGGTCGGCAAGGTAAAAGCGATAGAATCAGATTAGTGCAAGAAGTTATAAAAAGTAATCCATAGAAAGTGACCTGACGAGGTCTGACTAAAAATGGATTACTAAAAATAACTTAAGAAGGCCCGACAAAGAAGTTGGACCAGTGAAAGGATCACTAAAAAGGGTCAAAGACATCTTGCAAAGGCCAAAAGTGCTTTGCTGAAAGGTACGAAGTCTTGAAAAAAGACATTACTTAAAAAGCAAAAACACAAGTCAAAACGGTGATCGGAAGTCATCCAAACAAAATATAAAGAAAAGGTTCCCCTTGGAACACTACTTGAAAAGTTATTGGAATATGACGGTGAAGCCAGATAGGTCAACATCAGCTAAAAGCGCGATCCAAAGAAACAAACTCGAGAATAAAACGAGTCAAAAGCCAAAAAGATTGAAAACAACTTAAGGCTCAAAGGTGCTTAGCTAAAAAGGGAACAACTTCGATCAAGAAAGGCGCGATCTCAAAACAAGGCTACAAAAGTCGTTCGAAACTAAAAAGGTTTTATGTAAAAGAACACTAAAAAGTTATCGGACAAGTCGCTAAAAGCCCGGACACCAAGCCGCAAGGATCATTTCGCCTGACTCAGTAAAGGGTTGACAAAGTACCAACTCAAAGCAAGCCGTGGCCCTAAAAGGCAAAGGTGGAAAACCCACTCAAAGGAGATCATGCCGATAAATATCCCATCTTTATAAAATTCGCAAAGGGTTGCAGAAAGTAAAGCCCCAAACATTCAACAAAAAGCATTCTTCAAGCATCAAAGACTCAAAGGCTACCTTCTAAGCAGCCCAGGAGTTTAAAGTGTTTTGAAAATAAGGCTGCTAGCAAACAACAAAGTGTCAAAGAAATCAACTACAAGGGACTTACAAAAACATAAACAAAGTCCAAAGTCTACAAGTCGGACTGCACAAATACATAAAGATAAAAAAGGGTCATCAAGGATCCGAAGTCGCTTTGGCAGCGACATCTTTAGGAGAGGGAGGCCTGGTCGCAAGAGGGGTGGCATTGACAACTCCATCTTGGCCATTCAGTATTTCCACATCAAGATTGGACCCAGTAGGAGCCACCTCGGCAGAAGGAGTCGAAGAGGCTGAAGTCGTAGAAGCCTTGGCTGGTGGCACAGGAGGAAGACCCCCATCTTCATCATCCGGGGCAGGCACGATCTTACCGTCCTACACTACATTGTCTAGGCTGAATAAGGTAAGGTCAAGCTCAGGGGCAAGAACCCGGACCTGGGCTTTCAAGTTTTCATACACATCGATCACACAGCCCAGCAGATGACCTTGAAGCTCGGCATAATCAGCTTGGGCGGACTAAAGCCTCTCCCTAGTCTCCAACAACTCGACATACGTGCGGGTGTAGCTCTCTTTAGACCTCTTGGCCATTTCCTCAGCTAAATTGGCAGATGCATAGCAGTAATAGCTCGGGATTTCTCCTTCTCCACATCCAACTCCAGCTTAATCACCCTAGCATCAAGCTCATCCTTCAAACCCTTAATTCTATCAAATTCAGACTTGGCATTTTTCATAAAATCTTTAGTGGCACGAACAGGAGACTCCCTAACAACCCGCGATAAAGTCGCACCAATATTGGCCATCTAAATACTATTACTTGTAACAAAATCAAGGTGATGAAGAATAGATACATCAACCAAAGGAATCCTACCATGAGGTGCAATTAGCTCGGTGGTAAAACCCACACCGTCAAAATCCTTACTATTCAGATCATAGGTACCAACAGTTTTTTGCCGCTTTGGAGGGGGGCCAGCAGCAGTAAGAGAGGAGGTAGCACCAGAAGTCGGCTGAACAGGGTCAGATGGAATCGTCCGAACTTGTGGTGTCGGGATGATCTTCCTCAGCCCGGCAGTATCAGAAGTCGGCTTCTTTGGGGGCACCTGAGAAGACCCTTCTCCTGAGGTCTTCGCCGACAAATTTTACACAGCCGACGCCTTCTTGGCCTTACAGAAGGCCTTCATGGAATCAGAAGACTTCACCATCTCTGAAAAAGAAGCCAGAAAAACAAGTTACAAACAGAAAGGGATAAAATTCAGCTGCAATAGAAGAAAAATAATCAGAAAAGAAGTCAGACGCTACCAAGTTCAGCACAAAGGAGGGAAGGATCTCCCAAAAATCTCTTAGTATCCAAATGAGGAGGTTCCCCCCAGTGCTCCTCTAAGACACCCACAAAGGCCTATCCAACCACATCCAAAATCTCCCAAGAATACTTAGTCGCTACTATATCTTTTTGCCAACAGAAAGGAAAAGTTGGCTCCTTATTCTCATCTAGAAAGAAAGGGTGGACGTCATCAACAGCTTGGACTTTAAAATAGTAGTTCTTAAAATCCCGAAAAGATTCATCAAAAATAGAAAACACCTTTTTCCCCTGGGTAGCTCGGAATGAGACCCAAGAAGCCTTTTTCTTGGCTACTCCAGGCTTGGTCAACACAAATAGATAAAGGAAGAGAGATATGGAAGGTCAGACACCTAGTTCCTGACACAGCAGCTAAAAAATCTTAATGAATTCCCAAGAATTCGGATGAAGCTGGGAAGCGGCTACGTTTCAAGCCCATAAGAGGTCGGTCTCGAAAGCAGAAAAGGGGATGGTGATATTTAGCAGACTAAAGAAATAGTTGGTGCGCATAAATTGTGATCATCAACAATGGCGCCAATAAACTTGGAGCTCTCAAACGTGAATCACACTTTGTTACAACTTCGCACAACTAACCAGCAAGTGCACTGGGTCATCCAAGTAATACCTTACGTGAGTAAGGGTCGATCCCACGGAGATTATTGGTATGAAGCAAGCTATGGTCATCTTGTAAATCTCAGTTAGGCGGATTCAAATGGTTATAATGGTTTTCAAATATAAGAATAAATAAAGCATAAAATAAAGATAGAGATACTTATGTAATTCATTGGTGGGAATTTCAGATAAGTGCATGAAGATACTGTGTTCCTTCTGAATCTCTGCTTTCCTACTGCTTCATCCAGTCATTCATACTCCTTTCCATGGCAAGCTGTATGTAGGGCGTCACCGTTGTCAATGGCTACTTCCCATCCTCTCAGTGAAAATGGTACAAATGCTCTGTTACAGCACGACTAATCATCTGTCGATTCTCGATCATGTCATAATAGAATCCATTGATTCTTTTGCGTCTGTCACTACGCCCAACAATCACAAGTTTGAAGCTCGTCACAGTCATTCAATCCCTGAATCCTACTCAGAATACCACAGACAAGGTTTAGACTTTTTGGATTCTCAAGAATGCTGCCAATGGATTCTAGCTTATACCACGAAGATTCTAATTAAGGAATCCAAGAGATACACGCTCGATCTAAGGTAGAACAGAAGTGGTTATCAGGCACGCGTTCATAGGTGAGAATGATGATGAGTGTCACGGATCATCACATTCATCATGTTGAAGTACAGAGAATATCTTAGAATAAGAATAAGCTGAATTGAATAGAAAATAGTAGTAATTGCATTAATACTCGAGGTACAGCAGAGCTCCACACCTTAATCTATGGTGTGTAGAAACTCCACCATTGAAAATACATAAGTGATCAAGGTTCAGGCATAGCCGAATGGCTAGCCCCCAAAGTCTAAGAACTAAATGTCCGAAGATAGATACCCTGATCAAATTACAATAGTAAAAAGTCCTATTTATACTAGACTAGTTACTAGGGTTTACAGAAATAAGTCTAAGTGCAGAGATCCACTTTCGGGGCCCATTTTGGTGTGTGCTTGGGCTGAGCTTGAGCTTTACACGTGCAGAGGCTTCTCTTGGGGTTAAATGCCAAGTTGTAACGTCTGTTTGGCGTTTAACTCTGGTTTGTGACGTGTTTCTGGCGTTTTACTCCAGAATGCAGCATGGAACTGGCGTTGAACACCAGTTTGCGTCATCTAAGATCAAATAAAGTATGGACCATTATATATTGCTGAAAAGCCCTGGATGTCTACTTTCCAAAAAAGTTGAGAGCGCACCATTTTGAGTTCTGTAGCTCCAGAAAATTCATTTCGAGTACAGAGAGGTCAGAATCCAACAGCATCAGCAATCCTTTTTCAGCCTGAATAAGATTTTTGCTCAGGTCCCTCAATTTCAGCCAGAAAATACCTGAAATCACAGAAAAACATACAAACTCATAGTAAAGTCTATAAATATTAATTTTTCATAAAAACTAATAAAAACATCCCTAAAAGTAGCTAGATCCTACTAAAAACTACCTAAAAACAATGTCAAAAAGCGTATAAATTATCCGCTCATCAATAGTCATAAGTATAAAAGAAGGGGCGTTCTCCCTGAGTCAGAAGGGGGAAACTGACCCTCTCCTCAGGGTCGGGTGACAATAGCTCATAATTCTTTTCATCGTCCCTATTGCTACAGATCCTATGGAATCTCCTAAGCCTTTCACAGTACTCTGGATCGGCCACCGTAACACACATCAGGACTATAGAGTCCAGCCAGTCAGCCATGCCAGCAGGGACCTTGGTAGACATTTCAATAATGTTTTTTCGAGAAGACATACAACAAACTACACCTACAACAAAGGAAGATAACAAGGGTCACTACTAAACAACTTGGACAAAATCAAAAAGAGAAGGAACAACCAATCAACATAGAGGTGGGGCAACCAAAAAGGGCACCCTTTGGAGGCAACAACAAGACAAGAACCCAGAAAAGGAGACAACGCAAAAATCGGAACCCTAACCAGCCTTAACCATCTCAAACATGCAAGGAACTCAACCTAAGCACCAGCATTTCTTCATACATTCGGTAACAAAGGCAAAACTACCAATAGCAACAGAAACTTAAAAAGCGCACATAGGAGCAGCAGGGAAAATCAGCGAAATGATCAAAGACCCTAACGGAAATCCTAGCCCCTTCACCAAAAAGGGCGCAATCAAAAACTCGTCACCCGAATGTTTACACGTTCTCAAAACAAAGAAGCAGAGATAAAAAAGGTCGCAACTTTAAAGAAAATCACAAGCATGCAGAAATTTTCTAATTTTTCTAAAGAGAACGCAAAAAAGAGCCAATCTTGGGCCCAAAAAAAGTAGAAAGGAAGCTTCTTTTTATTGAGCACGCGAAATACACGAACGGTCCAAAAGAAAAACTCAGAGAAAGAAGGAAAGGTTTGGGGTGAAAGTGATTCTTTTTCCTGAATTGAAAGCAAAAGAAGAAGGGGGTAAAATTCAAATCCTTTTTGCAAAAGAGGGAAAGAGAAACGGCAAAATAAAGGCACAATCAAGAAGCATTTAAAGCGCGTCCATGTTCCCAAGGAAGTAACCCCCCTCGAGGAACGAATGCGACAATAAAGGAGATGAAAAACAAAACGCTTCACATTCAAAATACTCGCAAATGGAAGAACAGACTGAACCAAGATGCTTGAGCACGACTTCCACAAAGAGATCGAAGCTCTGAAAAGCACGATCTCATGGAAAAGATCCGAACTCAAGCAGGAGCACTGTTCATACCCTAGACCGAGCTGTATTACCCTGGTTGGACGACGACAGAGCGACTGACCTCTCATAAAGGTTGGCTCGCAACCGACCTCTTCCTAAAGAGGTCGGCCAAATCACCATAAAAGCCCAAGTAGGCCCAAACAAAAGAACACATCCCACTCTAAAGGCGACTGGCCTGAAAGATAAGGTGATTTCGCTTAAAGATAAGATAAGATAACTAACTTATCTCAAGAAAGGTCACTCTACAGTATTATAAATACACTGGAGCAACCAGATATAACTCATACTCTGATTCTACACAAAATCCTGCCTAAAGCACGTGCTAACTTAACCATTGGAGTCTCTTGCAGGTACCACCATCCTCTGGTGACGAAGAATCAGCAGCACCGCCAAGTCTTGCAAGTCGGACACGGCAGCTTCGGCCACAAATAGTAGATCTCATCGAGATCGACCTTCAATTTCAGGTAACTCTCGGAACAAATAGCTTTATCACATGTTAATTATATTCAAACTGCTGAAACTAATTTACAGAATAACTTGAGGGAGAGAAAATAGAAATTTCAAAAAATTAAAGAAATAAAATAGTAGATAATGGAAAAGAGGTAATCCGGAAAAATTAAAGTTTTATTTTGTGAAGACAATCAAAAACCCTTTTAGTATAACTTTCATTCTATATGTGGTATTGTTAATTTTATAGTTATTTTAGGATGAGTTTGGGATGTGATTGAAATAGAGAAAAAAATTATTTAAATCTATGTACATATAAATTTTCTAATGCATAGCTCACTTTTACAGAATGTACAGAGTCTTCTAATTGAAGTTTCAAGCTATGACATAGTTTGTGATGAGATCACAAATCTTATTTACAAATGAATCTCTTTTGATTTGTACATGTGTTCTTTTTCCTTTTTAACTCTTTAATTGTAATATTATAATTTCATTAATAATTGGAAATTAAAACTTGAAATTTAATGCATAAATTTTGTAACAATATCTAACTGTGATAAGATTTATGGTTAAACAATTTATTAGATTTTGCACCAAGTGCTTAATATTCTTATTATTTAACTCTCTTCTCCATTGAGAACATGGATATTTAAAATTGAATAATAAAGCTAAAATCTTATTCTTTACTAAATGATTTGGGTTTTCTAATGTTATCATTGATTATACAAATTCTAATGTTATCCTTATTTTTCGATTGTCTTTTACTACCTACTTATGTAACTTTGATTGACACAAGTTACAAATGGTTTCAGGTTTAAAAAAATTATTTTGGTAATCCATCTTGAGTTGCTCAATTTCAAAAAGAATAGACCTTACTTTGATAGAAGATCTAAATGCATTACCTGACTGCTATTATAAATTTTCCATCAGGTATACCTTCTCTTTCAATTCTTTTATCTGTTACAAAAATTGTAACATATTAAATATATTAATTTTCATTGCTTTATCCATAAAGTGTATAGTTTTTTTTGTTGAAATTTGTGTAGTCAGTAGAAATTAGAGACTACAGCAAGTTATTGTGATAAATTGATGATGGAAAATAGAGGACAAATATTTTTAAAAGGATGTAAAAGATGATAATTTTTTACATTTTTTGGAAATCCAAGATTTTTTGTGACTGTGTGATGAAGAGTATTGCTTATTTGTTTTAATTTTGCCACTTCGGATAATGATCCTCCACTTATACAATGAAAAACATAATATATATCATTATAATTATCTATAAAAAAATATTTTTTTTCATACTGATAGTACTAAAATAATAATAATAATAATAATAATAATAATAATAATAATAATAATAATAATAATAATAATAATATTACAATGAAAAATAATAATTATAGTATTAAAATGTTAGAAACATAAAAATATTGTCGATATAGTATTTTTATGAGAAAGTAGAAAATTAGTTTTTTGATGAACTATTTTAAATTCAATTTTAAATAATATAATATACTATCATATACTATAAAAATAAAGTATATTTAATTTAATATGGATAATATGTGACATTGTTATTATTACGATATTTATTGTTATTAATTTGGCATTCATGATTGATAATTGTACGGTTTTAGAAGATATAAAGAAAATACTAATATCTATAATTAACATTCAATATTAGATAAAAAAATATAAAATTTTTAGTTATTATTGTTATTATTATTGAAAAAAAGTTTATAACTTTTTTTACCTAATAATTAATTTCAGTATGCCTCTTCGAATACTTAACGGATTTTAATATATACACTTCTATATTTATTATTTAAAATAAAGTAATAAATTCTACTATTTGTCCTTGTCTTTTTCTTAGATTTTTCAGGAGTAGCTGAAAAATTGAATTGTAGTTTGATAAAATAATCTTAAAAACGAAAATTTTAATTTTTTAAATGTAATCTTAATTTAATAAAATATAAAATTTTTCTTTGTAAGTGAAAAATAATTTATATATTTAAACTATTTTTTTATTCGTTAGAATATTAGAAGATCTATTAAAAATTAAATATAAAAAATTGTTTCCTATATTAAGAGTAATAATATATCAATATAATAGTATGATATTGATTTAATTACATATTAAAATGAATGTGTATTAATGTCTTTTTCCTCCATCAGGTCTAATCATATTTTCTACATACACACCCATATCAATGAATCAATATTTTCATGGCTAATAATAATTTTGATTCTATTTGCTTTTTTAATTCAGAAGTTTTATACTATTATTATAACTATATATTTTCTTTAGAGTAAATTATGATTTTTATTCTCATAAAATTCAATTTATTAATAAAATAAATTTAAAAAAAGGGACATTTTAACTTTTCAAATGTTTTCTTAATTTAATAAAATTTAAAAATTTACTCTGTAAGTGAAAAATAATTCATATATTTTATTTCATTTTTTAGTTCGTTGATAAATTAAAAGATCTATTGAAGAATAAATATAATTCAATTATTCCCTTAATCAAGTTTACATTTTTTGTTATATTATAAAAATTATTCATTAGGCACATATAAAAAATAATATCTAAATAATTTTTATATTTTATTAATTTTTTTCCATTTCTAACAAGATCAGACCATCACCTCCCTTATATTTTTGTTTTTATATTTTAAAAAATATTCAAAAGACACGTATAGAAAATTCAAAAATCACGGACTCCCTCACCCCTCCCAAAAAGAAAAAGGAAACAAAAGCGAATCTAGTGATCGTTCGTCATCTCTCTCTGACGTCTCATCTCACTCAACCAAAAAATTCTAACACCCAATTTTTTTCCGGTCAAATCCCAAAACCTCCTAGCACATACGAAAGCGTCGTCAATTACAGTGCATGCCGCACCCCCGACTCGTTTGATAGCAATGTCCCAGGCAGTTTCGTCGCATACAACCATTTTCTTTGGCCTGTTGACAGATTAAGACTACAAACTTTGTGTTGTTATCAACGGACTCGAACATGTTCTAAATCGTCAGAAAATCGAACAATAAGGTGAGGTTTTGCCCTAATCGTTGCACTTCCAACACAATCTTTTATTCACTTTTTCTTCTTTTGCATGTCTTTTCTCTTTTGGTAACTTTCTTTTCATTAATTTGATTCAGTGAAGTTTTAGATTTTGAAAAGATTGAGTTCATAAGTTAATTTTCTGAGTGTGAATATGTGAAGTCCAAACATGCTTTGTGACAACTGACAAGGTGGAAAGCTGATTTTTTAAATAAGTCATTTATGTTGTTATTGTTATTATTACAATTTTTTGTTATTAAAAAGTTACAGTTATAGAAAGTTACTGTTATTCCTTTATTTGTGTTTGTTTGCAGAGAAACCAAATAAATTTTTTAAACACTATTCTCCCACCATGAGTGTTATTGCATGTAGAAGTGATCACAAAATGTAGACATTGTATTATTTGTGTCTTTTATTAATAATTTTTTGTTATATGTGTTGTAAACATATTGAGTAGACTTGATTTAGGCATTTATTTAGTACAAAAAAACATTGACCAAATAATAAAGAATCCAGAATCAAATTTGTTGTATACAAAGGATGGGTACACATTTAAATTAATATATACTTTGTGCTTTTTTTTAGTAACCATGTAAAAACATATAAATTACATATAACCCAACTAATAAAATCTATCATAATAAATTAAATATATGTGATAAGTCTCTTTTTTTTAGGGTGATATGTTACTTACAGATATAATAATTGCTAAATATGGTGCCGATGTGAAAGATAAAATTGTGCTAATTGATCACCGTAATAATTGTATCAAGTTTAAAATAAAAAATCGAGGAAGAAAAATCTGGATACCCTCAGATGAGGTAGAAAAATTATTTGCTTTCTATAACTTCAAAAAACATGGTGTGAATCTACTTAATGTATGTCACAAGTTGAATATTTTTTATGGATCTTGTGGATAAGCAAAATGATCCAATCTATGTGCATTTTGATGAATGTCATTATGTTAAAGATATTTTTGGGATATTTTTGTTAAAAGTTATTCCAGATAAATTAGGTTTAAACTACTTTGATGCATTGGAGGATGTTGCTTCTGGTATAGAAGATAATGGGATACATGAACATATGAAAATGTTAGAATTTACAGTTATTTTTTTTGTTTATTATTGTTAATTTTGTACAAATTATATTTTAATTATTGTATTTATTGACATATTTATTTTTAAATATGTCTATAATTCATTGTATAATATCATGTTGCTATTTATTTCTTCTGTTGTTTGTCTTTTTTCAATTATTTTTGAGTTTTTTTCCTTTTTTCTTATTAATTGCACTTATAGTATTGGTATGCAAAGAATTGTCAAGAACAATTCAAAAGGAAGTGCTGTCCAGAATAGATCAACAAAAAAAAAGAGGGTATGCTCATTTTTTTTATTTAATGTTATACTAGTGTTACATGTGTTCTTGATTTTGTCACTCTCCATATAAACTAATTGATAGTTAAGTTTGTTACAAGCAAAATGTATTAAGTCGAAGAATTACTTTCCATTTCAGAATATTTTGTATATAATCTTACATGTTTGATTATTATCATTTTTAGTTTGATGACATTTTTTATAAATTATCATTGAAATGAATAGATATGTTGTTCTACATCATTACAAAATTTTGACTAAGCATGATGTCAAGGCTGATTGAGTTGTAAATTTGTATAATGATAGTTTCATATTTATTGGTTAATTTAATTTTTTATGGAATTAAACTTTTTTTACACTGTATATCCCGTATCACTTTGCTAAGTTACTACTTGAAACTAGAGGATCAGAAAATTGGAAGTTTGTTGTTGAGGACTCAAAGATTACTACAAGTTTTGGAATGAATGTGTTAAAAAGTAAAGGCAGAGAACGAGAATATAAAATTGGTCCAAATGAAAAAATTTTGTGAAAATGCATAAACTTAAAACCAGAGATTCATATGTCTTTGGAATGGTTTCGAAATAGGATCAGCTGATTCGAATTTCTGTAACTAGAAAGTAGTTATTTAGCTGGTTTGAAATTTTTTGGTATTACTTTTGGATATGTATTACATTTTGAACCTTAGAATTTTCATGCTCTAAAATTTAAAATATGTGTAGTGTGTGAATTTGTTACTTAATCTATGTAATCTTTTGTTATATGGTATGAATAATTGCTATAAACAAATGTGAAGTATTTGACTATGTTTTTTCTCTCTTGGACTGACAATCAAATTATTTTGGGATTTTTTTTAAACTATAATATTGATATCAAATATGATTCTTTGTCCAAGATATCTTGGGTATATTGAATAGTTTCATTTTTCAATATATTCACAAAACTGTAATCCCGTGCAAGTGCATGGTCCTCACGTTAGTTATACAAAAAAAAGTCGTACTATCCACGTATCCACATGTCCATGCCTATTAAATTGTAAACCTAGAAACATATAGATGAATCATTTTTCCTTAACAACATTAGTTTATAAAGGTTTACATTAAATCTTTGTATTTCTAGAGGTCATGTTGAGTATGTCTCAGGTTTTATATTTAATTATTTATTTAATTTCTTCAAAATGGCAATGTTCTATACCGTGGAAGTAAAAAAATGTAACACCAAAACAAAAGTTGCTGCCAAAGATAGCATAATTTTTGTTACCTATAGGATTGTAAGCAGTGAAATATTGAGTGAGATAGCATTACCGATGAAGATAATTATTCTATTGTAACATGCAGCTAGCCATCTCTGAAATTGACAGCACGGCTATGCATATCTCCGCACTAGAAATGATGTGAACGTCAAAATATTCATGGTCTTATTGGTAATAGTTCGGCTACATAACCAAAAGTCATAATGAAAAAAGCAATAAACACAACTTTAATCAATTAATATTAAATCTTACTTAAAATAATTACTTGGTCACATAATCCAAAGAAATCCTACAAACCTAGAATGCAATGTCCACTTAAAAGATACAAAGAGAGACAAAAAAAACCAAGCTAATATAAGTCACTAATTACAACAAAAAAGATACCATTTATGTACAAATAAACAATAGAATGAAATGTTTAGCAACAATGAGAAAAGATTAATTGCAACAAGCCTATCAAAGAAAAATTATATTAGCTACAAGGATACGACATGAAAATAAAACTAAATAAAGCCATGCTTATACATAGGCAAGTAAAGCAAACTTTTCATGTTGAATCTATCTAACAGCACTGCTTGCTATCCATTTTAAATTTTTCACAGAATAGACATAACCATCACCTTGTCCAAAATTCTACTGAAAACCTACAAAATAGAGATCATTCTTAGAAAACAATTCACAAAGCAAGGCAATAGACAATCTGTACATTTAGAAATGCTGGTTTCACATCAAATAGAAAACTAAGCTATTACTTTAATATAATTTGAAATATATAGGAACTAAATTTGTGGAAGACAAATTTAGCCAAAGTACAATTATTATTATTATTATTCATACTCTGACCCAACAAATAAAAGGCAGGCTCAATAACGTAAAAAGGCCCACTAATAAAAGTAGAACTTATGACAAACCCGACCTCTTTAAAGAGGTCGAACACCGACGTAAGGAGGATAGGCCTTACTTGTCCAAAGCAGATAACTACCTCCATGAATTTTTTCTACTATCGCTACCTCATCTAAAAGGTAGATTCCAACAAACTCTCAAGATAAAAGGAATGCTTATCCATAAGAAAATATGGAACTACTCTAACAAAGGTGATCATCGATTCTACTATAAATACAATGGCACCCCCAGGAATAACTTACGTTCTAATCTACTAAAATCTGCTTAAAGCCCTTGCTAACATAAGCATCAAAGTCTCTTATGGGTACCTGATGAACGAACTTTTGTGTGGTCTAGAATTTACAAATAAATTCTCGTTGCAAGTATAGTTTCTAAACCAACAATAATCCTTTCATACAAAAGTTTGGTTGTCACAAGTAACAAACCCCTAAAAATAATAACCGAAGTATTCAAACCTCGGGTCATCTTTCAAGGAATTACAGGGAAGTGTTCTAGTTATTGGTTATGTAAATGTATATTTTGGAGTTTTGAGATAGGAAACAAGAAACAGTAAATGGTAATGAAAATCAAATGATAAACAGGTATTGGTAAGGTTTGGTAGTTAAGGATCTCTATCCTTATCACTAACCACAACATGAGAATTGACAAGGATCAATCCATTAATTCATCCTCTAACTAGTAGTAAAGGAAAGTTAAATGAGCTATATCAATCCAAGTCCATAAGTCCTAACTCTCCACTAATTCAATTAGTGAGAACTAGGGTTAATGGCTCCCAATCATCAATTCAATGGACATTAGTAACTCAAGAGTTTTTAAGTTACCATCTCAAGTCAAGAGCACTAGAATCTACTCCAACATCCTTCCAAGCATTTTGTCAAACACTTGGGAGGCACAACACAAAAGTATAGAAAAGCAATAAGAGATAATAAAATCCAAACAACTAATTGAAAGCATCAATAACATAAATTGAAGAAAGTAATCATAAATATAAAATACCTCAAATTACATTAAATAGAAAATCAATTCTAACATGATAGTTCATAAAATAAATGGGGAAGTACAAAGAGGTCACTGCTGACAGCTTTGGATCTTTGTAGCTCAAGTTATGGTCAATTAAGTACAAAGAGGTCACTGCTGACAGCTTTGCGATTCCTTAAATTTCTTGTATTCCTTCCACTTTTGCATGCTTCCTTTCCATCCTCTAAGCCATTCCTGCCCTATAATCTCTGAAAGCACTGAACACACATATCAAGACATCGAATGGTAATAAGAGAGGATTAAAAATAGTGAATTAAATGCCAAAGAAGCATGTTTTCAATCATAGCACAAAATCAGAAAGGAAAGTGTAAAACATGCGGATTCTGTGAATAAATGTGAGAATAGTGGATAAAATCCACTCAATTAAGCACAAGATGTACCATGAAATAGTGGTTCATCAGTACCACCCCCGTCTTCTCAATAGGAACTCGAACAGGCGGCACCTCAGCACCAAAGAAGTCGAACGCTGCCTTATAAGGGACCTGAACCTCACATTCAGGCCCAAATCAATGTTTCAGGTAACCCTCGAAATATTGGCACCGTTGTAGGGGACCTAGAATTCTCTCTCTGACAAATGGCAGATCACGAGCGTGAAGATGGCCATACGGTATCTGAATCTAAGCAAGAAGCTCAACCAGAAGACCAGACCCTCTTGCTTCCTCCTCCACCACTACACCAAGGCCCTCACAGGGAAGGGACCTTCAGAAATTCTCAACCAAGGAGGATCCATTCTGAGATTCACCATCTCCAGGATGAAGACTGCCCTCATACAACTGAGATCCTAAACCTGGTTCATGGCCAGGAGGATCGACTGGAACAACTCGAACACGAGGCTGAACGACAACGGAAAGTAGAACCAGAATTGCAAAAAGAAGTAAGGTGACGAAAGGAGTTAGAAGACAAGTTACGAAAACTAGAAGCTGATATACAAAGGAGGAGTAATCGGGCGGAGCATGATGAAAGTCCCTTAAGAGGAGAAGATCCGTTCACAAAAGAGATCATGAAGGCTAAAGTTCCTAAGAACTTCAAATCGCCCGACATCGATCTCTATGACGGAATGTCCGAACCGAGCCACCATCTCAGTAACTTCAAAAGTAGAATGTACCTGGCCGACTGATTTAGGAAAATTGTCGTGTCGGTCTAGAATTTCACACAAAATAATTCTCGTTGCAAGTATATTTTCTAAACCAACAAACAATCCTTAATTAAAAATTTGGTTGTCACAAGTAACAAATCCTAAATAAGAATTAACCGAAGTATTTAAACTCCGGGTCGTCTCACAAGGAATTGTAATGAAGTAGTCAATTATTGGCTATGAAGGTGCAAGAGGGGTTTGATTGATAAAGGGGCAAGAAAGTAAAGGGCAACAAAAGTAAATTAAACTAGCAATTAAAGGAAGCAAGTAATAAAAAGAGACATTCATGGCAAAGATTGAAAATATAGGCTTTCTATCCTAGTCATGCAATGATTAATTCATCCTATTTAGTCAACTCCAACAAGTAAAAGAAGGTATCATGTTATCTTCACATAGGGAGAATGTCAAACAAGACTAATCAATCATATCACAATGATAAACAAGAATTTATCTTATTACGTCATCCCAACGATAGAGGAAGGTATCATGTTATCCTCATACTCGAAGAAAGTCTAATAAGACTAGCTAATCTCAATCCAAAAGTCCTAATCAACTTACTAATTGAATTAGCAAAAGATTAGCGTCAATGGAAATAATATTAGCTAACAACTCTAGATCACCAACATAGGTTGGGTTTTCATGACTCAAGATTGCCTAATTACTCTTTTCAAGCCAAGAATGCTCAAAAGACTACTCTAACATCCAACCAAGCATTTTGTCAAACACTTGGAAGGCATAAAAGGAAAGCATGGTAAATTGCAAGGAAATATAAAATCTACCAACTACCAATTGCAAGGAAAGTAAATTCACAACTCAAATCAAGAATAAAAGAACATCAAACATTAAATTGCATTAAAAGGGGATCCAAATCCATCAAGAGTTCATCATCACAAAAGAGAGCAAAAAGGGAAACGAGAGAGCAAGAGAGTTATATCACTAGGGCATAAAAATGTAGAAGAAACAAGATGAAAGCAAAGAATTAAACATGGATCTATGATGCAATTAATCCTAGAAACCCTAAATCTAGAGAGAAGAGGGAGCTTCTCTCTCTAGAAACTAAGCTACATGATGCAAAAACTCCAAACAATTGCTCCCCCTTTGTCCAAGCTTGAATTCTGCATGAAATAGCATCAGAAATGAGTTGGATTGGGCATGGGCAGCTCAGAAATTACCCCGCGTTTTCCCTTTAAGTGAGTCACGTGCAGCAACCGACGCGTACGCGTCATGTGTGCGTACGCGTCGCCTGGAAATTTTCCTATCCACGCATATGCGCCATGTACGCGTACGCGTCGCCATGCAACGTCACTTCCACGCGCGCGCCTGGTGCGCGTGCGCGTCCATTGATGCACTCCCAATCCTTATTTTCTCATGCATTCTCCACTTTGTATGCTTTTTTCTTCACCTCTTCCATCCAATACTTGCCTTATAAACCTGAAATTACTAACAAACACATCAAGGCATCAAATGGAATTAAAGTGAGTTAAAATCACCAATTTAAGGGCCTAAAAAGCATGTTTTCACATTTAATCACAAATTGAGGGAGAATTGAAAAATCATGCTATTTCATTGAATAAATGTAGGAAAAGGGTGATAAAATCTCCTAAATTAACCACAAGATAAACCACAAGATTGGAGTTTATCACCGATGCCTCTGACGCCACCCATTGCAATGCCTTCCCAACTACTTTGACCAAAGCAGTCATAAAGTGGTTTGATAACCTGCCACCCAGGTCGATAACCTACTTCGACGACTTGGTCAAAAAATTCCTGACAAGATTTTTCATCCGGAAGGACAAAACAAAGCATGTTCCGATTTTGTTAAGAGTATAGCAAGAAATCGGGAAAACCCTCTACAACTATATGGAAAGGTTCAATAAAGCATATTTGAAAATCTAGAATCCACCAACCGAAGCTGTGATTATGGGTTTGGTCAATGGCCTCAAAGAAGGACCATTCTCCCAGTCAATATCTAAATGACACCCGACTTCTTTGAATGACGTCCAAGAAAGGGCAAAGAAATACATCAATATGGAAGAAAATTTCTGACTTAGAGAACCTCTCCCACAAACAAACTTGCCTTACTACCAAGCTCGGGACGAAAAAAAGAACCTAAGAAAAAAGAAGAACAAAATGTAGAGAAGCCCCAAAAGTACCATAACTGCACCCCTCTAAGGGTTTCCCTGGTGGACGTTTACCGTGAGATATGCTACACGGAGAAACTCCCACCTCGTCATCCGATTAAGCATAAGAAAGCTGGAACTCGGACTGAATATTGTGAATACCACAAGCTGTACGGGCATTCTACTAATGAATGCTATAACTTAAAGAATGTCATCTAAAAGTTGGCTAGAGAAGGCCGACTTGACAGATACCTAGCTGACAAGACGGACGACCTAAGGAAGAAAAGATGGGATGAAGAAGGACGACGGCCTGAATGCCCTCCTAACACCTGATGAGCGGATAATTTATACGTTTTTTGGCAATGTTTTTAGGTAGTTTTTAGCATGATTTAGTTAGGTTTTAGTATATTTTTATTAGTTTTTATGAAAAAATCACATTTCTTGACTTTACTATGAGTTTGTGTGTTTTTCTGTGATTTTAGGTATTTTCTGGCTGAAATTGAGGGACCTGAGCAAAAACTAATTTAGAGGCTGAGAAAGGACTGAAGATGCTGTTGGATTCTGACCTCCCTGCACTCGAAATAGATTTTCTAGAGCTACAGATAACCAATTGGAGCGCTCTCAATTGCGTTGGAAAGTAGACATCTTGGGCTTTCCATCAATGTATAATAGTTTATACTTTTCCCCAGATTTGATGGCCCAAATTGGCGTCAAAAATCCAGTCAGAGACCCTTTTCTGGTGTTAAACGCCAGAACTGGCATAAAAGCTGGAGTTAAACGCCCAAACTGGCACCAGAGCTGGAGTTTAACTCCAAGAGAAGCCTATGCACATGAAAGCTTCAATGATCAGCCCAAGCACACACCAAGTGAACTCCGGAAGTGGATTTCTGCATCATTTACTTATTTCTGTAAATCCTAGGTTACCAGTTCACTATAAATAGGACCTTTTACTATTGTATTTTCATCTTTTGATCATCTTTGATCTTGGGATCAGGACTTTGAACCCTTTTTCGTTTGTTTCATGCTATTTGGGAGGCATGGCTGAATGGCCATGCCTAGACCTTGTTCTTATATATTTTCAACGGTGGAGTTTCTACACATCATAGATTAAGGTGTGGAGCTCTGCTGTTCCTCATGAATTAATGCAAAGTACTATTGTTCTTCTATTCAATTCACGCTTATTCTTGTTCTAAGATATTCACCCGTACTTCAACCTGATGGATGTGATGATCCGTGACACTCATCATCGTCTTCCCTTATGAACGCGTGCCTGACAACCACTTCCGTTCTATTTGCAAGAGCTTGAGTGTGTATCTCTTGGCCTACCGGTTCACGATGCATGGTTGCCTCTCCTAACAACAGAGCTTCCATTCTATGTGATCATAGTCTTCGTGGTATAAGCTAGAAGCAATTGGCAGCAATCTTGAGATCCAGAAAGTCTAAACCTTGTCTGTGGTATTCCGAGTAGGATCTGGGATGGGATGACTGTGACGAGCTTCAAACTCGTGACTGTGGGGCGCAATGATAGTGCACAAAAGGAATAATGGATCTTATTCCGACACGATCGAGAACCGACAGTTGATTAGCCATGCGGGAAACTGTAGAGGACCATTTTCACTAAGAGGATGGATGGTAGCCATTGACAACGGTGATCCACCTACATACAGCTTGCCATGGAAAGGAGTATGAATGATTGGATGAAAGCAATAGGAAAGCAGAGGCTCAGAGGGAACAAAGCATCTTCATACGCTTATCTGAAATTCCCACCAATGAATTGCATAAGTATTTATATCCTATTTTTTGTTCTATTTCGTTCTTTTAATTGTCAAAACCCCATAACCATTTGAATCCGCCTGACTGAGATTTACAGGATGACCATAGCTTGCTTCAAGTCGACAGTCTCCGTGGGATCGACCCTTACTCACGTAAGGTATTACTTGGACGACCCAGTGCACTTGCTGGTTAGCTGCACGGAGTTGTGAGAGAAGTGTGAACTCACGATTTCATGTACCAAGTTTTTGGCGCCGTTGCCGGGGATTGTTCAAGTTTGGACAACTGACGGTTCATCTTGTTGCTTAGATTAGGTATCTTTCTTTTTATTTTGTTCTTCAGAATTTTTAAGAATGAAATCTAGAGTTTCAGATGATGCTTTTATCATCACAGGAGCTAGTTGATTCCCATCAATTTGGCTGTTGTATGTAATGTCCTACTGAAGCTTGGTTAACCATGTCTAATCTTTTTTAGACTGAAGCTTTAGACTAACATTTCATGATTCCTGAAATTCTTATTAAAAATTTTGAGTTTCTTATTTCCTTTTTCAAAAAAATATTTTCGAAAAATCACAAAAAAAATTAATAAAATCATAAAAACCAAAAAAAAATTGTGTTTCTTGTTTGAGTCTAGAGTCAAATTTTAAGTTTGGTGTCAATTACATGTCTCTATTTTTCTTGCATTTTTCAAAAATATATGCATTGTGTTCTTCATTGATCCTCAAGTTGTTCTTGATGATCTTCTTTGTCTGATCTTTAAATTCTCTTATTTTGTGTCTTTTGTTGTTTCTCATGTGCATTCTCAATTTGTTAGTGTCTCTAGTATGATAACTTCCAAGTTTGGTGTCTTGCATGTCTTTCTTTTCTTAAAAAAATATATTTTTCAAAAATATGTTCTTGATGTTCATCATGATCTTCAAAGTGTTCTTGGTGTTCATCTTGACATTTAAAGTGTTCTTGCATGCATTATCTGTTTGATTCTAATTTTTCATGATTAGTTTCATTTTGTTGTTTTTCTTTCTCCTTATTAAAAATTCAAAAAAATTTCAAAATTATGTCTTTTCAAGTCAATAATACAGAGAATTTAAGATTCAGAGCATACAGCAGAGAAATCACAGAGAAAAAGCTGGGATTTCAAAACGCCCATTGAAGAAGAAATTCTGGCGTTTAAACACCAGCCAGGGTACCTGGCTGGGTGTTTAACGCCCAAGGAGGTAGACAAGTGGGCGTTAAACGCCAGGATGGATGTCATTATGGGCGTTTAACGCCAGGATAGCACCAAGGAGGTAATTCTATTTTCAATTCAAATCTTTTTCAATTTTTCAGGTTTTAAAACTAATTTGTCAAAATCTTATCTTTTTCGTATCCTCTCTTATCAATCACATCTTTTTCAAAATCAAATCTTTTCTATTTTTCTTTTAATATTTTCGAAAATCCTTACTAACAATTAATGTTGTGATTCAAAAATTTCAAGCTTGTTACTTTCTTGTTAAGAAAGGTTCAATATTTGAATTTTAGAATCATATCTTTTAATTTCTTGTTAGTCAAGTCATCAATTTTAAAAAAATTAAATCTTTTTTTAATTCTTTTTCAATCATATCTTTTGCAAATCACATTTTTTTCAAATTTTGATTTCAAAAATCTTTTCTAACTTCTTATCTTTTCAAAAATTGATTTTCAAATCTTTTCACTATTTCTCATCTTTTTCAAAACCACCTAACTACCTTTCTCTATCTCTAATTTTCGAAAATCACTAACCACTTTTTCAAAAATCTTTTTAATTAACTAATTATTTTAATTTTAATATTCAAATTTCTTCTCTCTCCCATCTCTTTCTATTTAATCACTAACAGTTATCCTCCTTTGATAATTCGGACCCCCTTTCTCTCTATAAGTTCGAATTCTTCTTTATCTACCTCATCCTTCTATTCCTATTTTCCTCTGGCACCTCAAGGAATCTCTATACTGTGACATAGAGGATTCCATACTTTCCTGTTCTCTTCTCTTTCATATGAGCAGGAACAAGGACAAAGGCATTCTTGTTGAAGCTGATCCTGAACCTGAAAAGACTCTGAAGAGGAAGTTAAGAGAAGCTAAAGCACAACTCTCTGGAGAGGACTGATGAGCGGATAATTTATATGCTTTTTGGCATTGTTTTCATATAGTTTTTAGTAAGTTTAAGCTACTTTTAGGGATGTTTTCACTAGTTTTTATGTTAAATTCACATTTCTGGACTTTACTATGAGTTTGTGTGTTTTTCTGTGATTTCAGGTAAATTCTGACTGAAATTGAAGGATTTGAGCAAAACTCTGAAGAAGGCTAACAAAAGGACTGCTGATGCTGTTGGATTCTGACCTCCCTGCACTCGAAATGGATTTTCTGGAGCTACATAACTCCAATTGGCGCGCTCTCAACGGCGTTGGAAAGTAGACATCCAGGGCTTTCCAGCAATATATAATAGTCCATACTTTATTCGAAGAATGACGACGTAACTTGGCGTTGAACGCCAAGTACAAGCTGCTGTCTGGAGTTAAACGCCAGAAAAACGTCATGATCCGGAGTCAAACGCCCAAAACACGTCATAACCTGAAGTTTGACGCCAAGAAATGCCTCTACACGTGAATTCATCAAGCTCAGCCCAAGCACACACCAAGTGGGCCCCGGAAGTGGATTTATGCATCAATTACTTACTCATGTAAACCCTAGTAGCTAGTCTAGTATATATAGGACATTTATCTATTGTATTAGACATCCTGGATTGTATTTTGATCCTGTGATCACGTTAGAGAGGGCTGGCCATTCGGCCATGCCTGAACTCTTTGCTTATGTATTTTCAACGGTGGAGTTTCTGCACACCATAGATTAAGGGTGTGGAGCTCTGCTGTACCTCAAGTATTAATGAAATTCTATCTTCTTTTATTCAATTCTCTTTTATTCTTATTCCAAGATATTCATTCGTACCCAAGAACATGATGAATGTAATGAGTTCAATTACCCTCATTATTATTCTCACTTATGAACGCGAGTGATTGACAACCACTTACGTTCTACATGCAACAGAGCTTGAATGTGTATCTCTTAGATTCCCCAACAGAATCTTCGTGGTATAAGTTAGATAGTTGGCGGCATTCATCTGGATCCGGAAAGTCCAACCTTGTCTGTGGTGTCCCGAGTAGGATCCTGGGAGTCCGGAAAGTCCAACCTTGTCTGTGGTGTTCCGAGTAGGATTCCGATCATGAATGACCGTGACGTGCTTCAAACTTTAACCTGCTGGGCGTTGGTGACAGACGCAAAAGAGGGATTCTATTCCAGTAGGAGCGGGAACCAACCGGTGATTAGCCGTACTGTGACAGAGTGCGTTGCATAGTTTTCACTGCGAGGATGGGATGTAGCCATCAGCCATGGGTGATGCCTCCAGACTGGTTAGCTGTGCGAGTGACAGCCGCACAGGTTATTTCCCCGTGAGGAATGAAAGTAGCCACAGTTGATGGTGAACCCCTATACAAAGCTTGCCATGGAAAGGAGTAAGAAGGATTGAGTAGAAGGAGTAGGAGAGCAGGCGTCCTTGGGCTCTACAGCATCTCCATCCGCTTATCTGAAATTCCCACCAATGAATCTGCATAAGTATTCTATCCCTTTTATTATTCCTTTTTATTTATTTTGAATCTAATCAAGTATCATGTTTAATCTGCCTGACTGAGATTTGCAAGGTGACCATAGCTTGCTTCATACCAACAATCTCTGTGGATTCGACCCTTACTCACGTAAGGTTTATTACTTGGACGACCCAGTACACTTGCTGGTTAGTTGAACGAGATTGTGAAGGAAATAAACAATGCCCTCAGAGTATACATCTTTTATAAATACATAACAAGTGATCACAATTTCGTCCACCAAGTTTTTGGCGCCGTTGCCGGGGATTGTTCGAGTATGGACAACTGACGGTTCATCTTGTTGCTCAGATTAGGTAATTTTCTTTTCAAAAATCTTTTTCAAAATTTTTTTTTCTTTTATTTTTCGTTTTCCCAAAAATGTTTTTCGAAAAAAATTTTATAAAAAATACAAAAAAATTAGAAAATCATAAAAATCAAAAATATTTTGTGTTCTTGTTTGAGTCTTGTGTTAATTTTTAAGTTTGGTGTCAATTGCATGCTTTTAAAATTTTTCTTGCATTGTTTTCGAAAATTCATGCATTCATAGTGTTCTTCATGATCTTCAAGTTGTTCTTGACAAGTCCTCTTGTTTGATCTTGATGATTTCTTGTTTTGTGTCTTTTGTTGTTTTTCATGTGCATTTTTGCATTCATAATTTTCATGCATTAAAGATTTCTAAGTTTGGTGTCTTGCATGTTTTCTTTGCATAAAAAATTTTTCAAAATTATGTTCTTGATGTTCATCATGATCTTCATAGTGTTCTTGGTGTTCATCTTGACATTCATAGCATTCTTGCATGCATCTTGTGTCTTGATCCAAGATTTTCATGTTTTGGGTCATTTTTGTGTTTTTCATTCAAAATTTAAAAATCAAAAATATCTTTTCCTTATTTTCCTCTAAAATTTCGAAATTTTGGGTTGACTTGGTCAAAAATTTTTAAAAAAATTAGTTGTTTCTTACAAGTCAAGTCAAAATTTCAATTTTAAAAATCTTATCTTTTCAAAATCTTTTTCAAAAATCATATCTTTTTCATTTTTTTTAGCATTTTCGAAAATTTCAAAAATATTTTTCAAAATATTTTCAAAATCTTTTTCTTATCTTTTTATCAAATTTTCGAAAATTAGCTAACAATTAATGTGATTGGTTCAAAAATTTGAAGTTTGTTACTTTCTTGTTAAGAAAGGTTCAATCTTTAAATTCTAGAATCTTATCTTGTAGTTTCTTGTTAGTTAAGTAATTTTTAAAATTAAATCTTTTTCAAAATATCTTTTTCAAATATATCTTTTTATCTTTTATTTTATCTTTTTCAAAATTTGATTTCAAAATATCTTATCTAACCTCCTATCTTCTTATCTTTTTCAAATTTTGATTTCAATTCTTTTTCAATCAACTAACTAACTCTTTGTTTGTTTCTTATCTTTTTTCAAAACCACCTAACTATTTTTCCCTCTTCTATTTTCGAAAATTCTCCCTCTCTTTTTCAAAAATTCTTTTTGTTTTAAATTTTTAATTTTAATTATATTTTATCTTTAATTTTCGAAAATTACTAACTTCTTTTTCAAAAATTATTTTCGAATTCTTCTCTCTCTTCTCTTATCTTCTTCTATTTAATTATTTAACTACTAACACTTCTCTTCACCTCTCTTCATCCGAATTCTTCTTCATCCTTCTTCATTCTTCTACCTCTTTCTTCTTCTACTAACCTAAGGGAATCTCTATACTGTGACATAGAGGATTCCTTTTTCTTTTCTTGTTTTCTTCTCTTTCTTATGAGCAGGAACAAGGAAAAGGGCACTCTTGTTGAAGCTGATCCGGAACCTGAAAGGACTCTGAAGAAAAAATTAAGAGAAGCTAAATTACAACAATCCAGAGGCAACCTTTTAGAAAATTTCGAACAAGAGGAAGAGATGCCGAAAATAATAATAATAATGTAAGGAGAATGCTTGGTGATTTCACAAAGCCAACATCCAAGTTTGATGGAAGAAGCATCTCCATTCCTGCCATTGGAGCCAATGACTTTGAGCTTAAGCCTCAACTAGTTGCTTTGATGCAACAAAACTGCAAGTTTTATGGACTTCCATCTGAAGATCCCTATCAGTTCTTAACTGAATTCTTGCAAGTCTGTGATACTGTAAAGACGAATGGAGTTGATCCTGAAGTCTACAGACTCATGCTTTTCCCTTTTGCTGTAAGAGACAGAGCTAGAATATGGTTGGATTCACAACCTAAGGATAGCCTGGACTCCTGGGATAAGCTGGTCACTGCTTTCTTAGATAAGTTCTTCCCTCCTCAAAAGCTGAGCAAGCTGAGAGTGGATGTTCAAACCTTCAAACAAAAAGATGGTGAATCCCTCTATGAAGCTTGGGAAAGATACAAGCAGCTGACCAAGAGATGTCCATCTGACATGTTTTCAGAATGGACCTTATTAGATATATTCTATTATGGTCTATCTGAATTTTCGAAAATGTCATTGGACCACTCTGCAGGTGGATCTATTCACCTGAAGAAAACGCCTGAAGAGGCACAAGAACTCATTGACATGGTTGCTAACAACCAGTTCATGTACACCTCTGAGAGGAATTCCGTGAATAATGGAGTCCCTCAGAAGAAAGGAGTTCTTGAAATTGATGCTCTGAATGCCATACTGGCTCAGAACAAAGTGTTGACTCAACAGGTCAACATGATCTCTCAAAATCTGAATGGATTGCAACATGCATCCAACAGTACTAGAGAGGTAGCTTCTGAAGAAGCTTATGATCCTGAGAACCCTGCCATGGCAGAGGTTAATTATCTGGATGAACCATATGGAAATACCTATAACCCATCATGGAGAAATCATCCAAATTTCTCATGGAAGGATCAACAAAAACCTCAACAAGGTTTTAACAATGGTGGACGCAATAGGCTGAATAATAGTAAGCCATATCCATCATCTTCTCAGCAACAGACAGAGAACTCTGAACAAAATAATTCTAATTTAGCTAATATAGTCTCTGATCTGTCAAAGGCCAGCTGAGTAAGAAAGTTATTGAAACTCCTCCCAGTATTCTCCCAAGTAATACAGAAGAGAATCCAAAAGGAGAGTGCAAAGCCATTGACTTAGTCAACATGGCCGAAAGCACAAAGGAGGAGGAGGACGAAAATCCTAGTGAGAAAGAACTCCTGGGACGTCCTCCAAGCAAGAAGGAGCTTCCTAATAAGGATCCTGAGGAATCTGAGGCTCATACAGAGACCATAGAGATTCCATTAAATCTCCTTCTGCCATTCATGAGCTCTGACTATTATTCATCCTCTGAAGAGGATGAAGATGTGACTAGTGAGCAAGTTGCTCAATATCTAGGAGCTATCATGAAACTGAATGCCAAGCTATTTGGTAATGAGACTTGGGAAAGTGAACCTCCCTTGCTCATTAGTGATTTGGATACTTGGATTCAGGAAACTCTACCTCAAAAGAGACAAGATCCTGGCAAGTTCTTGATACCTTGCACCATTGGCACCATGAGCTTTGAGAAAGCTCTATGTGATCTTGGGTCAGGGATAAACCTTATGCCACTCTCTGTAATGGAGAAGCTAAGAATCATTGAGGTACAACCTGCCTTGTTCTCATTACAATTGGCAGATAAATCCATGAGAGAAGCTCATGGGATAGTAGAGGATGTGCTAGTAAAAGTTGAAGACTTTTACATCCCTGCTGATTTCCTAATCCTAGATACTAGGAAGGAAGATGATGAATGCATCATCCTAGGAAGACCTTTCCTAGCCACAGCAGAAGCTGTGATAGATGTCAACAGAGGAGAGTTAATCCTTCAATTGAATGGGGAATACCTTGTGTTTCAAGCACATGGCCATCCCTCTGTGACAAAAGAGAGTAAGCATGAAGAGCTTCTCTCAGTTCAAGGTCAAGAAGAGCCCACACAGTCAAACTCTAAGTTTGGTGTTGTGAAGCCACAACCAAACTCTAAGTTTGGTGTTCAAACCCCATATCCAAACTCTAAGTTTGGTGTTGGGACTAGACAACATTGACTTGATTGCTCTGTGGCTCCATGAGAGCCACTGTCAAGCTATTGACATTAAAGAAGCGCTTGTTGGGAGGCAACCCAATTTTATTTATCTAATTTTATTTTATTTTGTTTCTTTGTTATTTTTGTGTTTAATTAGGTACATGATCATGAGGAGTCACGAAAAAAAATCAAAAAAATTAAAAACAGAGTCAAAAACAGAAGAAAAAAATTTTCACCCTGGAGGACGCACGGGCCGGCGTTCAGCGCCCAGAAGATGCATCTGGCGGGCGTTCAACGCCAGAACAGAGCATCTTCCTGGCGCTGAACGCCCAAAACAAGCAACATCCTGGCGTTTAACGCCAGGATGCGCACGCAGAGGACAATCTGGCGCTGAACGCCAGAAACAAGCTTGAAACTGGCGTTCAACGCCAGAATCAAGCATCACATGGGCGTTTAACGCCCAGATCAAGCATCACATGGGCGTTTAACGCCCAGAACATGCACCAATGGGCGTTTGAACGCCAGAATGGTGCATGAAGGCAATTTACACGCCTATAGGGTGAAGGAATGGTATTTCTTTTCACCTCAGGACCTGTGGACCCCACAGGATCCCCACCTCAGGACCTGTGGACCCCACAGGATCCCCACCTACCTTTTCTTTTAATCCTATTCACACTCTCCTAATCCAAATCTCATTCTCAATGTCACCCTTCCCAAAAACCTTCACCAATCACATCAACCTCCTCTTCCCCATAAACCCCACCTACCCCCATTACATTCAAATTCAATTTCCCACCCATTCCCACCCAAAATGGCCGAAACCTGACCCTCCCCCCCTCCCTATAAATACCTCCCTTTTCTTCTTCATTTTCACACAACATAACCCCTTCTTCTCTACATAGCCGAACCCACTTCTCTCCCTCTCTCCCAAATTCTCTTCTTCTTCTTCTTCTACTCTTCTTTTCTTTTTGCTCGAGGACGAGCAAATTTTAAGTTTGGTGTGGTAAAAAGCCTAGCTTTTTATTTTTCATTCACCATCAATGGCACCCAAGACCGGAGTTTCCTCAAGAAAAGGAAAAGGGAAGGCAAAAGCTTCCACTTCCGAATCATGGGAAAAGGAGAGATTCATCTCCAAGAGCCACCAAGACCACTTCTATGATGTTGTGGCAAAGAAGAGGGTGATCCCTGAGGTCCCCTTCAAACTCAAAAAGAATGAGTATCCAGAAATCCGACATGAGATCCAAAGAAGAGGGTGGGAAGTCATAACCAACCCCATGCAACAAGTCGGATTATTGATGGTTCAAGAATTCTATGCTAATGCATGGATCACAAGGAACCATGATCAAAGTATGAACCCGAATCCAAAGAACTATCTCACAATGGTTCGGGGGAAATACTTAGATTTCAGTCCGGAAAATGTGAGGCTGGCGTTTCATTTACCCATGATGCAAGGTGATGAACGCCCTTACACAAGGAGGGTCAACTTCAATCAAAGGTTGGACCAAGTTCTAATGGACATTTGTGTGGAAGGCGCCCAATGGAGAGTAGACTCCAAAGGCAAACCAGTCCAACTAAGAAGACTGGACCTCAAGCCTGTAGCTAGAGGATGGCTGGAGTTCATCCAAAGATCCATCATCCCTACAAGCAACCGATCTGAAGTTACTGTGGATCGGGCAATCATGATTCATAGCATCATGATTGGAGAGGAAGTAGAGGTTCATGAAGTCATAGCCAATGAACTCTACAAAATAGCTGACAAGCCTTCATACATGGCACGGCTAGCCTTCCCCCACCTCATATGCCATCTATGTTATTCAGCTGGAGCTATCATAGATGGAGATGTCTCCATTGAAGAAGACAAGCCCATCACCAAGAAAAGGATGGAGCAAACAAGGGAAGTCCCTCACGGCCCCCAAGGAGAACATGAGGAAGTTCATCAACAAATGCCTCATGGAATGCACTTTCCTCCCAACAACTATTGGGAGCAACTCAGTACCTCCTTAGAAGACTTGAGCCAAAACGTGGAACAACTAAGGGTGGAACACCATGAACACACCCTCACTCTCCAAGAAATAAGAGAAGATCAAAGAGCTATGAGAGAGGAGCAACAAAGGCAAGGAAGGGACATAGAAGAGTTAAAGAACATCATTGGTCCTTCAAGAAGAAGACGCCACTAGAGGTGGATTCATTCCTTGTTCTTTATTTTCTTTCTGTTTTCGGTTTTTAAGTGTTATGTTTGTCTATGTTTTTTGTGTTTCTACTTCATGATCATTAGTGTGTAAACCATGCCTTAAAGCTATGAATAAAATCCATTAGTCTTTCACCTCTCTTAAAAGAAAAATGTTTTAATTCAAAAGAACAAGAAGTACATAATTTTCGAAATTATTAGTGAATTTGATTTAATTATATTGATGTGGTGGCAATAATTTTTGTTTTCTGAATGAATGCTTGAACAGTGCATATTTTTGATCTTGTTGTTTATGAGTGTTAAAATTGTTGGCTCTTGAAAGAATGATGAACAAAGAGAAATGTTATTGATGAACTGAAAAATTCATGAATTGATTCTTGAAGCAAGAAAAAGCAGTGAAAAAAAAAATAGAAAGAAAAAGCAAGCAGAAAAAGCCAATAGCCCTTAAAACCAAAAGGCAAGGGTAGCAAGGATCCAAGGCTTTGAGCATCAATGGATAGGAGGGCCCAAGGAAATAAAATCCAGGCCTAAGCGGCTAAATCAAGCTGTCCCTAACCATGTGCTTGTGTCATGAAGGTCCAAGTGAAAAGCTTGAGACTGAGTGGTTAAAGTCGAGATCCAAAGCAAAAGAGTGTGCTTAAGAGCTCTGGACACCACTAACTGGGGACTCTAGCAAAGCTGAGTCACAATCTGAAAAGGTTCACCCAGTTATGTGTCTGTGGCATTTGTGTATCCGGTGGTAATACTGGAAGACAAAATGCTTAGGGCCACGGCCAAGACTCATAAGTAGCTGTGTTCAAGAATCAACATGCTTAACTAGGAGAGTCAATAACACTATCCGAAATTCTAAGTTCCTAGAGAAGCCAATCACTCTAAACTTCAAAGGAAAAAGTGAGATGCCAAAACTGTTCAGAAGCAAAAAGCTACAAGTCCCGCTCATCTAATTAAATTAATATTCATTGATATTTTGAACTTTATAGTATATTCTCTTCTTTTTATCCTACTTGATTTTCAGTTGCTTGGGGACAAGCAACAATTTAAGTTTGGTGTTGTGATGAGCGGATAATTTATACGCTTTTTGGCATTGTTTTCATATAGTTTTTAGTAAGTTTAAGCTACTTTTAGGGATGTTTTCACTAGTTTTTATGTTAAATTCACATTTCTGGACTTTACTATGAGTTTGTGTGTTTTTCTGTGATTTCAGGTAAATTCTGACTGAAATTGAAGGATTTGAGCAAAACTCTGAAGAAGGCTAACAAAAGGACTGCTGATGCTGTTGGATTCTGACCTCCCTGCACTCGAAATGGATTTTCTGGAGCTACATAACTCCAATTGGCGCGCTCTCAACGGCGTTGGAAAGTAGACATCCAGGGCTTTCCAGCAATATATAATAGTCCATACTTTATTCGAAGAATGACGACGTAACTTGGCGTTGAACGCCAAGTACAAGCTGCTGTCTGGAGTTAAACGCCAGAAAAACGTCATGATCCGGAGTCAAACGCCCAAAACACGTCATAACCTGAAGTTTGACGCCAAGAAATGCCTCTACACGTGAATTCATCAAGCTCAGCCCAAGCACACACCAAGTGGGCCCCGGAAGTGGATTTATGCATCAATTACTTACTCATGTAAACCCTAGTAGCTAGTCTAGTATATATAGGACATTTATCTATTGTATTAGACATCCTGGATTGTATTTTGATCCTGTGATCACGTTAGAGAGGGCTGGCCATTCGGCCATGCCTGAACTCTTTGCTTATGTATTTTCAACGGTGGAGTTTCTGCACACCATAGATTAAGGGTGTGGAGCTCTGCTGTACCTCAAGTATTAATGAAATTCTATCTTCTTTTATTCAATTCTCTTTTATTCTTATTCCAAGATATTCATTCGTACCCAAGAACATGATGAATGTAATGAGTTCAATTACCCTCATTATTATTCTCACTTATGAACGCGAGTGATTGACAACCACTTACGTTCTACATGCAACAGAGCTTGAATGTGTATCTCTTAGATTCCCCAACAGAATCTTCGTGGTATAAGTTAGATAGTTGGCGGCATTCATCTGGATCCGGAAAGTCCAACCTTGTCTGTGGTGTCCCGAGTAGGATCCTGGGAGTCCGGAAAGTCCAACCTTGTCTGTGGTGTTCCGAGTAGGATTCCGATCATGAATGACCGTGACGTGCTTCAAACTTTAACCTGCTGGGCGTTGGTGACAGACGCAAAAGAGGGATTCTATTCCAGTAGGAGCGGGAACCAACCGGTGATTAGCCGTACTGTGACAGAGTGCGTTGCATAGTTTTCACTGCGAGGATGGGATGTAGCCATCAGCCATGGGTGATGCCTCCAGACTGGTTAGCTGTGCGAGTGACAGCCGCACAGGTTATTTTCCCGTGAGGAATGAAAGTAGCCACAGTTGATGGTGAACCCCTATACAAAGCTTGCCATGGAAAGGAGTAAGAAGGATTGAGTAGAAGGAGTAGGAGAGCAGGCGTCCTTGGGCTCTACAGCATCTCCATCCGCTTATCTGAAATTCCCACCAATGAATCTGCATAAGTATTCTATCCCTTTTATTATTCCTTTTTATTTATTTTGAATCTAATCAAGTATCATGTTTAATCTGCCTGACTGAGATTTGCAAGGTGACCATAGCTTGCTTCATACCAACAATCTCTGTGGATTCGACCCTTACTCACGTAAGGTTTATTACTTGGACGACCCAGTACACTTGCTGGTTAGTTGAACGAGATTGTGAAGGAAATAAACAATGCCCTCAGAGTATACATCTTTTATAAATACATAACAAGTGATCACAATTTCGTCCACCAAGGACCTGGCAGAAAATTTTGAAAAAGAAGAAGACATGGCAGCCGAAAATAACAGCAATGCCAACAATGCAAGGAAGGTGCTTGGTGAGTTTACTGCACCTACTCCTGACTTCTATGGGAGAAGCATCTCTATTCCTGCCATTGGAGCAAACAACTTTGAGCTTAAGCCTCAATTAGTATCTCTAATGCAATAGAATTGCAAGTTTTATGGACTTCCATTGGAAGATCCTCATCAGTTCTTGGCTGAATTCTTGCAAATCTGTGACACTGTTAAGACCAATGGAGTTGATCCCGAGGTTTACAGACTTATGCTCTTCCCTTTTGCTATAAGAGACAGAGCTAGTATATAGTTGAATTCACAACCTAGAGACAGCCTGAACTCTTGGGAAAAGCTGGTCAATGCCTTCTTAGCTAAATTCTTTCCACCTCAAAAGATGAGTAAGCTTAGAGTGAAAGTTCAAACCTTTAAGCAGAAGGAAGGTGAATCCCTCTATAAAGCTTGGGAAAGATACAAGCAATTGATCAGAAGGTGTCCCTATGACATGCTTTCAGAATGGAGCATCATAGGTATCTTCTATGATGGTCTGTCTGAGTTATCCAAGATGTCATTGGACCATTCTGCAGGCGGATCTATTCATCTGAAGAAAACGCATGCAGAAGCCCAGGAACTCATTGAAATGGTTGCAAATAACCAGTTCATGTACACCTCTGAAAGAAATCCTGTGAACAATAGGACAACTCAGAAGAAAGGAGTTCTTGAGATTGATACTCTGAATGCCATATTGGCTCAAAACAAAATATTGACTCAGCAAGTCAATATAATTTCTCAGAATCTGACTGGATTGAAAGCTGCATCTGGCAGTGCTAAAGAAGCCTCCTCTGAAGGAGAAGCTTATGACCCTGAGAATCTTGCAATGGAAGAGGTGAATTACATGGGAGAACCCTATGAAAAATGATGAGCAGATAATTTATACGCTTTTTGGCATTGTTTTTAGGTAGTTTTTAGTAAGATCTAGCTACTTTTAGGGATGTTTTTATTATTTTTTATGCAAAATTCACATTTCTGGACTTTACTATGAGTTTGTGTATTTTTATGTGATTTCAGGTATTTTCTGGCTGAAATTGAGGGACCTGAGCAAAAATCTGATTCAGGCTGAAAAAGGACTGCTGATGTTGTTGGATTCTGACCTCCCTGCACTTGAAATAAATTTTTTGGAGCTACAAAACTCCAAATGGTGTGCTCTCAATTGCGTTGGAAAGTAGAAATCCAGGACTTTCCAGAAATATATAATAATTCATACTTTATTCGAGTTTAGATGACACAAACTGGCGTTCAACGCCAGTTCCATGTTGCATTCTGGGGTAAAATGCCAGAAACACGTCACAAACCAGAGTTAAATGCCAAACAGACGTTACAACTTGGCGTTTAACTCCAAGAGAAGCCTCTGCACGTGTAAAGCTCAAGCTCAGCCCAAGCACACACCAAAGTGGGCCCTGGAAGTGGATTTCTGCACTAAGACTTATTTTTGTAAACCCTAGTAACTAGTCTAGTATAAATAGGATATTTTACTATTGGATTAGGGATCTTTTGTCTCAGTTTTAATCTATTGTTCATCTTAGGTGACTATTGATCACATTTGGGGGCTGGCCATTTGGCCATGCTTGGACCTTTATCACTTATGTATTTTCAACGGTGGAGTTTCTACACACCATAGATTAAGGTGTGGAGCTATGTTGTACTTTGAGTATTAATGCAATTACTACTGTTCTTCTATTCAATTCATGCTTATTCTTATTCTAAGATATTCATTCACACTTCAACCTGATGAATGTGATGATCCGTGACACTCATCACCATTCTCAACCTATAAGCGTGTGCCTGACAACCACCTCCGTTCTACTTTCGATTGAATGAGTATCTCTTGGATTCCTTAATCAGAGTCTTCGTGGTATAAGCTAGAATTCATTGGCAGCATTCTTGAGAATCCGGAAAGTCTAAACCTTGTCTGTGGTATTCCGAGTAGGATTCAGGGATTGAATGACTGTGACGAGCTTCAAACTCGTGATTGTTGGGCGTAGTAATAGACGCAAAAGAATCACTAGATTCTATTCCAACATGATCGAGAACCAACAGATGATTAGGCGTGCTGTGACAGAGCATTTGGACCATTTTCACTGAGAGGATGGGAAGTAGCCATTGACAACGGTGACGCCCTACATACAGCTTGCCATAGAAAGGAGTAAGAATGATTGGATGAAAGCTGTAGGAAAGCAGAGATTCAGAAGGAACAAAGCATCTCCATACACTTATCTGAAATTCCCACCAATGATTTACATAAGTATCTCTATCTTTATTTTATGCTTTATTTATTTTCATATTTTTGAAAACCATTATAACCATTGGAATCCGCCTGACTGAGATTTACAAGATGACCATAGCTTGCTTCATACCAACAATCTCCGTGGGATCGACCCTTACTCACGTAAGGTATTACTTGGACGACCCAGTACACTTGCTGGTTAGTTGTGCGAAGTTGTGACAAAGTGTGATTCACGTTAGAGAGCTCCAAGTTATTGGTGCCATTGTTGATGATCACAATTTCGTGCACCAGAAACACCTACAACTCTTCATGGAGGAATCACCTAAATTTCTCATGGAAGGATCAATAGAAACCTCAACAAGGCTTCAATAACAATAATGGTGGGAGAAATAGGTTTGGCAATAGCAAACCTTTCCCATCATCTTCTCAACAACAGACAGAGAACTCTGAGTAGAATCGTTCTGGCTTAATAACCTTAGACTCTGATTTATCTAAGACCACACTAAGTTTCATGAATGTAACAAGGTCCTTCATTAGAAATTTAGAGGTACAAGTGGGTCAGCTGAGTAAAAAGGTTACTGAAACTCCTCCTAGCACTCTCCCAAGCAATACAAAAGAAAATCCCAAGAGAGAATGCAAGGCCATAACCATGACTAACATGGCTGAACCTGGAGAGAGTGAGCGGGATATGATTCCCAGTGAAAACCTCATGGGATGTCCTCTGAATGAAAAGAAGTTCCCCTTTGAGGAACCAAGGAAATCTGAGGCTCATACAGAGACCATAGAGATTCCATTGAACCTACTTTTGCCATTCATGAGCTCTGATGAGTATTCTTCCTCTGAAGAGGATGAAGATGTTACTGAAGAGCAAGTTGCTAAGTACCTTGGAGCAATCATGAAGCTGAATGCCAAGTTATTTGGTAATGAGACTTGGGAGGATGAACCCCCTTGCTCAATAATGAACTGAATGACTTGATTAGGTAGAAAAAGAAAAAGAAAAAGAAAAAGCCAATAGCCCTTTAAACCAAAAGGCAAGGGTAAAAAGGATCCAAGGCTTTGAGCATTAATGGATAGGAGGGCCCAAGAGAATAAAATCCTGGCCTAAGCGGCTAAATCAAGCCGTCCCTAACCATGTGCTTGTGTCATGAAGGTCCAACTGGAAAGCTTGAGACTGAGTGGTTAAAGTCGTGATCCAAAGCAAAAGAGTGTGCTTAAGAACTCTGGATAGCTCTATGACTTTAGCAAAGCTGAGTCACAATCTGAAAAGGTTCACCCAGTTATGTGTCTGTGGCAGTTATGTATCCGGTCGTAATAATGGAAAACAAAGTGCTTAGAGTCACGGCTAAGACTCATAAAGTAGCTGTGTTCAAGAATTAAAATACTGAACTAGGAGAATCAATAACACTATCTAAATTCTGAGTTCCTATAGATGTCAATCATTCTGAATTTCAAAGGATAAAGTGAGATGCCAAAATTGTTCAGAAGCAAAAAGCTACTAGTCCCGCTCATGTAATTGGGACTAAGTTTCATTGATATTGTGAGATTCATTGTATATTCTCTTCTTTTTATTCTATTTTGTTTTCAATTGCTTGGGGACAAGCAACAATTTAAGTTTGGTGTTGTGATGAGCGGATAATTTATACGCTTTTTGGCATTGTTTTTAGGTAGTTTTTAGCATGATTTACTTAGTTTTTAGTATATTTTTATTAGTTTTTATGCAAAAATTACATTTCTGGACTTTACTATGAGTTTGTATGTTTTTCTGTGATTTCAGGTATTTTCTGGCTGAAATTGAGGGACCTGAGCAAAAATCTAATTTAGAGGCTGAGAAAGGACTAAAGATGATGTTGGATTCTGACCTCCCTGGTGGATGAAATTGTGATACAAGAGTTCCAGGCACTGTTAGAGAAGCTCACAACTCCGTTCAACTTAACCAGCAAGTGTACTGGGTCATCCAAGTAATACCTTACGTGAGTAAGGGTCGATCCCACAGAGATTGTTGGTATGAAGCAAGCTATGGTCACCTTGTAAATCTCAGTTAGGCAGATTAAATGGTTATGGTTTTCGAAAATTAATAATAAATAGAAAATAAAAAGGGATAGAAATATTTATGTAAATCAATAGTGGGAATTTCAGATAGGCGTGTGGAGATGCTAGAATCCTTTCAAATCTCTACTTTCTTATTGCTTTCATCCAATCCTTCTTACTTCTTTCCATGGCAAGCTATATGTAGGGCATCACCATCATCAATGGCTACTTTTAATTCTCTCGGGAAAATGGTCCTATGCGCTGTCACTGCACGGCTAATCGTCTGGAGGCATCACCCTTGACAATGGCTACATCCCATCCTCTCAGTGAAAATGGTCCAAATGCTCTGTCACAGCACGACTAATCATCTGTCGGTTCTCAATCAGGTTGGAGTAGAATCCATTGATTCTTTTGCGTTTGTCATCACGCCCAGCCTTCAGGAGTTTGAAGCTCGTCACAGTCATTCATTACCGGAATCCTACTCGGAATACCACAGACAAGGTTAGACCTTCCGGATTCCCGGGATCCTACTCGGAATACCACAGACAAGGTTAGACTTTCCGGATCCCCATGAATGCCGCCATCTATCTAGCTTATACCACGAAGATTCTGTTGGAAAATCTAAGAGATATACGTCCGGCCTAAGGTAGAACGGAAGTGGTTGTCAGTCACGCGCGTTCATAGGTGAGAATGATTATGAGTGTCACGGATCATCACATTCATCAACGTGTTGTACAACGTATATCTTGGAATAAGAATAAAAGAGAATTGAATAGAAAGTAATAATAATTGTATTGAAACTTGAGGTACAGCAGAGCTCCACACCCTTAATCTATGGTGTGTAGAAACTCCACCGTTGAAAATACATAAGTGAAAGGTTCAGGCATGGCCGAATGGCCAGCCCCCTGAATGATCAAAAGACCGAATGGTCAAAAGATGACTAATACACTAGTAAAAAGTCTTATTTATACTAAACTAGCTACTAGGGTTTACATGAGTAAGTAATTGATGCATAAATCCACTTCCGGAGCCCACTTGGTGTATGTTTGGGCTGAGCTTGATCTATCCACGAGCTGAGGCTTTTCTTGGAGTTGAACGCCAAGTTATAACGTGTTTTGGGCGTTCAACTCCGGATCATGACGTGTTTCTGGCGTTTAACTCCAGACAGCAGCATGTACTTGGCGTTCAACGCCAAGTTACGTCATCAATTTCCGAATAAAGTATGGACTATTATATATTGCTGGAAAGCTCTGGATGTCTACTTTCCAACGCCGTTAAGAGCGCGCCATTTGGAGTTCTGTAGCTCCAGAAAATTTATTTCGAGTGCAGGGAGGTCAGATTTCAACAGCATCAGCAGTCCTTTTGTCAGCCTTTTTCAGAGTTTTGCTCAAGTCCCTCAATTTCAGCCAGAAATTACCTGAAATCACAGAAAAACACACAAACTCGTAGTAAAGTCCAGAAATGTGAATTTAACATAAAAACTAATGAAAACATCCGTGAGAGTAGCTTGAACTTACTAAAAACTACCTAAAAACAATGCCAAAAAGCGTATAAATTATCTGCTCATCACAACACCAAACTTAAATTGTTGCTTGTCCCCAAGCAACCGAAAATCAATTAGGATAAAAAGAAGAGAATGTACTATAAATTCCAGAATATCAATGAATATTAATTATAATTAGATGAGCGGGACTTGTAGCTTTTTGCTTCTGAATAGTTTTGGCATCTCACTTTTTCCTTTGAAGTTTAGAATGATTGGCTTCTCTAGGAACTTAGAATTTTGGATAGTGTTATTGACTTTCCTAGTTAAGTATGTTGATTCTTGAACACAGCTACTTATGAGTCTTGGCTGTGGCCCTAAGCATTTTGTTTTCCAGTATTACCACCGGATACATAAATGCCACAGACACATGACTGGGTGAATCTTTTCAGATTGTGACTCAGCTTTGCTAGAGTCCCCAGTTAGAGGTGTCCAGAGCTCTTAAGCACACTCTTTTTGCTTTGGATCACGACTTTAACCACTCAGTCTCAAGCTTTTCACTTGGGCCTTCATGACACAAGCACATGGTTAGGGACAGCTTGATTTAGCCGCTTAGGACTGGATTTGATTTCCTTGGGCCCTCCTATCCATTGATGCTCAAAGCCTTGGATCCTTTTTACCCTTGCCTTTTGGTTTTAAGGGCTATTGGCTTTTTCTGCTTGCTTTTTCTTTTTTCACTGCTTTTTCTTGCTTCAAGAATCAATTTTCTGATTTTTCAGATAATCAATAACATTTCTCCTTGTTCATCATTCTTTCAAGAGCCAACAGTTTTAACATTCATAAACAACAAGATCAAAAATATGCACTGTTTAAGCATTCATTCAGAAAGCAAAAAGTATTGTCACCACATCAATCTAATTAAACTAAATTCAAGGATAAATTCGAAATTCATGTACTTCTTGTTCTTTTGAATTAAAACATTTTTCATTTAAGAGAGGTGGAGGATTAATGGAATTATTCATAACTTTAAGACATAGTTACTAACTACTAATGATCATGAAGTAGAGACACAAAACATAGATAAACATACAACATAAAAACCGAAAAGCAGAAAGAAATAAGAACAAGGAATGAGTCCACCTTAGTGGCGTCTTCTTCTTGAAGGTCCAACAATGTCCTTATGCTCTTCTATGTCCCTTTCTTGCCTTTGTTGCTCCTCCCTCATTGCTCTTTGATCTTCTCTTATTTCATGGAGAATGATGGAGTGCTCATGATGTTTCACCCTTAATTGTTCCACATTGTGGCTCAAATCTTCTAAGGAGGTGTTGAGTTGTTCCCAATAGTTGTTGGGAGGAAAGTGCATCCCTTGAGGCATCTCAGGGATTTCTTGATGATGAGCTTCCTCATGCATCTCTTGAGAACCGTGGGGGGTCTCTCTTGCTTGCTCCATCCTCTTCTTGGTGATGGGCTTATCCTCTTCAATGGGGATGTCTCCTTCTATGATAACTCCAGCTGAGTAACATAGATGGCAAATAAGGTGAGGAAAAGCTAGCCTTGCCATGGTGGAGGGCTTGTCGGCTATTTTGTAGAATTCATTGGAGATGACCTCATGAACTTCTACTTCCTCTCCAATCATGATGCTATGAATCATGATGGCCCGATCCACAGTAACTTCAGATCGGTTGCTAGTGGGAATGATGGAGCGTTGAACGAACTCCAACCATCCTCTAGCCACAGGCTTGAGGTCCAGTCTTCTTAGTTGAACTGGCTTGCCTTTGGAGTCTCTTTCCCATTAAGCTCCTTCCACACATATGTCCATTAGGACTTGACCAACCTTTGATTAAAGTTGACCCTTCTAGTGTAGGGGCGTTCATCTCCTTGCATCATGGGCAGGTGAAACGCCAACCTCACATTTTTCGGACTAAAATCTAAGTATTTCCCCCGAACCATTGTGAGATAATTCTTTGGATTCGGGTTCATACTTTGATCATGGTTCCTAGTGATCCATGCATTGGCATAGAACTCTTGAACCATTAAGATTCTGACTTGTTGCATGGGGTTGGTTAGGACTTCCCAACCTCTTCTTCGGATCTCATGTCGGATCTCCGGATACTCATTCTTCTTGAGCTTGAAAGGGACCTCAGGGATCACCTTCTTCTTTGCCACAACATCATAGAAGTGGTCTTGATGGCTCTTGGAGATGAATCTTTCCATCTCCCATGACTCGGAGGTGGAAGCTTTTGTCTTCCCTTTTCCTTTTCTAGAGGATTCTCCGGCCTTAGGTGCCATTGATGGTAGTGGAAAACAAAAAAGATTTTGCTTTGACCACACCAAACTTAAAATATTGCTCGTCCTCGAGCAAGAGAAGAAAGAAGAGAAGAAGAAGAAGAAGAGAATATGGAGGAGAAGGGGAAGTGTAGGTTCGGCCAAGGTATAGAAGAGGGGGTTGTGTTGTGTGAAAATGAAGGAGAAAGGAACGGTATATATAGGGAAAGGGGAGAGTGAAGTTTCGGCCATTTAGGGTGGGAATGGGTGGGAAAATGTTTTTGAATTTTTGAAGGTAGGTGGGGTTTATGGGGAAGAGTGGATGGATGTGAGTGGTGAAGGGGGTGATTGGGAAGAGGGATTGAGGTGATTGGTGAAGGGTTTTGGGATGTGACATGGGGAAGAGTAAAATAGGATTAGGAGGTAAGGTGGGAATATGTTAGGTGGGGATCCTGTGGGGTCCACAAATCCTGAGGTGATCCTGTGGGGTCCATAGATCCTGAGGTGTCAAGGAATTCCATCCCTGCACCAAATAGGCATGTAAAATGCCTTTGCACACCATTCTGGCGTTTAAACGCCAAGTGGTGCACATTCTGAGCGTTCAACGCCCACATGTAACATGTTTCTGGCGTTGAACGCCAGTTTCATGCTTGTTACTGGCGTTCAGTGCCAGCTTTTCCTCTAGGCACATTCCTGGCGTTCAGCGCCAGAATGTTGCTTGTTTCTGGCGTTCAGCGCCAGTTTCATGCTCTGTTCTGGCATTGAACGCCAGCCAGATGCTCCTTACTGGCATTGAACGCCAGTCTATGCTTCCTCCAGGGTGTGATTTTTCTTCTGCTATTTTTTTTATTCTGTTTTTAATTTTTATTATTTTTTTCGTGGCTCCTCATGATCATGTACCTAATAAAACACAAAATAACAATAAAATAAAATAAAAATTAGATAAATAAAATTGGGTTGCCTCCCAACAAGCGCTTCTTTAATGTCAATAGCTTGACAGTGGCTCTCATGGAGCCACAAAGGTGATCAGGTCAATGTTGTATAGTCCCAACACCAAACTTAGAGTTTGGATATGGGATCTTGATACCAAACTTAGAGTTTGGTTGTGGCCTCCCAACACCAAACTTAGAGTTTGACTGTGGGGGCTCTTCTTGACTCTGAATTGAGAGAAGCTCTTCATGCTTACTCTCTTTTGTCACAGAGGTATGGCCATGTGCCTTAAACACAAGGTAGTCTCCATTCAATTGAAGGACTAATTCACCTCTGTTGACATCTATCACAGCTCCTGCTGTGGCTAGGAAAAGTCTTCCAAGGATAATGCATTCATTCTCTTCCTTCCTAGTGTCTAAGATTATGAAATCAGCAGGGATGTAAAGGCCTTCAACCTTTACTAACACGTCCTCCACTATTCCATAAGCTTGTCTCAATGACTTGTCTGCCAATTGTAATGAGAACAAGGCAGGTTGTATCTCAATGATCCCCAGCTTCTCCATTACAGAGAGTGGCATAAGATTTATCCCTGACCCTAAATCACATAGAGCTTTTGCAAAGGTCATGGTGCCTATGGTACAAGGTATCAAAAACTTGCCAGGATCTTGTTTCTTTTGAGGTAGAGTTTGCTGAATCCAGGTATCTAGTTCATTAATGAGCAAGGGAGGTTCACTTTCCCAAGTCTCATTACCAAACAACTTGGCATTCAGCTTCATGATAGCTCCTAAATATTGAGCAACTTGCTCTCCAGTCACATCTTCATCCTCTTCAGAGGAAGAATAGTCTTCAGAGCTCATGAATGGCAGAAGAAGATTTAATGGAATCTCTATGGTCTCTATATGAGCCTCAGATTCCTTTGGATCCTTAATAGGAAACTCCTTCTTGCTTGAGAGACGTCCCAGGAGGTCTTCCTCACTAGGATTTTCGTCCTCCTCCTCCCTTGTGTATTCGGCCATATTAATTACATCAATGGCCTTGCACTCTCCTTTTGGATTCTCTTCTGTATTGCTTGGAAGAATACTGGGAGGAGTTTCAATGACTTTCTTACTCAACTGGTCCACTTGTGCCTCCAGATTTCTGATGGAGGATCTTGTTTCACTCATGAAACTGAAGGTGGCCTTTGACAGATCAGAGACTAGATTGGCTAAATTAGAAGCGTTTTGTTCAAAATTCTCTGTCTGTTGCTGAGAAGATGATGGAAAGGGCTTGCTATTGCTCAGCCTATTGCGTCCACCATTGTTAAAGCCTTGTTGAGGCTTTTGTTGATCCTTCCATGAGAAATTTGGATGATTTTTCCATGATGAGTTATAGGTGTATCCATAAGGTTCACCCATGTAATTAACCTCTGCTATTGCAGGGTTCTCAGGATCATAAGCTTCTTCAGAAGCTGCCTCTTTAGTACTGTTGGATGCATTTTGCCATCCATTCAGACTTTGAGAGATCATGTTGACTTGCTGAGTCAACACTTTGTTCTGAGCCAATATGGCATTCAAAGCATCAATTTCAAGAACTCCATTCTTCTGAGGTATCCCATTATTCACGGAATTCCTCTCAGAAGTGTACATGAATTGGTTGTTTGCAACCATGTCAATGAGTTCTTGAGCCTCTTCAGGCGTTTTATTTAGGTGAATAGATCCACCTGCAGAATGGTCCAATGACATTTTCAAAAATTCAGACAGGCCATAATAGAATATATCTAATATGGTCCATTCTGAAAACATGTCAGATGGACATCTTTTGGTCAGCTGCTTGTATCTTTCCCAAGCTTCATAGAGGGATTTACCATCTTTTTGTTTGAAGGTTTGAACATCCACTCTCAGCTTGCTCAGCTTTTGAGGAGGAAAGAATTTATCTAAGAAGGCAGTGACCAGCTTATCCCAGGAGTCCAGGCTATCTTTGGGTTGTGAATCCAACCATATTCTAGCTCTGTCTCTTACAGCAAAAGGGAAAAGCATGAGTCTGTAGACTTCAGGATCAACTCCATTCGTCTTTGCAGTCTCACAGATCTGCAAGAACTCAGTTAAAAACTGATAAGGATCTTCAGATGGAAGTCCATAAAACTTGTAGTTTTGTTGCATTAAGGCAACTAGCTGAGGTTTCAGCTCAAAGTTATTGGCTCCAATGGCAGGAATGGAGATGCTTCTTCCATCAAATTTGGACGTTGGCTTTGTGAAGTCACAAAGCATTCTCCTTGCATTATTATTATTTTCGGCTGCCATCTCCTTCTCTTGTTCGAAAATTTCTGAAAGGTTGTTTCTGGATTATTGTAATTTAGTTTCTCTTAGTTTCCTTTTCAAAGTCCTTTCAGGTTCAGGATCAATTTCAACAAGAGTGCCTTTTTCCCTGTTCCTGCTCATATGAAAGAGAAGAAAACAAGAAAAGAAGAAGAATCCTCTATGTCACAGTATAGAGATTCCTTTATGTTAGTAAAAGAAGAAAGGGGATAAGAGTGAAGAAGAATGGGTTCGGATTTTTAGATGAAGAGGGGTGAAGAGAAGTGTTAGTAAATAAATAATTAGATAGAATAAGAAAAGAGATGGGAAATTTCGAAAATAATTTTGAAAAGGTGGTTAGTGATTTTCGAAAATCAGAGATAAGATATAATTAAAATTAAAATTTAAAACAATTAAAAATAATTTTTGAAAAAGAGAGAAGTATTTTCGAAAATTAGAGAGGGATAGGTAGTTAGTTGGTTTTGAAAAAGATAGGAAACAAACAAAAAGTTAGTTAGTTGATTGAAAAAGATATTAAAATCAAATTTGAAAAAGATAAGAAGATAAGAAGTTAGATAAGATATTTTGAAATCAAATTTTGAAAAAGATAAAATTTTTGAAAAAGATAAGATGAAAGATAAAAAGATTTAATTAAAAAATTTGAAATTACTTACTTCACTAACAAGAAACTACAAGATAAGATTCTAAAACTTAAAGATTGAACCTTTCTTAACAAGAAAGTAACAAACTTCAAATTTTTGAATCAATCACATTAATTGTTAGTGAGTTTTCGAAAATGTGATATAAAGATAAGGAAAAGATTTTGAAAATAATTTGAAAAAGAATTTTTGAAATTTTCGAAAAAAATAAAAAAAATAAAAAAGATATAATTTTTGAAAAAGATTTTGAAAAGATAAGATTTTTAAAATTGAAAATTTGACTTGACTTGTAAGAAACAACTAATTTTGAAAATTTTTGACTAAGTCAACTCAAATTTTCGAAAATTTGGAGAAAAATAAGGAAAAGATATTTTTTATTTTTGAATATTTTAATTATGAGAGAGAAAAACACAAACATGACCCAAAACATGAAAATTTTGGATCAAAACACATGATGCATGCAAGAACACTATGAATGTCAAGATGAACACCAAGAACACTTTGAAGATCATGATGAACATCAAGAACATAATTTTGAAAAATTTTTGATGCAAAGAAAATATGCAAGACACCAAACTTAGAAATCTTTAATGCATGGACTCTAACAAACGAAAAATGCACATGAAAAACAACAAACAACACAAAACAAAAAATCATCAAGATCAAACAAGAAGACTTGTCAAGAACAACTTGAAGATCATGAAGAACACTATGAATGCATGAGATTTTCGAAAAATGCAAGAAAAATTTTTAAAGCATGCAATTGACACCAAACTTAAAAATTGACTCAAGACTCAAACAAGAAATACAAAATATTTTTTGGTTTTTATGATTTTATGAATTTTTTTGTATTTTCTTTAATTTTTTTCGAAAAACATTATTAGAAAAATGAAAAAGAAAAGAAAAATTTTGAAAAAAATTTTTTGAAAAGAAAATTACCTAATATGAGCAACAAGATGAACCGTCAGTTGTCCAAACTCAACAATCCCCGGCAACGGCGCCAAAAACTTGGTGGACGAAATTGTGATACAAGAGTTCCAGGCACTGTTAGAGAAGCTCACAACTCTGTTCAACTTAACCAGCAAGTGTACTGGGTCATCCAAGTAATACCTTACGTGAGTAAGTGTCGATCCCACAGAGATTGTTGGTATGAAGCAAGCTATGGTCACCTTGTAAATCTTAGTTAGGCAGATTAAATGGTTATGGTTTTCGAAAATTAATAATAAATAGAAAATAAAAAGGGATAGAAATACTTATGTAAATGAATAGTGGGAATTTCATATAGGCGTGTGGAGAACTAGAATCCTTTCGAATCTCTACTTTCTTATTGCTTTCATCCAATCCTTCTTACTCCTTTCCATGGCAAGCTGTATGTAGGGCATCACCATCATCAATGGCTACTTTTAATCCTCTCGGGAAAATGGTCCTATGCGCTGTCACTGCACGGCTAATTGTCTGGAGGCATCACCCTTGACAATGGCTACATCCCATCCTCTCAGTGAAAATGGTCCAAATGCTCTGTCACAGCACGGCTAATCATCTGTCGGTTCTCAATCAGGTTGGAGTAGAATCATTGATTCTTTTGCGTTTGTCATCACGCCCAGCCTTCAGGAGTTTGAAGCTCGTCACAGTCATTTATTACCGGAATCCTACTCGGAATACCACAGACAAGGTTAGACCTTCCGGATTCCCGGGATCCTATTCGGAATACCACAGACAAGGTTAGACTTTCCGGATCCCCATGAATGCCGCCATCTATCTAGCTTATACCACGAAGATTCTGTTGGAGAATCTAAGAGATATGCATCCGGCCTAAGGTAGAACGGAAGTGGTTGTCAGTCACGCGCGTTCATAGGTGAGAATGATGATGAGTGTCACAGATCATCACATTCATCAATGTGTTGTGCAACGTATGTCTTGGAATAAGAATAAAAGAGAATTGAATAGAAAGTAATAATAATTGTATTGAAACTTGAGGTACAGCAGAGCTCCACACCCTTAATCTATGGTGTGTAGAAATTCCACCGTTGAAAATACATAAGTGAAAGGTTCAGGCATGGCCGAATGGCCAGCCCCCTGAATGATCAAAAGACCGAATGGTCAAAAGATGACTAATACACTAGTAAAAAGTCTTATTTATACTAAACTAGCTACTAGGGTTTACATGAGTAAGTAATTGATGCATAAATCCACTTCCGGAGCCCACTTGGTGTATGTTTGGGCTGAGCTTGATCTATCCACGAGCTGAGGCTTTTCTTGGAGTTGAACGCCAAGTTATAACGTGTTTTGGGCGTTCAACTCCGGATCATGACGTGTTTCTGGCGTTTAACTCCAGACAGCAGCATGTACTTGGCGTTCAACGCCAAGTTACGTCATCAATTTCCGAATAAAGTATGGACTATTATATATTGCTGGAAAGCTCTGGATGTCTACTTTCCAACGCCGTTAAGAGCGCGCCATTTGGAGTTCTGTAGCTCTAGAAAATCCATTTTGAGTGCAGGGAGGTCAGATTCCAACAGCATCAGCAGTCCTTTTGTCAGCCTTTTTCAGAGTTTTGCTCAAGTCCCTCAATTTCAGCCAGAAATTACCTGAAATCATAGAAAAACACACAAACTCATAGTAAAGTCCAAAAATGTGAATTTATCATAAAAACTAATGAAAACATCCCTGAGAGTAGCTTGAACTTACTAAAAACTACCTAAAAACAATGCCAAAAAGTGTATAAATTATCCGCTCATCACTCCCTACACTCGAAATAGATTTTCTGAAGCTACAGAATCCAAATTGGTGTGCTCTCAATTGTGTTTGAAAGTAGACATCTTGAGCTTTCTAGCAATGTATAATAGTCCATACTTTGCCTGAGATTTGATGGCCCAAATTGGTGTCAAAAATGCCGGTCAGAGACCCTTTTCTGGCGTTAAACGCCAGAACTGGCATAAAAGCTGGAGTTAAATGCCCAAACTGGCACCAAAGCTGGCGTTTAACTCCAAGAGAGGCCTATGCACATGAAAGCTTCAATACTCAGCCCAAGCACACACCAAGTGGACCCCGAAAGTGGGTTTCTGCATCATTTACTTATTTCTGTAAACACTAGGTTACTAGTTCACTATAAATAGGACCTTTTACTATTGTATTTTTATCTTTTGATCATCTTTGATCTTGGGATCAGGTCTTTGAACCCTTTTTTGTTTGCTTCATGCTATTTGCCTAGACCTTGTTCTTATGTATTTTCAACGGTGGAGTTTCTACACATCATAGATTAAGGTGTGGAGCTCTGCTATTCCTCATGAATTAATACAAAGTACTATTGTTCTTCTATTCAATTCATGCTTATTCTTGTTCTAAGATATTCACTCGTACTTCAACCTGATGGATGTGATGATCCGTGACACTCATCATCATCCTCCCTTATAAACGTGTGCCTGACAACCACTTCCATTCTATTTGCGAGAGCTTGAGTATGTATCTCTTGGCCTACTGGTTCACGATGCATGGTTGCCTCTCCTGACAATAGAGCTCCCATTCCATGCGATCAGAGTCTTCGTGGTATAAGCTAGAATCAATTGGCAGCATTCTTGAGATACAGAAAGTCTAAACCTTGTCTGTGGTATTTCGAGTAGGATCTAGGATGGGATGACTGTGACGAGTTTCAAACTCGTGACTATGGGGCGCAGTGATAGTGCGTAAAAGGATCAATGGATCTTATTCTGACACGATCGAGAACCGACAGTTGATTAGCTATGCAGGAAACCGTAGAGGACCATTTTCACTGAAAGGATGGATGGTAGCCATTGATAACGGTGATCCACCTACATACAGCTTGCCATGGAAAGGAGTATGAATGATTGGATGAAGGCAATAGGAAAGCAGAGGCTCAGAGGAAACAAAGCATCTTCATACGCTTATCTGAAATTCCCACCAATTAATTGCATAAGTATTTCTATCATATTTTATGTTCTATTTCATTCTTTTAATTATCCAAACCCCATAACCATTTGAATCCGCCTGATTGAGATTTACAGGATGACCATAGCTTGCTTCAAGCCGACAGTCTCCGTGGGATCGACCTTTACTCACATAAGGTATTACTTGGATGACCCAGTGCACTTGCTGGTCAGCTGCATGGAATTGTGAGAGAAGTGTGAACTCACGATTTCATATACTAATACCCTAGAATTACACATACACATGATCAATGGTGGGTTTGCAGGAGGAGGAATATCAAAATCCTCACGAAAAAAATACCTCAATGAAGTGTATCAAGTCGGGGAAGATAGTCAACTAACCGATCTGCCCACCATCTCTTTCACAAAAGAAGATGCTCAGGTCATATTGCCCGGGCATGATGCTCCAGTGGTAATAACCATGATCCTAGAAAGCGCTAACCTTCACAGAACCTTGATAGATCAAGGTAGCTTGGCTGATAATTTATTTAAACCCGCCTTTGACAAGCTCGAGTTGGAAGAAAAGGATCTAAAGGCATACTCTGACAGCTTTTTCGGACTGGGAGATACCCCAATTCGACCTCTCGGTTACATTTCATTATACACCACCTTCGAAAATGGTACCAGGTTAAAGACCCTAAGCATCGACTACATCGTGGTCGACGTAAACTCGGCCTACAATGCCCTGATAGGTCGGATAACCTTAAACCGACTTGCAGCTGTCGTTTCTACTCCTCACCTCTACATGAAGTTTCCAATAGCAAAAGGAATCGCTACTGTAAAAAGGACCGAAAATTGGCTCAAAAATGTTACAACGAGAGCCTCAGTTTGAAAGGCAATTCAGGAAAAAAAGAGGTCAACACTATTGAATTAGGAGGAGTTTAAACTCGGAAAAAATTGCGACCCTAGCCTAGAAAATATATTATCTCAAATAATTCATATATTATGTTTTTCTAATAATTTTTTTCAAATAACCTATTTATTATATTATTCTTTGGATTTGTTTTAATTTGCATAATTTTATTTTCTTTAACTTATATAAATAATTGTAAAATTTTATTCAACAATAAAAATATTTAGTGAAATAGAATTTGCATGAGAAATTTTATTTGATTGGGTTTTATTTGATTGTCAATATATTATTTTTGTATTTATATGTTATTTTTTTGTTAAAATAAATTTAATTTATTTATCAAAATCAAATAAGATAGAGATTTATTCTCTTATTTTATACTTTATCAAAGAGTTCAACTCAAACAAGTACGGCTAAACATAAAAAAGTAGTTGAGCCTAAATTCTGATTTTTTTTAAATTATTATTTGCTTTCTCTTTTGGATCTAAACTTTTGTTTTTAATTTTTCATAATATATTCTAACTTGACAAACTAATGATTAATCCATTACGAATCAAAACTCTATTTAAAGGTTAAAAAATAACTATTATTATTGTTTTTGGGGTCTGAACTTTATTTTATATATATATATATATATATATATATATATATATATATATATATATATATATATTAGATGGATTGGACAATTTTCAATTCTAGATACTACTCACATACTTATCACACGTTGCAGTAACAGCTAGAAAATTTTTTTTCGATCGATTACAACCGGTGGGACTCAAACCTGAGACCTCTATGTAAGAAGACAAAGACTAAAACTGTATCAGTCTTTTTTAGAGGTTTATAATTAATAACTAATATTGGAGCACCTCTTTCTATTTCAGATGCTTTTATCACATAGAAGCCTGTACAACTCCAGGGTGATTTTGAAGGCCTTATTAGTCCCTTATCCAGATATTCTTGTATTTCTTTTTTACAATATTCTAGATACTCTTTGTTCATATGTATCAGTTTTGCCTTTGTTGGTATATTTTTTTCATTAAACCCATCTTCATATGGTAAATATATTTCATGTAATTTTTTATGCTGAAAAGCTATGGGGTTTAGACTACATAATTCTTTCTTAATTTTTTCTTCAATTGCTTTTATTTTATCTTGTATTTCTGGAGTTTGTAATTGTTCTTCTATTCTTTTATGTGTAACTTCCTGGTTTAAATAGTTAATTTGTCTTGTCTTTCTTTCTATAATATTAATTTGAAGTGGTAGGTGTTGTAAAATTTTCTCTTAGTTCAAACAATTAATTTGTTTTACTTCTGTTTTCATAACACTAACTTGTGTAGATAGGTGTTGTAACATATTGAGCTCATGTTGCTTTGGTCTAGTGAGAAATTCAAAATGAACAGGATGATTGAGGATTCGTGTACAAGTTATTCCGTCGATGTCGACATTAAAGGGATATAATAATAAAGTAAAAGGATTTCCTAATATAACTTGATGAGATATATTTCTTGCCAAAAAGAATGTAGTGGCAAAGCATACTCTATTTTTACAAATTTTTGCTTTAGATAACTTATAGTCTATAGTTATTTTATCATTTTCTGCCATTAGGACTCTTTCTGTAGTTTTTTCATAATATTTGTCGGTATTAATCCTTCTTGTATACAATTAACATCAGCTCCTAAATCTACCATAGTTATAAAATCAAATTTTTCTTCTCCTACTATTAAGGTTATCGTAGTGAACCACTTTTGGCTTACTAATAAAGTTAGTATATTATGTAATTTTCTGTACACAGATTAATATAATTCTCTGAAATTGTTATATTACTAATCTTCTCTGTTTTTCTATCATTATTTTTCAAAGTTTGTTCTTTGATTTTTATTATATTTTCTCCTTCTATTTTTAGTAATCTATAGTCCATATTGATATTTTGTTGCTTTAATTCTGAAACTTCCCTTTTTAACCTTTTTATCTCTTCTTTAAGAGAATTAAGGGAAACTTCTTCTTGTGGGTTTTTAAAACGATTATAAATTTCTTTTATTTCTACTAATTTTTTAAAAACCCACAAGAAGAAGTTTCCCTTAATTCTCTTAAAGAAGAGATAAAAAAGTTAAAAGGGAAAGTTTCAGAATTAAAGCAACAAAATATCAATATAGACTATAGATTACTAAGAATAGAAGGAGAAAATATAATAAAAATCCAAGAACAAACTTTGAAAAATAATGATAGAAAAATAGAGGAGATTAATAACATAACAATTTCCGAGAATTATATTAATCTGGGTATAGAAAATTACATAAATATACTAACTTTATTAGTAAGCCAAAAGTGGTTCACTACGATAACCTTAATAGTAGAAGAAGAAAAATTTGATTTTATAGCTATGGTAGATTCAGGAGCTGATGTTAATTGTATACAAGAAGGATTAATACCGACAAAATATTATGAAAAAACTACAGAAAGAGTCCTAATGGCAGAAAATGATAAAATGACTATAGACTATAAGTTATCTAAAGAAAAAATTTGTAAAAATAGAGTATGCTTTGCCACTACATTCTTTTTGACAAGAAATATATCTAATCAAGTTATATTAGGAAATCCTTTTACTTTATTATTATATCCCTTTAATGTCGACATCGACGGAATAACTTGTACACGAATCCCCAATCATCCTGTTCATTTTGAATTTCTCACTAGACTAAAGCAACATAAGCTCAATATGTTACAACACCTATCTACACAAGTTAGTGTTATGGAAACAGAAGTAAAACAAATTAATTGTTTGAACCAAGAGAAAATTTTACAACACCTACCACTTCAAATTAATATTATAGAAAGAAAGACAAGACAAATTAACTATTTAAACCAGGAAGTTACACATAAAAGAATAGAAGAATAATTACAAACTCCAAAAATACAAGATAAAATAAAAGCAATTGAAGAAAAAATTAAGAAAGAATTATGTAGTCTAAACCCCACAGCTTTTCAGCATAGAAAATTACATGAAATATCTTTACCATATGAAGATGGGTTTAATGAAAAAAATATACCAATAAAGGAAAAACTGATACATATGAACAAAGAGTATCTAGAATATTGTAAAAAAGAAATACAAGAATATCTGGATAAGGAACTAATAAGGCCTTCAAAATCACCCTGGAGCTGTACAGGCTTCTATGTGATGAAAGCATCTGAAATAGAAATAGGTGCTCCAAGATTAGTTATTAATTATAAACCTCTAAACAAAGTATTAAAATAGATTAGGTATCCCTTATCAAATAAAAGTGATCTAATTAAAAGATTAAATAAAGCAAATATCTTTTCAAAATTTGATTTAAAATCAGGATATTATCAAATTGCAGTAAAAGAGGAAGATGGATATAAAACAGCTTTTATAGTACCCTTTGGACATTACGAATGGAATGTAATGCCTCAAGGATTAAAAAATGCTCCAAGCGAATTTCAAGAAATAATGAATAATATATTTTACCCGCATATAGAATTTACTATAGTATATCTTGATGACGTATTAGTATACTCAAAAGGAATAAAGCAGCATATATATCATCTAGAAAAATTTATGGATATTATAAAAGAACAAGGATTAGTTTTATCAGAAATGAAAATGAAAATTTTTACAACTAAAGTAAGGTTTTAGGATATGAAATTTATCAAGGAACTATAGTACCTATTAAAAGAGCTATTAAATTTACAGATAAATTTCCAAATGAAATAATTGATAAAAAATAACTACAAAGGTTTTTGGGATGTTTAAATTATGTAGCAGAATTCTTACCTGGAATCAGAGTTACATGCGAACCTTTTTATAAGAGATTAAGAAAAAATACACTTCCATGGACAAAAGAAATGACTTCTATAATAATAAAAATAAAAAATGCAATAAAAGAAATACCTTGTATAAGTATACTAGACCCATCGGCTAAATTAATTGTAGAAACATATGCATCATAATTAGGATATGGAAGAATTCTTAAACAAATACCTCCTAATAGCTCAAAAGAACAAATAGTAAAATATCACTCAAGAATTTGGAACCAAGCTCAAAAAAATTACCCAACAGTCAAAAAAGAAACAGTTGCCATAGTATTTTGTGTTTCAAAATTTCAAGAAGATTTATTTAATAAAACCTTCTTAATAAGAACTGATCGTAAAGCAGCCCCAAATGTTTTAGAAAATGATGTCAAAAATTTGGTTTCAAAACAAATATTTGCAAGATGGCAAACTATTTTATCATGTTTTGATTTTACTATTGAACATATAAAAGGAGAACTAAATTCACTCCCTAACTTTCTTACTAGAGAATTTTTGCAAGAAAAGAATGGAACAAAAAGCAGCCTCCAGTGAAGATTATGGTCAACCTTTTGACCAAATAAAAAAAATGAAATTACCTATTACTGTTGTACCAGCAAAACAATTATCATTAAGACATATGACAATGTCACAGGTTCTAAAAGCCGCACCATCATCGTCATCACCTTCTAAGAGCCCTTCAATTACTACCAATAATAAATTCACATTATTACAACCATCTGACCTCTATAATACTCAACCCCTGAAAGAATAATTTTCTTACTATGAAAAACCCAATCCTATAAAAATATTAATCATCGAAAAAGAGTGGTTCAAAAAAGATAGGAAAACCCTATATAAGACTATTTTCTCAAATACTTTCCATTATATTCCTATTAACCCACAAAAAACCCAAAAATTCTATGAATTCATATTAGTAGACACCGGATCAATTGAATTAACTCATTATAGGGATTCGAACACCAAACAGCCTATTTATTCAAAGATAAAAATCATAAAAATATTATCTTTACAAGAGTGGGAAATACCTCCATATCAGTTTTAGAGTTTCTCACTAAAATTTGAACCCCAAAACTATACCTACTATGATTACCAAGAAGCCTGGAATTATATGTTATTTCTATCACCAAGTCCCCATTCCTGGTTCATTTGGTTTAGAAAGAGGATATCATTACAATTTTTCAAATGGTTCCAAGCATGGTTCCAGAATTTTGGACCAATGGAAGCTTTCTTCCCAAAAGAAGCCAGTATGGCATATGAATATTTTAAAAGCAAGTCATCATTTTTACAAGAATACAAATTCATTTCATTCATAGCAGCCATGAGAATAAGTTGGATTATGACATGGGAATATGATTCAGCAGCATATGAAGAATCTCCAAGCATACAATATTTAGTAAGAGTAATAAAAATAAAATGGTGGAACAAATATGATATAAATTTACTAAGAAGAGTAGCTATTGATCAATGGTTAACAGCATCACAAAAGCGTCCACCAATAACAGCCTCAAGCACCACCAATGAACAAATAGCTTATAAAAAATAGACTCAATTCTTAGCACAGAAGCGACAAATCATGGCAATCCTAGCGGCAGCAACCTCAGAGGAAGATATCCAAAGCTCTCTACAAGCAATACAAACCGTACCTCTTGGAGAAGACGAAGAGGTCCAGTCCAACCCAGCTCATTACTATCAAGACTCTCAAGACCCATTTGAGATGTAGTAGGTACTGTATATGTGGTTCTTCAATACCATCAGGTATTACCTATTCTTCAGGCATTCTGCTGTTTAATTCTTCATGTCTTAACCTTCTAGGGGTTTGTATATTAGATCTTTTTAGGTTTGCATGCATAATTATCGTTTCTTCTTTTGAGGACTGTCTTAATGCTTTAAAGTCATAATTAACCTTACTAATTTTATAATATATTCTATAGATTATTTCGAATGGATATATATATATACACACACCTGTGAGGGCTATGAAGCACAGACACTTCGCTGTGTTTATGTGTCGGATATATTTCGGACACGACACTCACTGACACTCGTTCGACAGGTGTGTTTGCTGTGTCCAACCGTGTTTTAATAAAAAATAAAAAATTCTTTTCGGAACAAGTCTGGACACACGTAAATACCATCACATGTCGACGTGTCCAATCTTATTCTTAATATATATTCTTAAAATAAATTTAGATATAATATATATTATTATTATTTATTAAAACAAAAAATATTTTAAATATTTGATATAGTTAAAATAAGATATTAAAAATAATTAAGAATAAATTACCATTTGTATCCATGAAACATATAGACACTGACAAATGTATCCATATAAGAATAAAACGACAATTATAATCATTAGAAGATAGCTTATGTGTGCCAAAAGTATCCTAACAGACTAATTGCATAACCAATATCTGGGTACTTTTAACACACGAAGACTATCTTCTGTGGTTATAATTGTCCTTTTATTCTTATATAGATACGACTGTTAGCGTCTATATTTTTTATGAGTATAAATAATAATTTATTTAAATAATTAAAATTTTTAATTTATATTTTAATATCAATAAAATATTAAAATATTATTACGATTTATGTAAAAAAATATTTTATATTTTATATATATACGTGTTTCGTTTCTACTAAGATTTTAAAATTAAAATTTGCTTCGCCATGTTATATCATGTCCCGGATTCTTGTCGGTGCATTAGTGTGAAGGCATACTAACACTAGCTGTTGTGTTTTTGACTTTTTGAGTTTGCGTGTGTCTGCTACCGCTTAAGATAGTCAACATTACGCAACTAAGTTCTCAACTTAGACATAGAAGCAGTTCCAAATTAACAAGGCAGAGAGGATCAAAACTCAAAAGCCAAAAGGGAAAGGAAGATGGGGAAGCTGAAGGTGTATGCGGATCGTATGTCCCAGCCTTCTCGTGCAGTCCTCATCTTCTGCAGGTACACACTACTCACTCTAACTCTGTCACTCATGACATCCTTTAATAATACAATCAAACAGTCTCTGATTGTGCACAACTCCCTTCTTTGTAAAGGGTTAATGGAATTGACTTCGAGGAGATTAAGGTAGATATTTCCAAAGGTCACCACCTCACTCCTGACTTTACGGGTAGATATTTCTTGTACGATTTGGTTGCAATAGTTGGTGCTGTCCGCTCTGCTACTTAATGCGTTGTTTGATATCTTTGCAGAAGTAAACCCTCTGCAGAAAGTTCCGGCTATTGTTCATGGAAACTTGAAGCTCTCCGAGAGGTAATTCTTGATAAGAAACCGTGCTTTTTTAACCCTCCTTTCTTATATTAATGCTTATGGCGGTGCTCCATTGCACCTGTTGGTTATCACTGGGTTGTCAAGGTTATTTATGTATGTTGGGATATCCTAATTTAAATCTGAAACATGACATGTATTTTATTTAAGTATTCTCCATTCTATTCACTTTTTGGTTTTGTTAGTCTAATTTGTGTAATTCACTTTATAAATACGTGAATTTGTGTTTCTTTACAATGCTTATGTAAGTGGTGGAATTAATCTTGTTTTCTTTTGGCAGCCATGCAATCCTAGTATATCTTGCTTCTGCTTTTACTGGAATTGCTGACCACTGGTTAGTAGAACCATCTCATCTGTCTGCTTCTTGTGACCTGATGAACTGCTATTGTTTTAATCTTTATAGAGTACTCATTACTTGGGAACTCTTAGATTTCAGAATTGAACTGTTACATTGTCCATTAGTAAAACACGATTTTGGGTTCATTTCCCTCATTTCTGTATGTTCATTGAAAGGACAGATTAGGGTGACAGAGATTAGAATAAATAACTTAATAAATTATAACATCTTCCATTTTGATTCATCAGGTATCCAACTGAGCTGTCTAGAAGAGCCAAAATTAACTCAGTTATGGATTGGCATCATTCTAATTTACGAAATGGAGCAGGTAGATACATTCAAATCCAAACATGTTTGAACTCCTTTAAGTAATGTGACTAGCCATGAGCAGTTGATTTTGTTTTCTATAGACTTGTATGCTAGTTAGCTATTGTTAAACAAATTACTAGAAGAAAATCCAGGAATGTGGTTATTATTCATCATTTGTTGTATGACTTTGCAGTGAATTATCTAATACATACTACACTAGCACCTGCCCTTGGCCGTCAACTGAATCCAAAAGCAGCTATTGAAGCAGAAAAGGTTTTATTATCTTCTCTGAAAGCACTGGAGGATTTCTGGCTCAATGGAGATGATGGAGGCTTTCTGTGTGATAACACCCAACCATCGGTGGCTGATCTCAGCATGGTTTGTGAACTTATGCAACTTGAGGTAACTAGATATGACTTGATCATTATTATTGTCATTAATGCTTCATTACCTGATAAATATCTCTTGTAAGTGTGGTAGCTATATTCCCAATTTGTGAGCTTAAAATTTCTTATTGTAAAGGATGCTATCAATTGACTCGTCGTCTTGAAATCTTTGGTTGAACCACAATGGTGGTTGGTAATATGTGTGATATCTTTTAGCATGAATCTATAAGATATCTAATTCTCTAATTGAACTCTGAATTATCACAGGTTTTGGATGAGAGGGATCGCAGTCGAATATTATCTCCTTACAAGAAAGTTCTTCAGTGGATTGAGAATACAAGAACTGCAACGAATCCTCATTTTGAAGAAGTACATAATATCCTTTACAGAGTTAAAAAGAAATTGGAACAGCAGCGGGCAAGGACAGCTGAAACGGGGACTGATCCTAGCAACAGGATGGGGGGACCTTCAAAGATATGAAACTGATGACTTTATCTTTGTTGCTGAAGTGTGACATAAATTAGATTTTCCTTTCAGAATACCTGTATGCCTTATAATAAAGGTATCATATGACACCACTATACATGGAGTATCCGCAGCATATTTTGCAAGTGTAAGACTCAGAAATAATAGAAGAGATGCGATTGTACATGGGTAACACATCTCTTGTTTTTATCTTTAATCCAAGCATATAGCTGAGTGTTACATTTTGTAACTTGTGCTTGTAAGGTTGATGAACACCTCGATTCGATTTGTGTAATTTGGATGCAAAGCCAGGATAGAGTGGTACCTACTGAAGCAGATTTGTGGAGAACTGTATACTACGAATACAAATATATGTTGATCAGCACCTGTTTGGCAAAGAAAATTAACTGAAGAGTCTGCTGAAAATCTTAAAGCAGATAGACAGTATAAGAAAAAATAGCAGGACTGGTAAAGGCTTTTCGTTTTGTACATTATTATAACGTCACAAAAAACAGTTTTTTACATGCAGAACAGAATCATCCAAGCATATTTACAGATTCATGGTCGTCTAACAAGTGACTCCTATACAAATTTATTGATCAGAAATTCAGAACAACTTAACAAACCACTCCTTCAAGTAAACACACAATAGCTAAAGCAAATCCCCTAAATTCTATTGATTCATATTTTATCATCATTCAATGCTTATGCCCCTTATCTCAAGGTTGTCCAGCTTCTTGGGTCTCCTGTAATATTTCAATAGTAGAGAACAACAAACAACGCTGACTGAAGAGGCGGCCATAGCAGCCCCGGCAATCCATGGTGGCAACCGAAATCCTGTAGAAGGGAAAAGAGCTCCAGCAGCAATTGGGATTCCAAGAAGATTATATCCCAAGGCCCAAATGTAATTGAGTCTGATACGCCAAAATGTTTTCCTAGAAAGGTCAATGGCAGTTATCACATCCTCCAAGTTGCTCTTCATCAAGACAATATCAGCAGCCTCAATGGCAATATCAGTGCCAGCACCAATTGCCACTCCTACATCTGCTGCTACAAGTGCTGGTGAGTCATTTATACCATCCCCCACCATAGCCACTATGCATCCAGAAGCCTTTTAAAAAATAAAAAAAAAGTAAATAAAAGTCCACTTAATATGTTTCGAAACAACTATAATATCTATATCTTTTTGAAATAGCACTTTAATAAGTGAATGCAAATGAATGCTTAACTTTTTTCTACCAAAACAATGTACCTGCAAGTCCTTGACTTTCTCTGCCTTTTGCTCTGGTTTGGCCTCAGCAATAACAGTTTCAATTCCAACTTCCTTTGCTATAGAATTTGCAGTACCCCAGTTGTCCCCAGTCACCATGATGCTCCTTATTTTCATGGACCTGAGAATGGAAATGACTTCTTGTGCGCTGGGTTTCAGTGGATCAGATATTGCTAAAACTCCAACCACTTCCCCACTTATAGATACTAAAATCCCAGTTTGAGCCATCTCTTCAGCTTCTGCTAGTATATCTTCGGCATCTGCAGGAACTACAACATTGTGTTCAACCATCAAGTTCTTGTTTCCCACTATTACTTCCTTGTTCCGAACAGTGGCCTTCACTCCATGTCCAGTAATGGAGACAAAATCCCTTGCTTCTGGCCAAGCAGGGTTCTCTTCATCTCTCAGTTTCTTGGCATACTCAACTATGGCCTTAGCCAGTGGATGCTCACTATTCACCTAAAATAGGCAAGTGACATATAAGGTAATGAGCATTTATTCATGAATAACCATAATAATAAAATGCCTACCTCAGCAGCAGCCACAAGTTCATAGAATTCTTGTAGTACCATATTTGTCAAAAGTTTTGTATTTACCACCACAGGCTTTCCAATAGTAAGGGTACCTGTCTTGTCAAAAACAATGCAGTTCACCTACAAAAACAAAAAGTCATAGTTCATAAATCCGGATATTTATATATAAATGATTGTAGTGACACAAAAAAAAAAAGAACTAGTGAGTATTCTAATATGAAACCCTGACCTTGTGAGCGCTTTCTAATGCCTGTCCTCCTTTGATCAGCACACCTTGAGATGCACCAACTCCAGTGCCAACCATAACAGCAGTTGGTGTTGCTAATCCTAAGGCACATGGGCAGGCTATGACCATGACTGAAATCCCAAACTGCAAAGCAAGCTCAAAGCTGTCCATTGAAGATGGTATCCAAGAATCTGGGTAAGCATGAAATCTTCCAGCTAGAAACCAAGAAAGCCAAGTTGAAAACGAGATCAAAATGACCTGCATAAACATACCCCTTTATATAAACCAAAAATCTGTCTAGAAAATAATCAGTTTAAAGAACTCATGTCATGAATAGGTTACCAATGGCACAAAGTATTTGGAAATGCGGTCAGCAAACCTCTGCACCGGAGCCTTGGCCATTTGAGCCGATTCAACTAGTCGAACAATCTGAGAAAGAGCACTCTCTGAGCCAACCCTGGTGGCTTTAATATGCAGCACCCCATTCTCATTCACCGTCCCTCCAATAACAGTATCACCCTTTCTCTTTGAAACAGGACGCGCCTCGCCTGTGATCATGCTCTCATTCACATGGCTCTGACCCCATATGACAAATCCATCTGAAGCTACTTTTGCTCCAGGAATAATCTTAATCACATCATTCTTTTGAATCAACCGGCTATCAATCTCTTGTTCACCAACAACATTCCCTTCACTGTCAAGTGTCAACAAGATTGCTGTGTCAGGAGTCAAGTTCATCAGCTTGGCAATTGCATTGGATGTCTTCCCCTTGGCCAGAACTTCAAGATACTTTCCCAACAGAATAAATGAAATAAGCATAGCGCTGGTCTCAAAGAAATCAGTTCCTTTGAAACTGTGAGAGGTGGCAGCTCTAAGAACAGAATATACTGAATAGAAGTATGCTGCATTTGTTCCCAAGGCAATCAAAACATCCATGTTAGCAGAGCCGTGGCGCAACGCTTTGTATGCGCCCGAGTAAAATCTCCGGCCTATAATGAACTGCACTGGTGTGGAAAGAACCCATCTTATGATCTCCCCCACAGTAAGCATATTGACAACCTTTGAATCCAGTCCATGCTTAGTTCCAGGGATATACATAAGCACCATAGAAGTTAAAAAAACAGGAATAGTAAACAGTAAACTCCATAGAAATGATCTATAGTATTGCTTGATTTCTTCTTTTCTGTGAGTGTTCCTTCTTCCTCCTTCTTCAGGGAATATTTTAGCCTTGAAACGCCTCGAGCCGGTTTCCTCAATGACATTGATGAAATTCCTTGGCCCTGTTAAATCCGGTTTATAAGAAAGAGATACTTTGTTGAACTCAGGGTGTATTTCTATGCCTTGTACTCCAGGGAGTGCCTGAAGAGAGTTTTCAATGAGTCTCATGGAACGCTCAGTTCTTACACCTTCAACTTGAAGGTATATCTTGCTCATGTCTTCACCGGTGCTGATGAGTGTGGCCTCAAAACCAGTGTCTTCTATGGCCACCAAGATTTGATTGTAGCTAAGGAGGTTCGGATCGTAGTGAACTTCGGCTTCTTCGGTCGCTAAAGCCACCTGAGCCTTGAGCACACCTTGAATAGCTTGAAGAGCAGATTCAACGGTGGAGGAACAAGAGGTGCAAGTCATCCCTTTGATGCGCATCCGGCATACCTGAACATTTCTCTCATTGGATTCGTCTCTGTCTAAGGTGGCTTCAAAACCAGCATCTTCAATGGCCTCCCGAATGGTCTCCTCCTAAGAATATCAATCAATGAAGAAGCAAATTAACACATCTACTAATGATGCCACTACTACAGTGATAACGGAAAGTCTGAAACTATGGGTGAGCCAAATATTAAAATTAAAAAAAGAAAAACAGAAAAAGGCTCAAATTCAGTAAGAAAACAGCAAAGAAGTTCACGCATGCTCAAACAGTTTGATCCATTCTCTAGTTGCCAATTTTATGAGTTTTAATGTTAATTATGAAAAAAAGCTTGATTGACTCACTTTTTGTATTATATTAACCAATGTATCAATAAGCACTACACTCTTTTATTTATTAACTATCTATAAAAATAATAAAAATATAATTAACTGAGATGACAAGCAACTGAGCAAGTGATTTATAAGTTAGTTAAGAAATTTTGAATTTGGTGATACTCACGTACATATTCAAATTATACAACATAGCATACATAAGTACATATTGTAAATAGAAAAAAAAAGAAAAAAAAAGGGAGGCCCACAAAAATATTATTTACTCTCTCTTTTTCTCTTTATGTATGCTATATATGTTTTGAATATGTAAGTGGGTATCTACGTTTGGATTCATATCTTATATATATATATATATATATATATATATATATATATATATATATATATATATATATATATATATAAAAGAGTACTTCAAAAAAAATAAAAAAGCTGTGTATTAATTTTTTTTTATATTCTCGTTATATATAGTAAAATATAGAAGTATAGATATATCGAATTTAGTATATTTTTATTATCATTAAATAAAGTACTTTTTAAAATAATATATAAAAAATAAATTATAACCACCGTATTCATTATAGCATAATCATATACTAGAATGATCCTATATAAAAATAAAAGATAATTAATGATGTACTATTCATTTTTTTAGGGTTTCATAAATCAACATCAATGTTGTTAGAGTTCAACTGTGTGGTAGGAATGGATTACTTCCATCAGAATATAGTATGATAAGACAATACTAAAATAAGACTAAGGGAAGAATAATTGTTATTATATATATAAAGAAATACCTAATTAAAACTTTGGATGTAAAACTTGATAATTTCATGTTCATATAATTGATTAATTAGTCACAAAACCGGATAAAGAATTGTCAAACGTGTATGAGCATCACAATCTCCATTGTTCATTCAGTTCTGCATAGTACAATAATCAATGGAAGCAAAATCCTTGAAATTCACATATATACACAATCACGTAAGATATGATAGCTAGGGTTAGCAATAACTAATAAGGTTTAATAATGGTGTACTTACGTTAACGAAAGTGGGGTAGAAGAGGACCTGAGCGCAGTTGTTAAGAACATCTACGACAGCCTCACGAATACCCGGAAGACGTTTGATGGACTTTTCGACGGAGCCGGCACAGGCGGAGCAAGTCATTCCAGTGACGCAGAAATAGGCTTTTGCCATGGCCATAGTGTCCATGCTGCTCCCTTCTGCTGCCGTGACACCCTTCGGGTACCTCGGCATAGAAGGGTAGCGTGGTCGCGGCGAAAGGTGGCCGGAACTCGAGCCTCCATCGTTGCACACGCAAGCTAACGCCAGAAAGTTGTTAGCCATGGAGGTATGCTAACAATAACTAACGTAACAACAACATAGAAGCAGAAAATGCGTAACTTCAAATTAAAGGTTCAGTATCATTATCTGCTTTCCATCCCTCCTATTTATACTCGGATCTTGGCTTGGTTCTTAATTCAAGTTTTTTTTTTTTTTTTTTGGCTCTAGACTGTGATAAACCTTAGTGGCTCATGAAATTCAGCGAGAAGACTTCCATTTTATATCTAATAAATAAATATTTCCCGCATCATTTATAATATTAATATTTTTAGTTTAATTTTGATGCTGATATTTTATAGTTGTACAATTATATTCATTTATTTAAATAATTATTTATGTAGTTAATAAAAATAATAATTATTTTTTATAATATGATATTATATTATAGATACATATGTAAAATTATTTTATATAATAGCATAGTCTTTTTATATTCATTTAAGAGGTCGTAGATTTGAGTCTTTTTATCTTTAGTTAAAAAAAATATTAAAATTAAATTCTTAATATTCGTCTATTTGTATAAAGATTATTTAAATAATTTTTAGATAATAAAATAAAAAGATACATGTTAATTATTGAAAAATATTAATATCAAGATGTAGATGCAGCTGACAATTTTATTTTTTACTTTGAATATATTGTATTGATGTAGACTCTAACCAATTGTAATTAGTATCTTAACAGAATTGCATTAAACCACTTAATCAAGTATTTATATTTGTGTATCTGAAAATGGAACTTAAATCTATGGTACATTACTCATTAATTTATCAAATTAAAAGCTATACTAGAAAACTAAAAAAAACTAGTGTATGTTCTCGTACACTGTATGGGATAATTAATAAAAATATATAAATTTTTATTAAAATAGATTAAACAAAATATATATAATAATTATTATTATAAATATTTTATAAAGTTATAATTAAAATCAAAGTTTAATTATTTTTAGTGTTAAAAATATTAAAAATAATTAGTATTTGTCTTAACTGATTTGAATTGGTTGAGTGGTCATTTCACTCGTCTATCTAAGTAAGTATTAGAGTTTTGAATTTCGTGTTGTGTATGTAACAATTCATTTGCTAGCGACACACCCTTAATAAATGGAGCTTCATTCTGTGGAGGATTAGTTCTCGACCTGCCGAGTTAGAAAATACAGTGAAAGAAAATAGTATTTGTCTTGAAAGTAGAACAATTTTCATTGGTGATAGCAATACTTATAAAGATTTATCTTTGTTAAAATTTAACAGTGGCAGTTTTATTTATTGGTATCATATTCATTCAGAAAGTCAAACAATATGACATTAAAATTTTATATTTTATGACATAATTTTCAATCTTCTAAACTTATAAACTTATGTCATTAAAAAAACTATTAGATTGATTAATGTTTCTTGGTAATATTGCCAAAATACCATCGTTGAGTATTAGTTTGTGTAAAAAAAAACTATAATAACTTTTGTTATTCAATATATAATTTATTCTATTGAAAAATAAATTATTATTCCTAGATTAGTATATATATTTTTCTCTATTTTTATATCATTTTATTTGGCAATAATTGCCATTAAAAAAAACGAATGACTGCACTATCTTATAATATGATGTACAAAATAAATTTTTATGTCAAAATTAATTTTGGTTAGTGAAAAAAATTCAAAATATTTTTTTACACAAATTTAAATTCATAATTCATTAACAACTCATCTTTTTTAAAATTTTAATAACAAAAACAAAATTAGTTAGATACAAAATATTCAACATTTAATAATTTCAATCATTTAAATTTCAATTACCAAAAATTGAGTTAAAAATTAATTATAACTTAATAATCGATAATACATATATATATTAGTACACAAATAATAATATCTAACATAAAAGTTAATTTTTTTTAACAAAATTTATGTATAATTTATTGAGAATTGATTTATTGTCTAAACTTTTTTTTATAAACTTTGTAGTATGTAAAAACAGTGATATTATTTTTTGTTATTATTTAAAAAATTATTCATACTTTTTTATTATGTAATTAATTTAATTAATAACCTTTATTATTACTTTGCTACCAAAAAAATCATGTTTATATTATTTGTATATTTTTTAATACTAATAAATATGTAGGTATTTGTACTATTATATTTATTGTCTTAGATAATAGTTTAAGTTACTTATTTCGTATGTTAAATAATATAAATTATATTTTGTATATTAAATTCATCAATTTATCCATATTAAGAGGAGAAAAATTATGCAATAGATCGTATGTTATAAAGATTAGTTGATTTACATATAAATTATTTTTAAAAAAATAAAAAAATAATTTATCACATATAATAGCCTTTGATATATGTAGTGTCATGTATATATTAGGATGATCTATTTTAATTATGTGAGTGATTGTTATTATTCACTTTTTCATTAAGATAGTAATAGATACTCGTGTGGGCACGGCGGACCCTTTTTCCCGTCCTTCACTCCCGTTTAAAAAAAAAATCCCCCATCTGCTCTCCATCTTCATTGCAAATCCCCCTATTTAATTATCCCCTTAGCGAATGCAGATACCCACGATTATCTATGGATATTCTTTGAAATTTTTTTAAAAAATTAACAAAAAACCTATAATAATAATAATAATAATAATAATAATAATAATAATAATAATAATAAAATAATCAGTTCAATATATATAATTCAACACAACTCATAATATATTCGTTATAAAAAGTAAAATTTCAAAAAAGAAAATATAAAAACATCTTCCAACATAATAACATAATATAATATTTTAGGGCGAGACTGAGCGACGAACTTAAAAGACAGAAAAAGTGAGTTAGAAGAAGAGTAGATACAAAATCAAGGTTAAGGATGAGTTTAAAAGGAGAAAAAGAGTTTAAATTAGAGACAGAAATTAGGATTACTAAATTTAAGAAATATATATATATATATAAAAGGATAAATCAGTAATTTTATATTTGCGTGGATTTAACGGGTCCCTTGAAGAGGGTACCTATGTCCCATCCCAGTCTATTTTACGTGGACAGGTCTCCACCCGTAAAAATTTTACAGATCCCCATTTAGTTCCAAATTGCAAGTAATTTGGCGAATATTCATTTGGATGGTCTTTTTTTATCATTCCAATTGCTAGTATTTGTTGGTTCATGACCTAAAACTATTTTAGCCACTTAGTAAATTCATAGATAACTAAAGTTCAAGCTATATCATTCTCAGAAAGTCACATGTATCCTTGTTATAATAATATTAATCGAAAATAAGTGATTAAACACTAAATGAGTCATATTTTTCATATATATAATAATAGCTAATATCACATTAAATTCAAAAATATCACATTGTTATATTATCGATCACATTAATATCACATTTTTTATATATATAATAATATTAATCAAAAATTAGTGGATAAACACTAAATGAATCACTTAAATTAAAAAAGAACATGCATGTGATGAATTATAATAAATTTATATACGAGGAATCAAAATAAAATAAAAAATTGAAAATAAAATAAAGAGAACAATTAAAAGAAATAAAAAAGGTAAAACAAATAATGTGTGGAATAAATAAAAAATATATTGTAATAGAAGATTGATATAATCAATGAATATAAAAGATAAAAGAAAAAAATTAAAATACGATCTCATTACATAAACTTCAAGAAAATTTTTTTGAAAAAGAATCTATTAATCAACTTTTATAAAAATATTATAAAAAATTTAATATGTTTTTAAATAAAATAATTCTATTAATCAAAATACATAAAAATAATTGATATAAAACAAAATTATAAAAAAATTTAACAAAATTAAGATAGAAAAAACAAAAATAAAAAATTACAAACATTACATCGGAAGCACAAAATAGAAAGAAAAAAGGATAAAAAGCACATTCTAATTATATATAATTAAAATGTATTGTTGAATTATTAAATTAAAGAAATTGAATTGATGACTATAAATAATAAATTCTGATGACCAACAATAATAAATTAAAATAAAAAATTTTAAAAATATTATATGAGAATATATGAATCATAAAATATATAATATAGGAGTACATATACATTAATAACAAAATAAAATCGTAGCATATAGAATTGAAATCATTCGATGTTTTTAAATAAATTTAATGAATTTATTTAAAAATAATAAATATTCATTCACTACAATAATTAATACCTGTTTTATTTACTGGACTATACTAATCAGAGAACAATTAAAAAATATATGTGACCAGTTTAAGTAGTTTATTTAAATATCAATTAATTAATACGTAGTATAAACTCGTTACCTTCTCAATAATTAATACTCATTTTATTTAAGTATCAATTAATTAATACTCATTTTATTTTAGGTTTAATTTCTCTGTTGGTCTCAATAGTTTCGCGAAATTTTCAATTAGGTCCCTATACTTTTTTTCCTTTTAATTTGGTCCTTGCACCAAATTTTTTTTCAATTAGGTTCTTTTTGGTAGTAATTGGTTTAATTGTATAGGGACCCAATTAAAAAAAAATTGGTGCAGAAACCCAAATAAAAGAAAAAAAAGTATAGGGACCGAATTATAAAAAATTTGGTGCAAGGACTCAATTAAATGGAAAAAAAGTATAGAAAACTAATTAAAAATTTTGTGAAACTATAGGGATCAATAGAATAATTAAACCTTTATTTTATATATATAAAATAATAAGATAATAAATTAAATTAAATGAAGGTTTAATTATTCTATTGGTCTCTATAGTTTCGCAAAATTTTCAATTAGGTCCCTATACTTTTTTTTCTTTTAATTGGGTCCTTGCACCAATTTTTTTTTAATTAGGTCCCTCTTGGCAATAATTAGCTTAATTTTTAAAAGACCTAACTAAAAAAAATTGGTGCAAGGACCCAAATAAAAGAAAAAAAATGTAGAGACCCAATTGAAAAAAAATTTGACGCAAGGAATCAATTAAAAAGAAAAAAAAAGTACAGGACCTAATTAAAAATTTTGCGAAACTATATGGACCAACAGAGTAATTAAACGTTAAATGAATTCATTTATTTCATTGCCTTATATATTATTTATTAAATCATTTAATATTTATGTGGTTTAATTAATCAAACAAAATTTTAAATAATTTAATATATATTCTAATTAAATTAAATATTTGATTAGTTATGATTGATGTAATTTAATGAATCAAATAAAATATTAAATGATAGAATATTATTTATTCTAATAAAATAAAATTAAATATAATTAATTAGTTATAATTAATATAGTTGAGTGAATTAACACTTTAAATTAAAAAATAATTTAGCTAACGTATTTTTTAAGGACACATTTTAAAATTATTTATTTTTTAATAATTTTTATAAAATATTTCTTTTTATAATATTTCTAGCCTATGCTCTAAGGACACAGTTAACAGAACTCATTAAAAAAAACTTAATTAATTAATACAAATAATTAGTATACTTGATTTAGTTAAATAAATTAAAAGAAATAAATATGAAAAGAAGAGAAAAAGAAAAAGTGAATGAATAAAAATGTGTAGCTATCAAAAGACAATAAAAAAGTCTTTTTTAATTTTTTTTATTAATTTTTAACTTATTATAATTAATTTCACACTATTTATTATGTGTTATTTATCTCATAAGTTAACATGATCAATTAGTTTAATTATAGATAATTAATTATAATTGATATAACTCATTTCACTATATTTTCTAAAAAAAAATTAAAAAGACACGTTTTAATTTTCTGTTAAAGTAAAATAAAATAAAATACATAAATTGAATAGATATAAATCTCAAAATTATAAAATTTTATTAATTCAAATAAATTAATACCATAAAATTAAATTTAATGTCTATTTAAAATAATTACCTGACCTTCTATTCTTCTAATTATTAATAATTTAAATAAAGTAATATCCTATAACTTATTTTTTATTTATTTTAAGTAATTACTAACATTTTATTTTCCTAATTATTTTCTTGTCTTATATATCATTTATGCTTTCGATCAAATATATTAATAAACAAATAAACTAAATTAACTACCTTAATTATACTTGGACTATTCAACAATTTAACATAATCTATTCAATTTGAAATTAACTACTAACCATTGAAAATAGAAAATTTAGAGCAATTTAGTATTATGAATATTAATTATGTATTGTGAAATAACCTAAAATCACAATGTAATTTATTTTTAAAGAAATAATCAAACATTATTGTTAATTATGAAATAACCTAAAATTATAATACATTTTATTATAAAACATCGTAAAAAAGACATATCTCTTTTGTTAATCAAAAGATAGAAGGAAAAAAATATGCATCTAGCCACCTAATAATGAGCAACTAAAATAGATAAAAATATTTAAAAAATATAAAAAAATAAAATGTATAAGTAAAGATAAAAGAAATAAATTAAATAAATCACAAAAATTGTATCCTAAACACAAGAGAGAGAGAAAGAGAGAAAAGAGAACAAATGAGTAAAAAATACGTTATGATCTCGTATAAATAGATGACATTAAAAAAATAAACTAATTAAATTAATTAATGTATTTTGTTATCATATTTATTATTTACTGAAATAATTTGATATTTACTCCAATAAAATCAAATCAAATAATTAATCAATTTATATAAATGATAATAAATTGTGAGATTTGAATGTATAATCAAATTAATTAATTGATATCATTAATTAGTTATAATTGATTTGGTTTACTGAATTAAAAAAATAAATCGAAAAACATTTTCAAAAATATGCCACGTCAGCTCCATCATTAAGGGTAGAAATTCGATTTTTATATAATAGAATAGATTGTTCCTCTTAATAATGAATCAATTATGAGAAGTAGATAAGGCATATAATATTTTTATATTTTTATATATTACTTTCACTAAATGCATTTATTAAGGATATTGAAATCAAAAGTAATTTAAAGATACATTATTAATGAAGGGAGAATTGTAGAATAAGAATTTTTACTAATTTTGCAACTAAAAAAGAATTTATTATAAAACCAAATCGGTCATTGAACCGCTCTAATTATTAGTTTATTGGTTCATAAGTTTAACTGATTCGACCGTAGTTGAACCGAAAAAACTGTTCTATAATAAAATAATAAATAAAATATAAATAAGCACATGAAAATATAATTATAGTCTAATCTAAACTTTAAAATATCATTCAAATTAAAAGTACCACATAAATCAAAATATTATAATCTCATTTAAATACAAATTCAAAAGTCAAAAAATAAAACAACCAATCAAACGTAACATAGCAACATCAAAATGATCCAATTTTTTTCATCAATCATCAAAATCCTCCATAACTTGTTGCAGATTTGCGTCATTGATATCATCACCTTCATTTCCACTACTTGGACCAGAAAAAGCAAGTGGTGCAGCATAAAATGTACTACTACTACCACTACCACTACCTTGATCTAAATCAGCATCAATCTCATCTAAAAAAATATAACACATTATCAATAAATTAAGGATCAAAGCTATTGTAATTTATTGTCTGATCAATAAACTATAATACTCACCAAGCAATTCTTCAATATTACTTGGAAGATCGGGCTCTTTTTTAACAACCTCTTCCGTCACCCAAAAATCAACCTTATCAATACTTTCAATATCGATTGGATCATATTGCAACTTTTGGTTTCTTTTTTTCTTTCCTTCCTAACAAATTAAATACAATATATGATAAGCCTAGTATATTAACTATATATACAAAATCTAATGATATGAAATGAAATGATGAAATATATATTACCTGGATTTAAGACGCAAATTATATGTAATATACACAATATCACTTAGAACACTTCTTAATGACTCCACCTATCTTCGCCAAATGCTTTTTCATTCTATTAATTCCCCCGCCCTCAAAATTACTCAGACAAAATAAGCATTGGTAATGCGGGTTTCCATTTATATTTTGTAAAGCAACATATCTCCAAGCAGGATCAGTTTTCCCCCGAACATTAGAAGTTTGTGACTGACTTTCGTTAGTCACGGGAGGAAGAGAATATTCATTCGAAGCAGAATTAGTTTCAGCATTATTATTCCTAGGTGGTTCTTGATTGATACTTTCAGCCATACCTAAACATTACCAACAATCTAACCCAATAATCTCAACTCTCAAGTTCATAACAAACAACATCTAAAATTATTTAAAATTATTCACAATTATCCAACAAATAATAAAATCCAGTTTAGTAAACAAACCAAAATCAGTTCATGTTTAAGTAATCAGTTAATCACTAATCAGTAAACAACAATTATTAACCAAAGTTTACAGTTCATCATGTTGAATCATAGTTCAGTTTCAGTAATCACTAATCACTCACTAGTCAATAATCACAGTACAGGGAGAATTACAGTTCAGTTTCATGTTGAATCTTGAATCAGTTCATAGTTTTACACTACACAGTTCAAAGAAAAATTAAACAGGGAGACAGAATTTCAAAGTTCACAGTTATGGTGTTCATCATCTTGAATCACAGCTCAGTTTCAATTCAAAGTAAAATACCTCCAATCAGTTTGAGTAATCACACTACACAGTTCAAACAAAAATAAAACAGGGAGAGTGGGAGACACTGAGATAGCGAAGGCACCTTCAAGGCAGAACATGCGACAGGGAGAGTGAGAGTGAGGCGGTGGGAGACAACCAAGGCACCTTCACAATTCTCCACGGCTGCTGTGATGGCTCGGCGGCGGTGACTCGACCCGTGTGAGAGTGAGGCGTTCTCACTTCTCAGTTCTCGACGGCTTTGCGGTGGCGCGACGGCGGTGGCTCGACGGCGAGCCCTCGATCCGTGTGACGCGGTGACGACAGTAACCTCAGTGAAGCAAGCCTGCTTGAAGAATCAATAATGGGAACCACTGAAGCAGAGAGAGTAGCAAAGGCAATTACCAATTAGGGATCTCAGTCTCAGAATTTTCGTGATTTAGGGATTCAGAGGGAAAAAACTCAAAAACGGTAGCGTTTTGTTGCTAACTTAAAAATCGGCCGGGTCACGGTTCGGTTCGACTGACCGGTTACCGGCCGGTTCGCCGATTCAATTTCGGTTTTTTAATTTCGCGGTTTTGATGATTGACCGATCCGCTTTTTGGTCTGGTTCATGGTTCGACCGGCTAGTTCAAACCAGTTTTCAGAACATTGGTTTATTTGAGTGTTATTATCTTGATAAAAAATATTTTTTTAATAAAAAAGATTTTTTTATTTTCTAGTGTGTTTTACAAATTTTTAGTAATAAAAGTAAAAGTATTAAAAAAATATTTTTTTGAGAAGTTACAATTTATATTTTTTTTAAAAGAATTTTTTCCTTAAAGAAGGATATTTTTTTAAGAAGATAATTGATAAATAAAAAATTTTTTTATATGAAATATCTAAACATAAAATTATTTTTACTTTTCTAAAAGATTTTTTAAAAAAAGATATTCAAAAAAAGATATTTTCTTAGAAGCACACCCAAACAAACCCATTATGTGCTAGTTTGAATTGACTTTTTTGAATTAAAAAAGTACTTTTCTTAAAATATTTTTATTCAAATTAAAACCTATTTAGCCATGTCTTTAAAAAAAATACTTTTATTAAAAAAATAAATTATTTGCTTTTTCTAAAAGTTAACAATACCTTACTTTTAAAAAAAGTAGAAGCAAAAGATATTTTTAATACTTGAAATTTTTTTTTAAAAAGTCTATCCAAATATAAAATAATTTGTCTGTTAAAAAAGATCTTTTTTAAAAAGATGAAAAAAAGTAAGTATTTTTTTTAAAAGTCAATCTAAACTGACTCATATTATTAATTTTATAACTAAAATATATCACATATCATTTTTTATTTTAATTAAAATTAAATCCTTTTTTTAAAATGAAAGATTCCTCCCCTCTCTCTCTTTTTTTTTTATTTCTCTCATTTCTTTACCCAACATAAACGTTGAGTACTGTCGGAATAAAATCTGACGGTAAATTAATTACCGACAGATTTACTGTTAGAAGACATCCAACGGTATAAACCTTACCGGTAATCAATTACTGTCGGATCTTTTCATCCGATGGTAATTATCGTCGGATTCTGTGACGTATTACCTGCCCAAAAAACTAATTGGTTACCTGCAAATTTTATCAACGGTGACGTTGGCATCACAATATTCTATTTTCTGCACTATTGCTATCGGATTACGCCCTTGGTAAATCTGACGGTAATATCAATTTTTTAAAAAATGTTGTGAAATAATTTTTTTAATTTTAATTTTTTTAAATTTATTTTTCATAAAATTAATGGTCAAATTATAAAAAATAGAAACCACTTATGTAATATTAAATATCAAATGTTTAAATAAATTAAAAGCCAAATAAATCAAATAAATACAATAAAACAGAAAAACAAAGTCGTAATCAATAAAGATCCTAGTAGTCGTTGTTGTCGTCATTCTCGTGGTTCTACTGAGGCGGCAGAGAAACTGGTGATGTATGCGTCCCACCAGCAGCACTACTGTCACCAGTAACACCGCTGCCACTGATAAACCACTATTTTGTGGTTTATATTGTGTTTAATTGTGTAGTTTTATCATGATCCTTACCCACTTATTCATTAATTTAGCATGCATTTATATTTCCTTCCTGAAATTATTATATGGTTGAAAACTGCTTCCTAGAGACTTTTTAATTATGCATTTTAGTCCTCCCTTATCCCATTCGATGCCGTAATCTATGTGTTAAGTGTTTCAGGCTTTATAGGGCATAGATGAGTTGGAGAGTGGAAAGGAAGCTAGAAAAAAATGGAAGGAACACAAGAAATTGAGGAGACAACCAGCGAGAAGTGACGCGGCCGCATGACTCACGCGTTCGTGCGAAAGAGGAGAAATCGCAGTGATGCGGCCGCGTGGCTCACGCGACCGCGTGGAATGGAAAAGCACAAGTGACGCGGAGGCGTGGATGACGCGAACGCGTGGCAAGGAAAAAATGCGAATGACGCGTCCGCATGGATGACGCGATCACGTGACGTGTTCGATCTGCATAATCTGCAGAATTCGCTGGGGGCAATTCCGGGCCCTATTTTGACCCAGTTTTCGGCCCAAAACAGCAGACTAGAGCCAGAGAACATGCAAAAACCGGGGATAACAATTCATTCTACACAGTTTTAGTTTGGAGATCTAGTTTTTACTCCTCCTCTAGGTTTTTCCTCTGGAGACATTGATAGTTCTTAGGATTTATTTTTCTACCACTTTTTGTATTGGGATACTGAGAAGAGTTATTACCTCATCAAGATTTCGTCATTCTAGTTCGTTTTCTTTACTTGGTTTTACTCTTCCATGTTCTTTGCTTTGTTAATTTTACCATCGGAATATTTTTAGGATTATTTAATACAAGGATTATTTTTATTTTTAATTGATTATTTTAATTTTTATTTACAATGTCTTTCTTCAATTCCCTTTCATATGTTATGAATTTTACATTCACAATGAGTGAGTAGTTCCTTAACTTGATGGGGAGTTGATTGAAAGGAACCCTTGAGTTGGAAGGCTTAAAAGAAAGATTGTAATTGGGTTTATTGTTGGATTTCCCTCTAATCACTAATACCAATCCCTTTTAATTAAGTGGGTTGCAACTTGTGAACGGACATAGCATTCCAACTTGTTTGACTTTTTCTTACCTAGTAAGAGATAACTAAACAGGATAACCTTTAATTATCAATTAATCTAGAGAGTAATCCAACAATAATGGGTCTTCCAACTAATCAACTCCCAGTCAATGCTATTATTTACATTATTCAAATTCTCCAATTTTATTTCCTGTTTACTCAACTCAAACCTTTTTGAAAATATCTGATTAATAAAATAGTACACTTTTCTGCAACTCGTTGGGAGACGACCTGGGATTCATACTCCCAGTATTTTAATTTTAACTTTTGTGACACCTTTCTAAATTGATAAGTGGATTTATGGTGAGTTAAGAACTATACTTGCAACGTATATATTTTAATAATTTTTAATTCACCAATTTCTGCCCCATCAACCACCAGCAAAGCCGTTACCACCAACACACATCTGAGCCTAGTACACAGCCATCTGCTGCTCCATCCGCTGAACTCGCTCCAGCTGATCCCTCCACTATAGCCTGAGGTCATCCGTGTCCGTCACACGTATAAGGATCTCCTAATACCTCTTCCGAGTCTCGGTTAGCTCTTGATCCTATTCGTGAAGAATCTGATCAGTGAATTTCTACACCTACAACCTCAAATCAATGTCTTCTTCGGGATCGACGACTTGACTAGTGGTAGAAATGGATGATAGACTCAACATAGAGATGCAGAGGCTGCTGGCAAAGAATGACCTCAGCATGTATACTCGGTTCTTGTACAGCACTGAGGTGGTCTCGTGCCAAACCGCATCGGGATCGACGACTGAAGCAGCAGAGCTACTGGCATCCTTCCCACTTTACTGAGATTTTTCCGAGTTGCGGCATCTAGTCTCTACGCGTAGGACTTCTGTATAACACATGTTATTATGATTAGGACGATAGTTGTGCAATTAATTGAAAATTTTATTTCACAAGATCAGATGTTACTCACATAATGATCCGCCAACCGCTGATAAGCAAATCTCTCTTTGTTCTCCTTTAAAGTGTGGGTGTACTTGAAGGTCTCTGCCAATGTCGCATCGTGATCCAACGACTTCGACTATACATGTTGCATTGAAACAATATATTAGGATGCCTACTAATGATATCTCAAAGAATTTAAGTAAGCTAATAACAAAATTAGAAAAGGTTGCTGAAGGCTGCTGAAAGACTTTGTTCTACTAATGATATATCAAAGAATTTAACTACATACCAACATGGCCTTAGTCTTCATGAAGGTCTCTGAGCCACCAGTATACTTGGACGATTTGGTCGATGTCCTGTTAACTCTGTTTGTGAGACACCAATGCCTGAACTCCTCATCAGTCTCCCAGTGAACTTATAGAGCCTTCTTGATTTACAGGCAAATCCATGTAGTGAGGTGGTCGCGCTTCTCATGTACATCCTCCAGCATCTGTTGCAGCCGCCTACCCATTCGATGGTCGTATATCTTCTTGATGAGGGCATCGTGCTCCCTGTCCCATATAAAAAGAAGCTGCACATAGAAACTTTAAAAAATAGTTAATCAAAATATATCGTATTAAACAAAATAGAAGATATAAACTAACTAATAAGGTTTGACTACATTAAGTTTTTACCACCTACTTCTGAAACCAACGCTGTCTGGTCTCAGAGGGGATCTTCTTGTAGTTCGGCCATAGATAGTCGTACATCAGCTTGATGACATTGGTCATCTCCTGAGTACATGTGTTGTTGTTGGGCGCAAACCTATCAAAAATTCACAAACAAACCAATATGACAACATAAATTAAAACTTCAAAAGGAAATAACCATAATATATAGAGATTATTTTAGAAATTTCAGCAGAGTTTCTTCTAAAACTGGAATGCACCACAAACTCTATTCATTGACAATTAACTTAAACAGCACCAATTGTCAACAATCAATGAACAACAGTCAATAATTAAGAAGAAAAATCCATAAATCCACCAAACTAGAATCAATAATCAAGAATCAGTAATCAAGATATATCAAATACTTTCAACAGTTCAAACCTACAACCTTAAATCTACTAAAACTAGTATCAATAATCAAGAATCAACTCAAGATATATCAAACACTTTCAGCATATAAAAGGCTTAAAATAGTACTTACGCCATTTTTCCATCATGCCAGATCATCAGCCATAGGATGGGAGGTGGTGGAGGAGAATTAGTTGGCTGGCTTCCGGAGAGAATTCCAGCACCGCAGTGTCCGTCGCTGAAGGCAGAGGTGCTGAGACAGTGGACTGCTGAGTGGATAGATGTGGCGTCATCGCCATCGATGCAGGGACATAGTTGGGGTTATGCACCATGATGAACGACTGTTCTGATGTAGCCGCAACTCGTGATGTCACCGAGGGTAGTCGGATTAGATGGAGAGAATCCAAAATTTCCAGGGGTACTAGCAGAAACCCTTCCTCTACTACGACCACTAGGCTTATCCGCAATACCTCTATCTGTCGTCATGTCTGCGAAGAGCATACCAATTAAAAATGTGCTAAACATATTCACAACATCATTCAAAATGCTTAATCAAAATAAACTACGTTAAACTTAGTTAAAGAAATACATTATTCGACACAACGTCTTATATTCTTATGGGTGGAAACACATTGCAAAAAGTTCACGCACGAGCTATTTCTTTTAATGGAGGTATTCTAGAGATCGTAAGTCTTAATTTACATTAAGTTTCATTACAATCATTTTAAAATTCAATTTTGTACAAACTTTTAAAGTTCAGCCGCTGTCTTAGCAATTTCTAAAAAACAGCAAGCAGCAAAGTTTTTTAAAAAAATCATGAAAAATTCAATTCTAATTCATTGCTTCTAAATTTTTGTGGGGTTATACTAGACAACTCCAAGATTGATTTAAAACACGTTTCAGACTCATATCACATCATATGAGATAATTATGTAACTTTAAATTCTATTCTATTTTAATTTTTTCAATCATTATTAAGAAAACATACAAGGATTCGAATCCTAATCCACCCACCAAGAGGTTTTAAGTATTGTTACTAATCAACTCAGATACACACATTTGCTAAACTTTCAAATCATTATAAATTTTGTAAAACAAACAAATCCTAAATCATATAGTTTATTTTAATTTCTTCATCATCAAACCAACTTTTATAAATTCTCTAATTAATTTTAAATTATCATCTAATTGAAGTAGCAAGCAACTTGAAAAGGAAATTAAAGCACCAAAAAATAATTTTCAAGTAAAATATTAAGAACAAATAACAATAATGAAAGATATATATAATGAAAACTTCACTAAACAACCTAAATATCAACACAAATCAACAATAATTAATACAAATCCTATTTTATAATAACTAATAACAAGTAAGAATAGCAGGAGCTTCTGACCTCACTTCAACACCGAGAAGAAGAAGAGCAGAAGCGTTTGCAGTAGTAACAACAGCATAATGGTGAGAGAGTGCGGTCAGAAGTGCTGTCAAAAAGGAGAAAGTTTACGGAGAGAAGAGATGAGAGGGTTAGAGACAGAGTGGGAGGTGAGAGGTTAGAGAGAGAACGAGAAAGGCAAGAGGTTAGAGAAGGGAAGAGGGTTCGTGGTTCGAATTTAAGGCACGATTATCATTAGATAAATTCGACGATAATGTGGTGCGAGTCACCAAAATACAGCGTTCCACTAAAGTGTTTATTATCGGATTTGACAATACTCAGCGTTTTTCTTGTAATGATATATCTCTCATATAGATCATTATCAATAACTATTTATAAATTTGATAATCAAAATGTATAACATGATATTCTCTAATTACAAATAAAATTAACTTTAAATTAAAAGTGAAATATTGAAATTGAAATTAAAATATAACTATATTATATTACTAATTTAATAAACAAAATATATCATATGTGACACTCTCTCATTAAAATTGAGATTAAATATTTTCCTCTAAAATTAATAAATTTCTTTCCTCCATCCTTTTATCTATCTTTCTCTCCTTTTCTATTTCTCTTTATCCTTCTAACTCTATATCTAACTTATAATTTATATTTTATATTATTAATTTGATAAACTAAAATATGTTACAAAATATTTTTCATTACAATTAAAATAAAATATTTTTTTCTAAAATTAACAAATTTTTTCTCTTTCTTTTATTTTATCTTTCTCCCTCATTTTCTATCTCTCTTTATCTTTCTATTGTATAAAAAATAAAATTAATAAAATAATATAATTTTAATAAATTTGTAAAATTAAAAAATAACATTAAATTTATAATAAATATAATTAAAAAAATATCATAATATTATTTATATAAAAAATATATTATTATTATATGCATACTTTTTACAATTTTTTATTCAGTTTTAAATTTTCACTGCTTATCTTTCTATTTATATTTTTACTTCTCTCCCTTTAAATATTTATTAAATATAATTTAGAGAGAATACTAATGTTGTGATTAATAATTAGAATTAATGTTCAGTTATTTCAAACCTAACATACACCTAATCAAATATAAAAGTATATATATTAAATTTTTTTAAATTTTAGATAATGAATATTAAAATTAATTATTAGTAAAAATTTAAATTCTTTTACGTGAAAATAATAACTAAAACACTTATTATTTAATTTTTTTTATTATGGAGACCCTTGATCTTCTTAACCAACAGAAACTTTTATTCCTTACGATTTTTTTGTAAAAATAATTTGATTCAATAAATGTTTTGTATCATAATCTATAATATAAAAATAAAACCGACATCATTTCAAAACATTTATATTCTCGAAATATTATTATTACAGACAAAATACTAATATAATGTATATTTTAATAACAAATTTTGAAGTTAAAAAAATCAGATATTGCAAACCAGAATAACAAAAAAGAAAAAGGATAGTGTATTTAAATTATATATATTATGAAATAAACTAATAAAAAAATAATACTGATACGTAGTATGTATATATTATTATTTGTCCACGTCCCGTTTTCATGACATAAAAGGAAACTAGCTTTATAGTTAAATAAAATATGATTTTTGAGTCTTGTGAATAGAAAAAGTCAATGCTAATAATTTTTACTCTTATAAGTTATAACTAACTAAACCAATAGCCGCAAATATAATTCGAGATTAATTAATGTTGCTGTTGGTCGGTTGCAGTACCAAACCTTGGTGCGTTGGAGACAAGCAGGTGGTCAATCTGCGCGGGCATTGTTTGAATCTGTTGTTGACTTTTAGTTTTGAATGTTTTAGACAAATTCTGGGAGCTTATTTTTGTAATTAAATTAAATTAATTTTTTTTCTTATACGCTTCTTACTTCTTCGAACTTTTTAATTTTGATATGGGAAAGGTGTTGGTGTTTTTCAACGTTATGGGGGTTTGGGGTGTTTGACGGAGATGTGACGGCGCTGTTAAAGAAATCGGTGGCACCGATGGGGGGGGAAGGAAATCGGTGGGACCGATTTCTGGGAACGGGAGGTGCTGAAATCGGTGGCACCGATTGGTGACCCCTTGCCACACGTCGCGCATGCAGCTGGCTCCCCTGGTGGCCCGTGACCCTTATCTGTATTTCCCCTACCGTATACCCCTATCTCTTTCACTCTCCAATACTCTCTCTTTCACTCTCAACTTTCCCTTTCTACTTACTCTCAACCCCACTCCTTCACCATTGTTGGACCACCACAGCCCAGGGAAAGAAAAAAAAATGCCAAAAAAAAGGAAAACTAAGGAAGTAAATCAACCGGAGTTTCATTGTTAATTATCTTGGAGATCCAAATCATGTAAGTTTTTTTTAATAATTTTATTTAATGATAATGATAGTGATAATTTTAGATTTTATTAACAGTATATATTGTAATGACACTAAGTAGAAATTAGAAATTAAACATATATGTATGTATTTTATTATTAGGTGGTTAGAAATAGAAATAAAAATAAGAATAAACTTTGTATGTATGTATGTATGGAGATGAGATGAATGTTTGTTTGTTTGTACCGGTGATGAAGATGAAGATCTGGGTAATGTATATTATTTAAAAAAAAGAAAAAAGAAATGTTTGAAAAAATAGATAGTACATGAGAAAAAAAAAAGGAAAATCTGTACATAATAAATTGGAATAGGGAGATATTGATATATTGTTGTTGTTATTGTCAGTATTAGTAATCGAATTTAATTAATTATTACGATTAATAATGAAAATTTTATTAGTTATTTTATTTATGATCGTTAATTATTATGATTAATAATAAAATTAGTATATATACTGTTTGAATAGTAATAATAATAAAAAATTAGTATGTTGTTTGGTTTATATAAATAATAATAATAGTAATAATAATAATAATAATAATAAATAATAATAATAGAAAAATTAGTATGTATGTTATTTGAATAATAATAATAATAATAATAATAATAATAATAATAATAATAAAAAATTAGTATGGTTTTTTTTATACGAATAATAATAACAATAACAATAATAATAATCATAATAATAGAGAAATTAGTATATATGTATGCTGTTTGAATAATAATAATAATAATAATAATAAATTAGTATGGTTTTTTTATACGAATAATAATAATAATAACAATAATAATAATCATAATAATAGAGAAATTAGTATGTATGTATGCTGTTTGAATAATAATAATAATAATAATAATAATAATAATAATAATAATAATAATAAATTAGTATGCTTTTTTTATACGAATAATAATAATAATAACAATAATAATAATCATAATAATAGAGAAATTAGTATTTATGCTGTTTGAATAATAATAATAATAATAATAATAATAATAATAATAATAATAAGAAATTAGTATGCTGTTTTTTTATTTGAATAATAATAATAATAATAATAATAATAATAATAATCATAATAATAGAAAAATTAGTATGCTGTTTTTTTTATATGAATAGTAATAACGGACATGTTTGAATTGCTATTATGCTGGAAATTAGTTTTAATGGACATGTTAAGCATATTTGTGTTATTGAATAATATAGTTATGTTATATTTGTTCTTATACTGGAAAATGTGGTATTGTAGGCTTTAAGGATGTTGATGTGCGATCATTTACACCCGCCGAATCCATATAACCAAATTGTTGAGGCACAGTTACGCGAGACTGGATTTTATTATGTATCCCAAATTGGAGTTATTAAAGGCCAGTCAGCAATGATTAATGCTCTGATTGAGAGATGGCGGCCCGAGACTCATACTTTCCATTTTCCGGTTGGTGAGTGTGCTGTGACCTTGGAGGATGTGGCGGTAATTCTCGGTCTGCCAACAAATGGTCTTCCGGTTACAGGTCCGACCATGAGTAGCTTTGAGGTATTGGAAGCCGAGTGCTTGCACCAATTTGGAATTGCACCCAGCAAAAATGAATGTAGAGGGAGCTTTATAAAATTAACGTGGTTTAGGGGTGTGAGAGATCGTATAGTGTTGAATGATGATGTGCACATGCAGATGTATGTAAAGTATCACATAATGTTGTTATTTGGGAAAGTTCTATTTGCAGATAAGTCGGGTGCAAGGGTGCACTGGAAATTTTTACCGTTGCTCCGCAACTTTGGCCAGATCATACAGTTTAGTTGGGGTTCGGCATGCTTGGCACACTTGTACAGATCATACAGTTTATTGCTTCTGCAACTGTCTTGGAATCCAGCTTCGAATGGTCTTGAGAAATAGTAGACCTGATACAAGTATGACTTCCATTGTACCTCCTTATCTCCCAACAGTACTTCTTCTGCATTTTGGTTACCCTGATCAACCAGTCACAACCATTCCCATATTCTATACATTTGGCATAGAATGTCGTCGGTTCCGACTCATATACCCGATAGTCCACACCTCTCCGGATGGTATAATCTTTCATTGCCTTGATTACTGCCTCCCTTGAGCTGAATTCCATCCCCACTGTGAACTCACCATCCGCCACAACAGGAGGGGCTACATACATCAAAAGTAATAAATGCTTCATTATGTACTCAGTAAGAAGTCCTTCAGTACAACTCAATTAATAAACATACTTTACTAGGTAAGATCGCTATTCCATCTACGTAAACAACAATTAAATATCATTCACAACAAATAATTATTAATTAATAAAAAAATCAAACGCTATGCTCACAAATGCCTGGTCACATATCACATACATTACTCATCTGACTTATCGATCTGCTACTTCAGAGATTCACGTAGCTAGCTAGGTTTACGCACCTGTATTCATATATTGCGGAAACTCCGGTGCGTGCATAGCCCCCAAATCCAAGGACCGCATGAAAGAAGGCTCTTGAAACGGATGCGGATTTGCTAGTGCATTTGCAACTTCCGCCACATCTGCGTTCATGGCGCCAACAGCTGCTTCTTCGTCCTCACCTGGACCGACGATCTCATAGTTACTTTCAAATTCATCTTCGCTTTCACTATTATAATCTTCCAACTCAATGTTACAGTCCGCTTCAGATTGCTCAAACTCAATATATAACTCGATGCACGATATTCGGTGGCAATTTTCCATGTACATTGAAAACATTTCCTGCATACTCGCTTCGTCCATCACATACTTGGTTTGAAATTGAACAAACCCGCCAAACACAGGTAAAGGATACCTGTACAAAATACACGATATTCTCCTACATCTTTGCGTGCCTATCTTCTCACAAATCACACCTTTCAACTCCTCAAATGACAATGTGAACGGAATAACAACATCTAATGGATTTTCACACACAAATTGAACTCCCTCATATGTTTGTAATAAGATCTGTCCGTAGTAATAAATCTTCAATACAACTCTATCATCCATAACACTATCTATTCCCAGCCTCACAGAAATTTTTTTTACAAAAATGAAAGAAAAGAATCAGAGAAGAGAAGAGAAGAGAGGAGAAGAGGATGAACATCAGCGGACGAGGAAGAAATGGGGCTTCTGTGATACCACCATCTGCTTTTTGTGTTGACTAAGGGCAAATCGGAGGAACCGACCGCTGCACACCCAAATCGGTGGGTCCGATTGGTGAACCCCGGATTAAAATAAAATTAGACCACCCACAAATCGGTGGCACCGATTTCATACCCAACAACCTCCCCCTTCCACAAATCGGTCCCACCGATTTCACCCCTCACTCACACAAATCGGTGGTACCGATTTCTCCTACTTCAAATCGGTGCCACCGATTTCTTCCCCCTAAATTCCAAAAACGCAACGCCGTCATAACAGTGTAAATCACCCATAATCATCATATTCCAGCATAACTCACACCCCAATATCATATCTAAAAAAATCTGCCCTTCTTCTTCAATTGGACTTTATTATGTTGATAAACTATTAAATTAATTTAGTTAAATTTAGTTCTCAAAATAATTTAATCATGTAGTATATATTATCAAATTTTTTATATATTAGTGATCAAGTGAATATATTATTATTGTATGATTTATAATGTAAACCCAATAATATGAATCAAGTTAAAAAATATGAGAAGTTTTAAGACACTAGTTAATGATTAAGAGGTTTTTTGGATATCAAAGACGCCATTACAAAAAAAAAACAATAAATTTTTTTTATCATTTATTTTAATATTTAATAACACAATTTTATGAATTTAATTGTTAAGTTATATTGTAACTATTTTAAACTATTTCTTTAAGTTTAATACCAAAAATCAAGTTTAAGAGCATAAGAAGTCTTAAGAAACTGAATAATAATTAGTTTGTCTGAATTTTAAGGACGACATTATTATAAAAAACACACTAACTATTCATCACTCATTTTAATACTTAATAATTTAACTTATGAGTTAACTACTAAATTATAAGTATCATTCTACTATTAAAAAAAATATTACAATAATATTAATTATATATAGACCTGATTCCACGAACAAGATATCAAACAAAAGAGAAAAAGAGAATCTTATAAAAATGGAAGCACATGAAAAAGGGTGATTCATATAAAAGAAATTTCATAACATCGTAACTTGGTAATATATGTATCATTTTAAATACGTGTATAAATATAATTTTTATTTTAGTACCTCTCATAACCTATGTTAATTTTAAGTGTTAGAGTCTTTGTAAATATGAAGTATCTCTACTATTAAAAAAGATAAATTTAAGACATTAAAAATTTGAAATAGAAGAATTATGACAATTTTGTGTTTTTGACCTATTTTTTATTATTTTGTTCAGATAATTTTTTAATTTGAAATGATTAAAATACTTTTAAATAAGTACGTATATTTTGTAATTCCTATTTGGTTTTTAATTAACTTTTTGCTTTTTTTTTTATAAATAATTATATATTCACTTAGTAAATTAATATACCATTATACCAATTTACAAGCGGACAATTAATTGAAAATGGGATAGTTTATCGTTTGGAAGATTTATTGTATTGTACTAAATTATATCATTGGGTAGATAAGTTATTCAATAACTTTTTGTGGGCCGCTAATAATTAAAACTTAAAAGATTGTGGTGGCACGTAGCTAGTTATTATTATTAAAATTATGTACCAACTGGTCTCAAGATACCTGGGGGAGGTTGATCTGATTACATGCATGGCTTGTCTTATTTGCTCGGCGGCGTTTGTATATATTACTATCATCACGCAATATAATAAACAAATATAATGATACATACAGGCCTAGGTGGCTAGATTTGGCTGGATATCCGATAATATTATTAGGGCTGACGAGTTGGCATCGTAAATTAAATTTGTGTTAGCATCACGTTCAATAAGGGGCGGAACCTCGTACGTTCTAAGAGGGGCAATCCCTACCGCCTCCCTTCTGCCCGACTTTAAAATTTTAATTTTTATATTACAGTTAGACTACACATTTAAATAATTTTTTATTCAAATTCAATTAAGTAGGTCTAATATCAAATAAAACTCAATCTCATTAATAGTTATTACACGCGCGGAAACTTATCAAATATGATCAATTTACTCGCGTTTGAATATAAAAAAGAGGAATGCTAGGGGCAGCAATTTTGATGATTTGTAGCCATTAAATAGCCATTAAGATAGTTTTAATGATATGAGATTAGTGTGATATTTTATCAAATGGCTCACTTTTCATTGCTGGTTACATGCTGGCCAGAATTTAACAAAGATGCTGGTCCTCTAGACTTTTCCTATAAAAAAATATTCCTTCTCCACACTTGAAACTGCTACCAGAGAATTTTAATTTTTTTTAAAATCTCTCAAAACTCGATCGTATTTTCTGTAGAAACTTTTATAAATTTGCGTAAAACTTTCGATATGAAGAAGAAAAAATAAACAAAAACAAAAACAAAGACTCCGATCCGCAAGGTATGAGAAAAACTATTGTTATTATGTTCATTTAATTTCTCGTAAATTTTGCGTTTCTCCTAGTTCGATTTAAGGTTTTGTAGATTGAATTGGTTCGTTTAGTAGATCGAGTTTCTCTAATTCCGTTTTTTTCATAACTAGGACATATGAATAAAAATGTGTTGTTAGTTTATTGGTTCTGATAAATAATTCGGTTCATCACTTAGTTTAATTGAGTTCATTTGCCTACAGAAATGTTTTTCTTTCTGATTGAATGTTTATCACATTTTGTTCAAATACGAATAGAATTCGGTTCATTGCTGATCTAAGTTAGGTTTACTTGATTCTATTGTTAAGTGTTCACTTGAGTTTATTTGCAAGCAGAAATGATTTGAAATGTGATTTTCTTGCTGATTGAATGTTTATCACATTTTGTTCAAATATGAATAGAATTCGGTTCATTAGGGAATTGAGTTAGGTTCACTTGAATCTCTTGTTAACTGTTCACCAAAACTGTTATTCCTTAGTTTAATTGAGTCCATTTGTAAGCAAAATGATTTGATATGTAATTTTCTTGATAATTGAATGTTTATCACCTTTTGTTCAAATCTGAATCAAATTCAGTTCATTTGGGAATTAAGTTAGGTTCACTTGATTCTATGGTTAAGTGTTCAAAAAATTCAAACAAAATTTGGTTCATTTGTGAATTGAGTGAAGTTCACATGTTAAGTATTGACCAATTTTTTTGTCCTTAAAGAAAAATTGAAAAAGATGGCGGTCGCAAAAAAGGAGAAGTCACACTATAACGTAAGCATATACACATTAAATAAACTCTATTTTTATATTATAAATATATCATAACATACTGTTTCAAATTCTTGCAGAAAAATCACGATCTGAGATGCCAAACAAAATCAATATCTAGGATGCTCAAAGAAATGAGTGAAGAAAAGAAAAATATTGTGGAAGAAATGAAATTCGGTGCGCTGGCACATATCCTGGAAATGAACATCTCTCACAAGCTCTTGAGGGAATTGATTCATTGCTATGATGCCTATCATGGATGCTTGAACACTCTTTATGGCAAAATATACATAACCCTTACCAAGATAAGAGACGCGCTGAGAATAAATTTAGGCGGTATTATACTTTTCACCTTTTACATTTGTATTTTTCCTTTTTAATCTTTTTGTTATTCCTTAGTTTTTCATTTGAATACAAACAATGAAATTAAGCCTTTTTGACTAATTTGTTTATATTAAAATATTGTAGGAGATCGATTTTTTGAAAAAAATTGAGTACATCAAACTGAGTGAGGAATAGAAGGAGATAATTGGTAGCTTGAAAGGTGCTACTTTAGCATCTTTGACAAAATCTATCATTGATATGAGTGTTGAAGGAGAGGAGAACTGGCTGAAATTTAGGAGGACTTTTGTCATCTTTGTCCAGAAGTACTTCTTGCTACCGACAATAGTAAGCACGGTCTCCTAGATCTATAAGTCTCCTGTCCTTCATGTGGGTATCTCATGTGCTGAGCTTCCTGAGAAAGGGGATCAAAGCCCAGAGAGAAGGAAAGAAACTTTTCGTTGATGGTTGCATGAAACGAAGTTCCCTCGACCAGAAGCAGATGACGCTCCCGGGACACCACAAGTGGCCTATTGGACACGGAGGAAGCTGTTCAAACGGATTGCTTTGGAAACAAGTAATGAAATGGTAAATAAAAAAATTATCCTTGAAATTTTGGTTCAGATGTGTTTACTGCTAACTAAATAAGTTTATGTTTTAGGAACTTGTGAAGAGAGCAGAATTGAGGGGGGGGGGGGGGAAGAAAAGAAAACCATTTTTCTAAAGGGGGAAAAGAAGGAAAAAAAGAAGAAAGAAACAAAAAAAATTGTCATTTTGGATTCGTCTTCGGAAGAAGATAGTTTTTCTGAATATGAGTATACTTCTCGCCATCGCTTATTGAAAGCTATCTATTTATTTAAAGTTTTATATTGTTATTTTAACAAAACTTTTTGTATGTGTTGCAGAGAAGAAGAAGAAATCGAGAAAACATCGCCAAATAAAAGAAAACAACCACAAAAAGTGGTGAAAAATAAACCAAAATAAAGAAGATTGTTCTGATAGATTCGAAAAGCAAAACTGAATCTAAAGACGAGTAAGTTTTAGAAATGATTATTTTCGGTTCATTGCTACGTTTATTTGAGGTTCATTTGGCTTAGTCTTGCTTGTATTTGCTGAAAATTGTTCATGTGTACTTGTTAAGTTAATTACATCTCTGATATTTGTCTTTGGTATACATTCGATGTGTTCTTCTTGATGATTGATTCTATTTGACTACTTGTTTAAATCTGAAAATTCGGTTCATTTATTTTTTAACTATAGTTCATCCTGGTTTTAAGTGAAAACTTATTGTATTAATTTTTAGAAGTGAACAAGTAGAGGAGATGACTGCTTAAAAAAAAATAAATGTTAGAACTGAAAAAAAAAGAACAAAGAAAAAATGATGGAGCTTTAAAAATAAATATTACTCTGGATGACTTGACAGATCCACGATATGATTTATCGCAGACGTAAGATCTAGTTTCTTATATAAAGTTCTTTTTCTTTCTCTACTAACTTTTCCTAAAACTTCATGTAATTTCTTTGGATTTACTGAATAATATTTATTTTTTTGTTTAGCCTGCTGACTGTAAATTTGGACAACGAACCTGTGTTACAAACACAGATAAGCTCGATATCGTTTGTAAATGCACCAAGCAATACCAAGTAATTCTTCTTAACTTTTAGTTACATCTTGTGTTTTTAATTAGATTATATTGGTTGACGATTTACTCCTGAAATCCATGGTTACAATTTTTAGAACAAATAATTGAATGAAAAATAGAGTTTCTTTAGCTTCAAATATGGAGTAAATTCGGTTCATTTGTAGGTTTAATTGAGGTTCATTTGAATCCAAAATAAATTTGATATGTTTTTAATCCTTTACTTTTAATCTTAGTTGATGATTTTAATTTGGTATCTTTTTTATTAAGATACCCCTGAAACCCTGGTGGCAGTTTTTAGAAGAAAGAAACGACATGAAAAAAAAAGAAGAAAAAACACAAGTGTACAACCTCTAACTATGTAAGTTGAAATATTTATGTTGGCCTTTTAGATTTAGGTAATAATTTTTTTTTTAATTGTTAGTAGCACTACACCTGATCTTTAACTATAAATCATTGCTGTTGGAGAAGAAACCCATGCTCAATTTTTGGATATGTGAGTTTTTCAATGTGTAGCTTTCAGTTTCTCAGTTTCTATTCTAATCATTCAACATTAACTTCTTCCTTGTTTACCTTCCTTAGAGTTTCTATTGTAGTGTTTCTTCCAAGTTCTCTTATGGAAGAGATAATAAAAAGTCAAAAGACCTTTAACTGTGTCCCTTTGGAAAGTCAAACAGAAGAAGCTTCTGTTAATGAGTAAGTTGTACTTAAAATTAATTCTATTAGTTTTAATGGTATAGGATAATAATTTCGGGTCATTATTGAACTCTTTTCTGTTTAATGCAGTAGCCCTCTGGAGCCAAAACAACAACCCTATGAAGAACCTCTAGCAAGGCAATCGGAATAAGAAGCACCTCTTGATGTGTAAGTTTTACTTAAAATATTTTTTATTGGTTTTGATGGTATATAATAGTAATTTTGATTCATTCTTTAGTTTATTTGAGATTCATTTGAATCCAGATATGAATTCGTTGTGTTTTTTATGATTGAGTCTAAACTACTGCTTGTTCAAATCTGGAGTAATTTTGGTTCATTACATAGTTTATTTGAAGTTCATTTGAATCCAGAAATGAATTTGATATGTTTTTCTTGATGATTGAGCTTTTTTAACTGCTAGTTCAAATATAAAGTAAATTCGGTTCATTATTGGAGTATTTTCTGTTTATTACAGTTACCCTCCGGAACCCGAACACCAAGCCTGTGAAGAATTTTCCGTAAGGCAAATGGAGCAAGAACATCCACTGAATGTGTAAGTTTATATTAATATCCTTTTTATTAGTTTTGATGTTATATCATAATGCTTTTTCATTATTGCTTAAAACTTTCCTCTGTCATCTTGCAGTTCTCCCTGTCCTCTGCATTAGGAAGATGATGCACCTTCTTTCAGCCTTGGCAATGGCATAAGTCCCCCGACCTCCCAACCGACTCTCCCGACCTCTCAACCAACAGTAACACAACTTGAAATGTTGGTAGAGGTAGTGATGGATGCTGGAGTGACAGCAGCATTGCAATATGCTAAGGAAATGAGTGCGGAGCCGAGTTTGAGCACACATGAAGGGTTCAAGACTCCGGTGAAAGAAAAAGAAATAACAGAGGAGTTAAGGGAGAAATGTTATCATTTGATGACACAATTAAAGGTTTACAAAGATACAACCAATGAATATGACACGATATTCTTGTTGGACCATGAAGCGTATTTGGAATGGGCTAGATTCCACTTCATGTCTCTAACGTCCGAACAAGATGTAGAAAATATCATAAAATCTTTGCCTATTAAATTAACATTAATGATTTTTCTAAAAAAAATTATACTCATATATCTAATAAATTTTCTTCCTATAGGTGGTCAATGCAATGTGTATGCTTCTCAACGACAGAAAATATTGCCGATTTGAGAAAGAAATAACTTCGTGCCGACAGTTATTGTGGTAAGCCAAATTTTTTATTCCTTAAGTAATTTATTGGTTCTGATAAATAATTCGGTTCATCTGTTAGTTTAGTTGAGTTCATTTGCATGCAAAAATGAATTAAAAATGTGTTTTTCATGCTGATTGAATGTATATGACTGCTAGTTCAAATTTGAATCAAATTCAGTTCATTTGAAAATTGAGTTAGGTTCACTTGACACTACTACTAAGTATTCACCAAGTCTGTTATTCATTAAGAAATTTGATTCATCTGTTAGTTTAATTGAGTTCATTTTCATGCAGAAATGAATTGAATTGTGCTTTCTTGCTAGTCCCAAATGTATGTGACTGCTAGTTCAAATATGAAGTAATTCGGTTCATTTGTGATTTAACTGAGATTTATTTTGTATAATATAATGTTGGGACTCTATAACGAGAACTAAATTGATTCAAAAACTAAGAAGGCCTACCGGATCAATCAATATAAGGACTTCCTCCCGTTTTTTGACAAAAGAAATTTAGCATCACATCCATTTGTAAGTTGTGATTTCTAAAACTTCTTTAATAATTTCGTCATTTGCTATCATTTAGACTGAAATATTTTATTATTTTTCCAAACTTCAACTGTTTGTACCAGTTTGCAATGGGGCTATTGGTGGTTGTGGATTGCTGATGTTAAAAACAAGGCCTTCTACCCCGCCAACAAAAAGAAAAATGAAATATATCAATCAAGAATACTTTTGAACAAATTTGTTCTAAGTTATTTATATAATACATATTTATGTGGGCTTGCTTTCCTTAAATTATTATTGAATTAAAGTACACTTTTTGTATCCTTTTCAAGGCTTAATACTATCCCAAATGAGAGTTTATACTAGGGCAGAGCCCTTGATGGAGGACGGAGAGGGCGTTGAAGCACAGTATATCACGATCAACGATCAACAAACAAAGTAAAATCTTTCTTTGCTATAGTGCTATTATTAATATGTTTTATTATGTCTCCTATTAATCATATTTTACTTTCTTATTTCTTTCTTAGTTATGAATGTAGGATATCAGTGATAAAATAGATTGAAACAATTGATCTTGAAAAGATAAAGAAAGGGAAGTATAAATGTAAAAACTGGAAACAAGTAAGTAATTTTTAAATTAATAAACTTCGGTTCATTTCTTATTTCAATTGGGTTCGAATTAAGTAATTTTTTTCAATTGAATTGTAGGAAGAGATTGATACCTTCAAGCAGGAGTATGGTCCAACCATTCTGTTGCACAAGATAAATAAATTGAGAGACAAAGTCATTGAGGCATCTGAAGTCATAAGACTCTCAAAGCCATCCGCTATTCTCTCAAGTCCTTTTTGTAAATTCTCATATGGGGATATAGAAAGTAAATATGTTATAGTTTCTTTGACTTGCTGTAATTAACACTAATTTGTTTAACTTGTTTAAAAACGAAAACACTTCTTTGACTTGTTGTAAATGATAATGTATATATTTAAAAATCTTTTCTTTAATGTATATATGTTAATATTTATTTAAATGTTAATGTTAAATATATATATTTGTTGAAACTGTCTGGACTGCTATATTGAATAAATCTAGGTTCACAGAGAATGGATTCAATGTATTTATTAAACATCAAGAGCCCCAAAAAACACAAATGAACTGAAATTAATGCACTAGATGAACCGAAAAAAAATCTATATATCACTATTCAATTTTAGAAATACCTAAATTGTTTAACATAACATAATTACAGAAAGTTAATTTAAAAAATAAAAAAGTGACTACACAATAAAACATAACACAAATCGAAATTAACCCTCCTAGAACTCAAATGAACTGAAATTTGGTCATACATGACTAGAAATTTATATTAATAAAACAAAAAACTTTCATAATCCTCTCTGGGATAATTCATATCATGTGCATCATAAAGCTGGAGCTTGACTGAATTATTGATCCACCATCTACAAAGTTTAACTGCAAAAAAGAAAATAAATCATTTATTAGCAAAATGCACAAACAAATTTTTTCCTAATCAAAAGCAAATTAATGTTACCTCGCTTAGAGCTGGATTTTTCTTTTTCTTTGTTGTATTTGTGATCTTTTTCCATATTTGATCCCAATCTATTCTTGAGATGGCCTCTTGTTCTAACACATGGGGAACTTTGAAGGTCATTAACATTACTCAACCTCAAGTCTTCGTGAGATAACGAACTTTTATTGTAATAACCGATATTTAATTAATCATTTAATTAAATTAAATTGAAAGTATAATTTAATTGTCCGGAATAGATTCAAAATTTAAAAATATTACTTAGAAAATATAAAGGTAAAATTTAGATTCAGTAAATTTTTTTGAGCGGGAAAAATTAATTTTCTGCTGAAAAATACGTAAAAACGCATACCGGTAATTTAGCCAGTAGTACCAGTTTAAGTCTCTTCGGTACTGTGTGAGAGAAAATAAAAACAGTAAAAAAATTTAGAAAAATATTTAAAATTAAAAACAAGGCACTAATTAATCTTAAAGGTTGTGACCCAAAGTGGGTCAAACGGACCTAAAATACTAACGAGTTAGACTGGGTCCAAGTTGGGCCGAAATCCAACATATAAATACACTTAAATGATGAGCATTCAGCTCATTTCACCCACAAAATTGAGAAAGGGACGCTGATGAGAGGAGGAAGAGAAGAGAAGGAGTTTTACTATTCATCCTCATCTTGTTTTGCTCATAACTTGAGCTATATAGTTCCGATTGACAAGCCATTTGCGGCCACACAAAGCTCTTGTCGAGCTCTTCAATTCTAGATAAATAAAGTAGGTGAGAACTTGAAATCTATACTCCAATTTCCAGTCCTAATAGATTTTGCATTTTTGGATATTATTTTGAGTAGATTTTGTGATTTGGTTGTTTAGGTGTGATTTATTAGTGGGTTATTGTAAGGTTTTGTCCCAATTCATAGTGGGTAAGGTAAGAAAGCTCTATACCCTTGTGATTTGTTATATTTGTGAACCCTAGGTTTTGATTTTGGTAATTTATATGGTTTATCTTGGAAATTCTTGTTGGTTGGAGTTGAATTGAGGAATTGGTGCACTTGGAGTTGATCTTTGGTGGCTAGGCATTGTTGAGCTTGTTTGAGGACTCGACTCGGTGAATTTGTGCATATTGGGAATTGACTAAGATGGTTTTGATTTTCTTTATGTAATATGTAATATTTCGTGACACTTGGGCTAGTGGCCTTTAAGATAGGAATGAATGATGTGGTTGTATGATTAATTGCATGTAAATGTTATGGTTGATGATGATTTTGATGAAGGTTGAAGGATTTTTATATGATGGAGTATGAATATTGATGAATGTGATCATTTTGATGAATTATGATGGTGATTGTTGATGTTTGATGTTGAATATTGATTATGAGAATGGGTAATGATATGTGATATATGATTATGTGTATGTGAATTTTTATGATTGGTGAAGGGGTTGTTGGTTTTGAAAGTGAGAATGATGAGATGGATAATTGATAAATGTTTATTGATGTTGTTGATTTTGGATTTATGGATTTATGAGTGAAGATGATGAAATATTGATTGTGATAGGTGTCAAAATGTTTGAAGTGTATTGGAGGAGTAAATTGTAATGCGTAATAATGTTTTGATGATGGTTTTGGGGTATTGTTGAGTTAGTTTGAATTGAGTTTTAGAAAACTAGAGAACCTTGTAAGTTTTTATAAAAACCTTATTTTTGATGAACTTTGGCAGATCATAACTTGAGTCTCGAATTTTAAAATTGAGTGATTTTATTTTAAATTAAAGATAATTTCAAGAGCTTTAAAATGATATCAAATTTGAGAAAAATAAAGTTTTATAGAGGAAGTTATGAACATTGGAAGTTAGGTCTAAAAAATCTGATTTCTGTAGCTTTAAAAATTTTCCAAGTCTGATACAGCATGCGTACGCGACACTGTGCACGTGACGCGGGCATTCTCTATTGCCTGTGGGTCTTGCATACGTGGACACAAGCTTGCATATGTGAGTATGCATTTACAAGGCTTGCGTACGCAAATTATAACACGCAACGCGAGCATTTCATTCTGTTTTGGAACACTCGCGTACGCGAACAGGGTGCCACGTACGCGGATGCCTAAATTTTGACTTGTGCGTACACGAGGCAAGAGTTCGCGTATGCGAAACCCTTGTTTTGCTAAAAAATTATTTTCTTCACGTTTTCAAGGATTCTTTAGCTTTCTAAACTTCTTAAATGACTGTTTAAGATTTTTATCTAGTAATTAGGTCCTAGGACTATTAGAGGTGAGTAGCAAATTAAATTAATAAATTTCTGTTATAATTTTAGAAGACGGTGACTAAGCTTGGGAAGTTCTGTGTATGGAATAGGTTGAGTGTCTGAGTGGAGTGTTGAGATAACAATGAATTGAGAAACGTGAGTGATTATGGTTAATGAGATGAGTATAAGCATACTGGTGCTATGAGCAGTGATTCTCAAGATTGAGTATATGATTGTGATATGTTTTGTTCTCCGTCGTAGAGACTGTGGCAATCTCCCATCTAGTTCGAATGTGAGGGCTGTGGTAGTCTCTTGCTCACGTGACATGCATTGATTTGGTAAGTCGCTATGCGCCTCGAGCAAGGTCTGTGGCAGTCTCCTAGTTGTTGAGGTAGTGGTGCCGACGTAGGGGCTGAAGCAGTCTCCTGCCTACGTTGAGATGTGAGGACTGAAGCAGTCTTCTGCTCATGTAACCTTTCTGTCACTAAAGTGAACTCGGACACTATAACCCAAAAGAGTGTGCCGGGAACTATAACTTACAGGGCACAAGATAAAGTTTTGGGCACTAGAAAGAGTGAGTAGGGAACTATAACCCTGGTCGTGGCAGAAAGGCAACATCCCGGAGATGTGTTGGGTTGGCATTTTGAACAGACAAGTGATATCATGAGTCAATAGGATAGGCATTTATCATCTTCTAAGTGTTTTTATTACTTTGCTTATTTTGATCTCTTACCTAAATGTATAATATGCTTACTTACTAGTTGTTCTACTTGCTGCACATGTATATTACTTGTGTTTTACTTGCTTGCTTTATCTGTGATTGTCTAGTGCTGAGGAGGTTAGGTAGACAGTGACGATGGGACCACGTGTAGAGTAGGTTGGCAAAGGCCGTGGGACAACCGTGTGATTTGGTATTAGTTAGAAACCCCCTAAGTTTAGATAACCCTGTTTATGGTTTATGGTTTAAGTTATTTATTTCGTTAAGCTTGAATATTCTGTATCGATGTGAAGTTCTAGGCTTGCTGATGATTGGATTTTTGACGGTATAGAATTTCACAAAAGAATTCTCGTTGCAAGTATAGTTTCCAAACCAATCAAAAATCCTTTCATACAAAAGATTGTTTGTCACAAGTAACAAACCCCTAATTTTATAAACCGAAGTATTCAAACCTCGGGTCGTTCTCCCTAGCAATTGTAATGAAGTGTCTTGTTATTGGTTGTGATGTGTTTTGGGGTTTTGGATAAGAAGCATGAAAAGTAAATGGCAATGAAAATAGACTAACAACTATAAAAGGCTCTTGGCAAGGTATGAAAATTAGAAGTCCTATCCTAGTTATCCTTCTCAATTGTGATGAGAATTGTTCATTGCTACCACTTAGTTAACCCTTACTAAATAAAGGAAAGTCAAGTGGATGAATTGACTTGAGCCACAAGTCCTAGCCAACTCCTAAAGAAAAGACTAGCTTTAGAGGCATTCAAATCAATTAGCAACTTCTAATTATCAATCAACAAAGGAATTAGATAACTAAAGAGTCACTAATTACTCTACCTAGGCCAAGAGGAACAAAACCTACACTAAAATCCAACCAAGCATTTCATCAAACACTTGGAAGGCACAAAAGGAAAGCATAGTAATTTGAGAACAAGAATAGAATCTAACAACAATTATTGCAAAGAATTAACAACAACAATCAAGGAAATCACAATTATCATGAATTACCTCAAATTGCATTATTGAAAGAGGAAATAAAAGAACAACAATATATCCAAAACAAAATGAAGAATTACAATTATTAAAGCACATAACTAGAAAGAGGAGGAGGAGAAGATTAAGAATTGGTAAAGGAAAAGTGAATCAAAGCATGAATTAAACCTAGATATAAGAAGAGAGATTAACCTAAACCTAATCCTAATTCTAGAGAGAAGTGAGAGTTTCTCTCTCTAAAACTACTTCTAAAACTAATCCTAATGAGTGTGTGATTCCAAGATATCTTCCCCTTCAATCCTTGATCCTTTTATTCCTTCCTCTCAGCAATTGGCGCCAAAATGGGTTCAGAAAACCTCTCAAATCGCCAGGCACGTGTTGCTTTAATGAAGTCATGTGCGGTCATCGACGCGTGCACGCACGGTACGCGTGCGCGTCCCTGGTCGATTCTGCAATGTGCGCGCGAGCGCGTTGTGCGCGTGCGCGTGCTTGGCCGAGATCAATTCTTTTGTCATTTGTGCTTCTCTCCACTTGCATGCTTCCTTCCTTGCTCCTTTGATCCATGTCTAGCCTATTTCAATCCTGGAATTACTAGCAAACACATCAAGGCATCTTATGGAATCAAAGAGAAATTAGAATTCATCAAAATAAGGCTTAAAAAGCATGTTTTTACACTTAAGCATAAATATGGGAGAGATAACAAAATCATGCTAATTCATAGGCTAAATGTGACAAAAGGTTATCAAAATACTCTAAATTCAATACAAGATAAACCCTAAAAATGGGGTTTATCAACCTCCCCACACTTAAACCTTAGCATGTCCTCATGCTAAAAATAAGAAGGAACTAAGGGGTATGACATTTATTGAATGCAACTAAACTATGTGAATCCTATCTAAATGCATTTATCTAAAGCAAATGGAAATGCTTAGCTCAAACAAATCAATTCCCAAGAGAACATGTGTAAGTAAAATAGTTAGGGCAATAGGAGTTAAGTCCAACCCACAGTTGTATTGAATTATCAAAAAGAGTTCAAACTTGCAAGAATATAGATAATATGGGTGAATACATGTAATTGAACTTTTGAACCCTTACCGGATGTGTATCCGCTCTATTCACTCAAGTGTTTAAGGGTTAATTCACTCAATTCTCTTCTATTCAAGCTTTCCAAAATTTGATTTTCTTCTAACAATCAACACTTATTCAATGCGTGCATACATTCGTCATGAGGTCTTTCATTTAGGTTGTAATGGGGTTAGGGTCAAGGTATGATGCATATATGGTTAAGTGAGCTCGAGATTTGAATCTTTGATAAGTCTAAACTTCCCACCTAACCTAGGACATCCTATACAATTAAGTTTTAACCTAACTACCCATTCTTTACTTTTTTTCTTACATACTCATGCATTCTTATTTGATTCATAACACCTATGCATTGATTCCTTTTTATTGACTTCACCTTGGGGCATTTTGTCCCCTTTATTGCTCTTCTTTTTTTTCTTCTTTCTTTTTCTATTTACATTTTTTTCTTTTCTCTTCTTTTTTCACTTTTATTTCTTTTTTTTTTTCATTTTTTTTCAAACTATACACAAGGACATCAATGCATAAGGTCTATACATTCAATCAATACATGAATATGTTCCCAATTCTAAAATATGAAAGTGTACTACCCCTTTTATCCCATCCAATGTTCCCAAGCCTCACCAACTTTGAATAATAAACACTCTCACTAGCCTAGGCTAATCAAAGATCCAAACAAGGACTTTCATTGGTTTTCCGCCTTGGGCTTGTAATGTGCTAAAATGAGAATAAGTTGGTTAAGCATAGGCTCAAAATTGGCTAACAATGGGGAGTAAAAGGTAGGCTATTTGGGTAAGTAGGCTAATGAAATAATGGCCTCAATCATATAAATGCATAAATACAAGAAATAAATGGACATATAGGATCAAACAAATCAAGGATCATAATCATAGAAAGAGAATAATTTCACACAAGAATGGAAAATAAGTGGTTATAAAATGTAACCACATCAATAGGCTCAAGTCTCACAAGCTTGTGTTCTAGCTCAAAACATGATTCATAAAGTATGAGTTCGAGCAAGTTTCACCAAGAATTTTCTTCAATCAATTGGGTTGGTGCCCTATAATTAAATTTCTCGAAAAAAAATCTCAATATTTGACTAAGCATTGTTGTGATTGAAAAATTCAAAAATTTCCTTAGTTTACCCTTTCCTTTTCCGCTTAAAACCAATTTCTTATGCAAAAAGGGTGACTAAGTGTTTGCAAAAGATATGCAAAAATGTATAAAGAAAAATCCAACTAAAAGTATGAAATCTATCATCTAAAACATCTAAAGATATCCATAAGCATCAAAATATCTAAAATCCAAAATAAGCAGTAAAAGTATCCAAAGTAAACTCAAAATGCATCAAAATATATACAAAAGATATGCAAAATAAGATAACTAGGAAAGTGGCCAAAATGTTCACCGATTCTCTAATGGTGGTGCTACCGGTGATCTCCCCACACTTAAGATCAAGCATCGTCCTCGATGCTAAACCGGAGGATCAGTGGAAGGTACAACGGTAGGCTCTGGCTGTGGCTATGGGATCGGCTCCGCATGAGTCTGTGGTGTCTCTGTGGTGTCTGGAGCAGCTGGAGGGGCATCCTGTTGAGTCGGTGCCTCCGCATCCTCCTCCTGATGATCCTGCTCATCGGAGGCCGGAGAGTCGGGAAGCGGAGGTAACTCAGCACCCAGAGAAATGAGCGCCTGGTCCATCCGATCCAGTCGGCGTCTGACATGGAGCCTCTCGCGCTCTAGAAATCGAAATAGGCGCTGGACCAGTAAGTAGGTGGGCTCAGGTGCTGCAGGAGGAACTGTCGATGAAGATGGAGCTGCTGTAGGGGCTGATGGTGAAGCTGTCCCCACTACTGCTCTAGCCCTGGAACGACGTCTAGCTGGGGCTTCTCGTGCACCCAACCACCCCAAGGAATAGTAACCTCCCTGTCATCTGCATCAGGGGGTGGTGGTATCACATCATCATCTAGCCAGGGGACCTCAGCTAGGGCCGCCATACTCGTGACCAAAGTAGGAAATGGAAGTAGGCCACGAATATGCGCCCGCCACATGCACTGTCGGATAAGTCGAGAAAAATAGACGTCCTTCCCCTCCATGACACACCCAATCAGCAGAAGCATCTCCATAGGTATCTCAGAGAAGTGAGTGGTAGGCAAGACATAGTGGGCAAAGATCATCTGCCAAGTCTTGGCCTCTCTGGTCAGCTGAGCAAATAGCATCCCTTTAGGCTTGGTGTTGGTCGCATCCATGACCCATGTAGCATCCGGTAACCCAATCACGCGCCTAAGCGCCTCATAGTCAAAGGTCATGGTATGGATAGCCATCTCTGCCTGCTGATGGGCACACATGTCATCAGGAATGTGCCGACACTTTAATGCCTCCTCTATAGCAGTCTCAGTGATCATAACCTCTCTACCCCTCACCTGAACTGAATCCAAAGTAGGACGGAAGAAGTTGCAATAGAATTCCTTAACCCACGAAATGTTGACATCTCCTAAATCTCAATCAACAAAGTCCATACCCAACTCTAGGATGCGACTAGTAATGGCTCGTCTCACATCATTGGGTAGGAGCAATTTCTTCTCAGTATTCAGCTTCGTTGTTCGATATTTGGAAAGTCGAAGCTCACAGTAGAGATTGGGGAACTTATTCGGGTCAGTAGAAGGTAACAGCTGATTTTCCTTTTCTTCGTCATTCAAAGGATTCTTAGCATAATTCTTGTAGATGGAGGGAATAGAGGGTGTAGAGTGTTTTCTTTTCTTGGAAGCAGTGGCTATAGCCTTTCCTTTATCCGACATCCTGAAAAATATGATAGAATATAAGCAATGAAACACTTAGCATGTATCAAAGAAGGCATGTTTAGGATACAATTGGCTAATAACAATCATGATGTTGAAATGAACTTGAAAAGAATTGGTAAACAAGTAAGCATAAGTGAACAAGTAAGTCAAGAATGCAATGCTCACTAAAGTCAACAACTCTTACTCATTAAGCATAAAATCATCATACTTTAGAAAGAATGGTTAAAGAGGGTTAAAGATGAGTAGAAGTTAAATGGTTAAAGAAATTAGTGAGTTAGAAAAGTGGATTAGTGGTATGGTGATATTTAGGCTCAATTAAAAGAGAAGTTCTGGTTCATGTTCACAATGATAGGTGCAAATCTGCGAAGTTGAAAGGAAACGGAAATTAGCCCAAATTACAATAGAGATTAAGATGAAAACAGATTTCTTGAAAATCGGGCAGCATTCCGGCTTAAAATCGGACGTTCCCGGATAGCAAAATAGCACAAATGGCAAGAAAGAAACATCAATTAAACACAGCAGTAGTGGTATAGTATGCAGGCAACACAATTTGCACAAAATAGCAACCCAAAATCAACATACAATACCCAAGGAAACAAACAGCAAATATGCACATACGGAGCACTTATCAGGCCTAGAATCCTCTCTCCAGTCCTAGCTACCTAACAACAAATATTTCTATCTAACCTAATATACAAAGTTCTAATTCTAACTAACTACAAACAACTAACAGTAGGTAACAGAAACGAGAAATTAAAAACAAGCAGATTTGGAGCAAGAACCTGGGAGCAGCAAAAAAAAAAAAAGAAATAGAAGTAGAAAGTAGGGAAGTAGGGGCGGCAGAGCAGAGGTGGGCGGCGGAGATGGTGTCTTTGGTGGTTGGGTGTTTGACCGAAAGGGGGAGGAGAGAGTGAGTGGAGGAGAGAGAGAATGAGTGGGGTTGATGGTGAAGGACGGCGGCCGTTGGTGGTGGCGACGCTGCTGCCGCGGCAGTTATGGGGGAAGAGAGGAACGGAAATTGGGGAGGGAGAAGAGAGTGCGCGACTGCGCAACTCTCTTCGCGTATTAGGGTTATCCCCTTTTTTGAATCGACGCAGATGCGCACCATGCGCGTCCGCGTACATCGAGAAAACTTGGGACCCAGCGCGCTCAAGCGTGGATTGGCAGATTATGCAACGGCGCGTGCACATACAGCGCGCGCACGCGTACATGGGGTTGGGCCTGAGGCTTAGAGTGGGCTTGACGCGCGCCCAACTCTCAGGGCAAAAGCCTAGAGTGGCGGCAGCATGTAAGGGACGCGCGCGCGGCTAGTGTGCGTCCGCGTACGTTGGTAATCTGTGATAAGGCGCGCTAGCGCAATGCGTGCGCTCGCGTCTGTTCCTTCCTGGGCATATGGGCGTGCACGCGGCAAGTGCGCGTCCGTGCAAATCGAGTTGGACTGGGGGCTTAAATTTGGCCTAGATCCGGCTCAACTCTCTGGGGCTTGGCTAAAAAAATTGCAGCAGCAGATCGACGCGGGCGCGGCAGGTGCGCGTCCGCGTACATGGGGTTGTTCTCATGATCGGCGCGCACGCACATAGTGCGCGTCAGCGTGGATTGTGTTGGGCTCAGGGCATAGTGTTTGCCCAATAGAAGCCCAACTCTCGGGGATGTGGGTGATGATGCATCCGCTCATGGACGCGTGCGCGTACATCGTGCGCGCGCGTCCATTCCCCCTTCTTTTTTTTTTTATCAGAAAAACTATGCTTAAGTACTCCCCATACTGCTCACAACTCTTTATTCAATCAACCATCGTACAATTCACAAAAATGTAATTTGATATTATTCATCTACTACTAAACACAACATACATGTGACTAAGCTAACAATTAAGTTATACAAACAAATTTATGTGAAACATCTGCCTACAATGGTAACTCAAATCACTTATTGAGCAAATTTAAAAGAAAGGTGGAAAGAGTTTACCATGGTGGGGTGTCTCCCACCTAGCACTTTTAGCTTAAGTCCTTAAGTTGGACATGTTGAGGTGCTTATTGTCATGGTGGCTTATGTTTGTACTCATCCTTGAATCTCCAAGGATCTTTGCCTCTCAATAGGTTGACAGAATTTCCAACCATTTTCATCGAGCTTGGGCAAAGTTCTACCCAAGATATGAGTCCCATAGTTGGTCTTCACATAGCGAATCGGGATCCCATATCTTATCTTCACACCCGTCTTCAATTTGATCTTCATACTTTTTCTTTCCGGGTGGTTGACATATAGAATTCTCTTTAACATACCAAGCCTTCCGCCGATGCCCTTGTAAAGTGGCATTCTTCCAATTATCATTCCTATACCTTGAAGCTTTTACCTTAATGAGCCTAATTCCTAACTTGCAACCACTACACAACTCATTCTTGCTTTTAGTTCCACAAAGAGCTCTAAGTTGACCATCATTTTCAATTAAGCCATATTCAAGTGAGAAAGTAAAGCTTAGGGATAAGAGTTTTACCCACTTGAATGTTGTGATGGATGGTGACTTGGGAAGGGAGACCTCCCCACACTTAGACAATGCAAGGTCTACTTCTTTAGGCTCTTCCTTGGTTGTTTCCACCTCTTTACAAGCTTCTTCAATTTCAACCTCATCCCCTTCGTTACGTGGCTTGGTGTTGTCTTCAAGAACTTCATCTTGCCCAATGGGAGGTGAGTCAATTTTAGATAGGAATTCATTGATGAATGAATCCATCTCTTGATCAACCTCTTCATATTCTTCAATTTTAATATACACCATGCCATTTTCGTTTTCCTTGGGAGGTTGTGCACACTCTTTTATAGTTTCAACTTCATGTCCAATGAGAGAGGATTCCATTGTAGAGAGAAATTCATTCATGATTGAATCCATTTCTTGATAAGCCTCTTCCAAGTCTCCAACGATGGCATTCCTTGGAGGTTGCGCACCCTCCTCAACATCAATATCAAGCTTCTTGGAAGAGTTCTCCAGGATGCTACATTCCCATGGACTTTCAACATCTCCTAAATCTTCAAGCACCTCTTCCTTTTCTTCAATGATCATAGGCTTCTCCAATTGTTCTAACACAAAATTTGACTCCTTTTCCACCGGATTTTCCATTTTCTCCTTCATGCTTTGCTCTTCTTTTGACATCTCACATGTGGTCACGGAATTACCTCGAGTCTTCAAACATTGGTGGGCTAAAGTATGCACCACTTTGGTCAAATTGGTCACAAACTCAAGTGTATCCCGCTTCATGGCCTCTTGTCCTTGAAGTAACAAAGTGAGAGGATCGTCTATTGGGGCTTGGGGTGAGTAAGAAGGTTCATTACTTTGGAGAGAGGGTTCATGGTAGGAAGGTGGTTTTTCTTGGTAAGGTTGTGGAGATGGTGTGCATTGAGGTGGCTCTTGGTAGTAATCTTGATGGGGTTGTGGTGGTTCTAAGGGTTCTTGCTCAAAATGGTCATAAAAATATGGTATGGATGATTGGTCATATGATGGATATGGACTATAGGAAGGTGCTTGATGTGGAGAGGCTTGTGAGTATGGTTGAGGTTTATGTTGAGGATATGGTTCATAGGCATATGGTGGTGGTTCTTGAAAGTCACAAGGAGATTCACCATAGCCATTGGATTGATATGCATCATAGAATGGCTCTTCTTCATAGTGCATTGGTGGAGGTTGTTGCCATGAGGATTGATCACATGCGTATGGCTCCTTCCACCTTTGATTGTCCCATCCTTGATACACATCCTCGTTGAAGCTCTCATTTCCTACAACATAATTATAATCACACTCATAGCCAAAATGAGAATTCATGGTGAAAAGAGAAAATAAAAACAAAAACTACTAAGAAATAATGAAACAAAATCCTAACTAGCAAGCAATCCAAACAAAATCAAGCTATTCACAATATTCATATATATACAATAACCAATAACATAACACCATTGCAAATCCCCGGCAACGGCGCCATTTTGATGATTGGATTTTTGACGGTATAGAATTTCACAGAAGAATTCTCGTTGCAAGTATAGTTTCCAAACCAATCAAAAATCCTTTCATACAAAAGATTGTTTGTCACAAGTAACAAACCCCTAATTTTATAAACCGAAGTATTCAAACCTCGGGTCGTTCTCCCTAGGAATTGTAATGAAGTGTCTTGTTATTGGTTGTGATGTGTTTTGGGGTTTTGGATAAGAAGCATGAAAAGTAAATGGCAATGAAAATAGACTAACAACTATAAAAGGCTCTTGGCAAGGTATGAAAATTAGAAGTCCTATCCTAGTTATCCTTCTCAATTGTGATGAGAATTGTTCATTGCTACCACTTAGTTAACCCTTACTAAATAAAGGAAAGTCAAGTGGATGAATTGACTTGAGCCACAAGTCCTAGCCAACTCCTAAAGGAAAGACTAGCTTTAGAGGCATTCAAATCAATTAGCAACTTCTAATTATCAATAAACAAAGGAATTAGATAACTTAAGAGTCACTAATTAATCTACCTAGGCCAAGAGGAACAAAACCTACACTAAAATCCAACCAAGCATTTCATCAAACACTTGGAAGGCACAAAAGGAAAGCATAGTAATTTGAGAACAAGAATAGAATCTAACAATAATTATTGCAAAGAATTAACAACAACAATCAAGGAAATCACAATTATCATGAATTACCTCAAATTGCATTATTGAAAGAGGAAATAAAAGAACAACAATCTATCCAAAACAAAATGAAGAATTACAATTATTAAAGCACATAACTAGAAAGAGGAGGAGGAGAAAATTAAGAATTGGTAAAGGAAAAGTGAATCAAAGCATGAATTAAACCTAGATCTAAGAAGAGAGATTAACCTAAACCTAATCCTAATTCTAGAGAGAAGTGAGAGTTTCTCTCTCTAAAACTACTTCTAAAACTAATCCTAATGAGTGTGTGATTCCAAGATATCTTCCCCTTCAATCCTTGATCCTTTTATTCCTTCCTCTCAGCAATTGGCGCCAAAATGGGTTCAGAAAACCTCTCAAATCGCCAGGCACATGTTGCTTTAATGAAGTCATGTGCGGTCATCGACGCGTGTGCGCACGGTACGCGTGCGCGTTCCTGGTCGATTCTGCAATGTGCGCGTGAGCGCGTTGTGCGCTTGCGCGTGCTTGGCCGAGATCAATTCTTTTGTCTTTTGTGCTTCTCTCCACTTGCATGCTTCCTTCCTTGCTCCTTTGATCCATGCCTAGCCTATTTCAATCCTGGAATTACTAGCAAACACATCAAGGCATCTTATGGAATCAAGGAAAAATTAGAATTCATCAAAATAAGGCTTAAAAAGCATATTTTTACACTTAAGCATAAATATGGGAGAGATAACAAAACCATGCTAATTCATAGGCTAAATGTGACAAAAGGTTATCAAAATACTCTAAATTCAATACAAGATAAACCCTAAAAATGGGGTTTATCACTTGCCTTTGGCGTCCCAGAACCTTATATCTTACATATTGGGTACTGTTACCATACTGAGAACGTCTAGTTCTCATACCATATATTGTTGTTGTTTTTCAGATGCAGGTTGTAACCCACCTCAGTGAGTTTAGGGACATGATGACAGAGCAGATAATGGTTTCTCTTTTATTCTATTCTGCTTTACCTTTATTGTAGTTTTGTCTCATCTTTTGTATATATAACTTTGTTGCCTTAGGGACTTTATTTCTAAAAACTTTGAGAGATAGGTTGTTGCTGTTTTAAACTTCAAAACTCTGTTGCATTCAGTTTGACTAGGCAGCCTAAACTCCTTAGGCTGTGACTAGTCCTCTTTTTGTATATATATATATATATATATATATATATATATATATATATATATATATATATATATATATATATATATATCTTGTTTACATTAATTATTATTACTTTGTGTATCCTAGAGCTATCTACAAGGTTTTTATATATTATGTCTTATTCTTTTCATGCCAACGTGTTTAGTTATTGTGTGTGAATGCTTTGCTCTTTGTAATTTCGCCTTATGTAACTTTGAGCTTTTATTCCTTCATCGGGATTCTAGTATTACTACTTCTCATAACAGTTTGTTATCTTTTGCTTTACGGCTAGAGGTAAGGCTTAGGATAATGGGGTGTTACATTTACCTTTACTTTTTGCTTGATATTATTGCATCTCGGCCATGACATTATCGAAAGTCCGGTGTAGAATTCTGGTAAGCTCCTTGGATTCTAATGCTAATTCGCAAATATTATGCGATTGAAACACCAAATTGTCGAATCTCTTGCTTCTTGACTCCAATAGAGGCTCATCTTGGTTGCTCTTGATATATGTGCCTCCTCTTTATGTTCTTACTCCAGCGTTCCAATATACATTTCGGTGCCACTTTATCTACTCACTCAAAACTTAAGACACTTAGAGAATGATGGCATAGTATACCCTTTGACTTAAACAACAAGCACTGGCACTTTACTTCTCGTGATACTGCATTGTAAGTAACAAAAAACTTGTTGAATGTGGAGTTAGAAACCTGCTCTACAACTTCGTATGTCGTAAAACCTAGAGTGGAATGCATTGATCTTGTGATGCAATTCACCTTTCCTCTGAATTGTGCTTGAATTTTTTTGAACTTCTCGTGAGTATACACGTGCTAAAATTGAGCCTCTATTGCTGATTTCATTGCACACGGTATCACGGTGTGAAAACTACAACATCAAATTCTCTTTCTCTTTGTTCTCTGCTTGCTAGGCAATTATTGTATTGCTTCAAAAATTGAATCAAGGCGCTATTGCGTGTGAAAAACTTGTTAAAAAATGTATGCATGCTCTCGCTCCTTTGTGTGCTTCTCATCTTAACCCAAAAGTAGCAATCCAAATAAACTGGAATCCATAAATGGTGATCTTTGTATAGCTCTGCAGAATAAACTGAAAACAGATGCAAAAATGAACCGAACGTTATATTTGTTTTCATCGAAAAAGTAACAACATCAAATAATTCGAATTAAAACCTCGGTTACTTGAAAGCCACTTATTGCCTCCAACACCTTACTTTGTGACAAAACCATTCATCTCTTGTAAGATTTCTTTGTGTCGTTTGTACCTGTTTAATTTACTTGGGATCTTCCTCATGATATGCCAAATGCACCACTGGTGAATTGTTGTTGGCATACAGGTTTCAATAGCCCTTTGCATTGATGCGCATTGATCGGTAAGAATTCCTTTTGGTGCCTTCCTTCCCATGCAATGGAGTCAACATTCGAATAGCCATTTGAATGATTAGATGGCCTCATTTTTCATCAAAGTGCATCCGAGAAGTGTTGACTAACCGTGGTGATTCACGCCCACAAAAGAACCAAAAATCATATTGTACCTGCATAAATGGACATTTTCACACAGTTATGAACCGAAATTTGTAGGCTTTGTGAACCTAAAATTATATCACAGTGAATGAAAATACTTGTTTATGTTGTAAGTGGTGTCAAATGAAACAACATCTCTAAAATACTTGTATCCAGCCTTGCTCCTTGCATCGACTCAAAATGCATTTTTGATGGAGTGATCACCTTCAAGGTTAAGCTCAAAAAAGAAAATTTGATTCTTCTCTTTCATTCTTAATAAGTACTTTCCAAACTCTTTAGCATCGTCTTGTTCGAAAATATTTTGTACTTCCCTTATAATGTAATTTCTCACATATTTTTCTATAAAACTTAGTTCCTGATGACTGCCCGTTGCTGCTACGAATGACTGAAATGTTTTGCTCGGTCTGATTTCGGCTTCCTCATTATTTTCAATGGTGTGATGCATAAACATGCTTAGCTCTCTGTGTTGTTTGAGCATCTCTGCTCAATCTGGACCGCAAGGGTGTGAATGATTCAGAACAATTTAGGAAATTATCTAAAGACCGACGTCCTTCAATATATGTACATAAATTCTAGCTAGACAGTTTATTCCAGCTGAGGGTTTGTCTTCAGAGTTAGAGATATCTTGAATTTCCACTTTCCCTCTCTGCTACATGTAATTAGTTGATTCATAATCTCATCTCCCTTCCGAGTCGTGTTCCTTATTTTGGTAGAAAAACCGGCAAGTTTGGAATAATCTTTGTAGAACTTTCCAGCTTCTTCGAGTGTCTTAAAAGTCATCCCAACCTTTGGGACAAATTGTTCATCCATAACACACCTGAACTGTAACATAAACCGAAAATATTATTAAAGTAAAATCATTGTATAACACCAAATGAACGGAATATTTGTCCATGATATAAATTCAAATTCAGAAATACCTGCATCTAGAATGAACCAAAAATAGTATCAAAGTGAAACTATTGTATATACTAAATGAACATAATATTATTCATTATATAAATTTAAATTCAGAACAGCTACGTCTAGAATGAACTGAGAAATACTATCAAACCGAAACCAATGTACAATACTAACTGATCCGAACTTTGTCATTATACAAATTCAAATTTAGAATACCTGTGCCTAGAATTTAGTGACTGCATTCCATTCAATTCAATTCAAAATTGAATAATCCAAATCTTGTCTGATTGATTCGATTCAGAAGAATAATCCAAATCACTCTCATTCAACTGATTTGAAGTTGAATCATTCATTATTTTGATATGCTATTGAAATATGAAAATGAAGAAGATAAATTCAATGCAGATCAAAGAAGAAAACGAAAAAGAATAGGAAGAAGATAAATGCAATGCAGATCGAAAAAGAAAACAAAGAAGAACGACGAGATCAGAGAAGAACAACGAGAGCTTTATGTTGAGAAAGAAAATCTCTACGTTAAGATAGAAGAACGAAGAGAAGGTTTACGTTGAGAAAGAAGGTTTACGCTAATTGGGGGTGGGGGGACTCATGAATGAAAAACAATTTGGTTGACTTAGTTAGGAAAATTGTATGAATGTGAAGTATTATTGTGAAGAGAAGGTTTACGTTGAGAAAGAAGGTTTACACTAATTGGGGGTGGGGGAACTCATGAATGAAAAATAATTTGGTTGACTTAGTTAGAAAAATTGCATGAATGTGAAGTATTATTGTTTACATTAACCTCCTTTATTTTTATTTTTTATCTTCTTCTAAAATTATATATTTTTTATATTGGTTCATTCTAGAAAACTATTCTACTTCCGTACAGTGCAATTCTTTTCCCAAATTATGCGTATAATATTGCCAGAATTGAGAGCTAACTTATTAATTATCACTGGAATTGGAATACACCTTTTAGCGGCATCTACATTTTTATATATAATCAGTAGTCCAACTAGAAGAAGAATATAAGAGTTTTTTTTATCTAATTAAGAATATATATTGATTGAGGTGTAATTTTGTAGAAATAGATTAAATAAAAAAATAAAAAAATAAAAAAGATTAAAGATAAATAAATTTGTGAAAAAATATTTTTATTAATGACAAATAAGTAATACAAGAACTAAAGATAAAAAATAATAGTAAAAAATAAGTTTTGAGACATTCACTAATCACTACAAGAAAAATACTGCATATCATCGGATTTACCGTCGAATGTTAGCAGCGAATTTACTAGCGGATTTGGCAATAAATTCATCTGATAAAAAGGTTACCGTCAGATTTGATATTCTGACGGTAAATTTGCCGATAATAATTAGAAGGAAAACAAGAAAAATTGGCGTCAATATTACCATGGGATTTGCCATCAAATTTATCTGCCGGTAAATCTAAATTAATGGAATACTGCGTTTTGGTCATATGCAATGTGTTACCGTTAGATTTATCCACCGGTAAACCTGATCTAAATTTAAAATGTGTGGTCCTCTTCCCTCACTTTCAAGAACAGCCTTCTCTCTCTCTCTCTCTCTCTCCCATTCTCCTCTTTTCTCTCCCCTGTAACATCCTCCGGTAGCCCCTTTGACCACTCTCCGCCATCGCTACCCACCTCCATTCTCCTCTAAAATCCGTGTCAAGTTGCTTGGATCGTGTTTCGTTGCCTCAAATAGAGTTGCTCCATTTGTCTCCGCCACCATTGAAAGAGTTGCCGCTGTCGCTCCCTCTGTCGTCGGAGATGTGTCTCTCCTCCGTCGTCCAAGTAGGTTGGCCTCATCCCTCTTCTTATTGCATCCTGTTTTCATTTTTGTTTAATAAAAAAACCCTAATTCCTTTTTGTCCTAACCCCTTTTTTGAACCATCATTCAAGTCTACCTCTGCCTTTGGTTCTTCTGCCTGCGACGAATTAGAGATGAACAACAAGAAAACAAAATTAATGTTAGCTGTGCATGTAACGAAAAATAGCCTGCAATGACCATGATGGAAGTTTTGCTGTTGACGATGTTACTGTTGAAAAGGAAAAGGGTATTTCATTTTATTCAAAATAGATTTTTTATTTTTTATTTTTCAAAAAAATTTTTATTTACTACTAAAAAAATACTGTTTTAATATTTTTCTAAATTTGTTTTTGTTTTTGATGAATGTTGAGGTGAGTCTACAGAAGATGTGTTGATGTTTGAATTTTGATTGGTATAAGACAGTGATAGATAATTTTAGGTTTGGTTTAAATTATGTTTCTGGATTAATGATGGTTGAATGTCAATTAGTGTTTGATATGGCTGGTTGATTGGTTTTATATGTGGTTGTATTTGGTTGATATTGTGGATTTTAAATTTGGTGAATAGATCTGCAAAGTTTTTATGATTTGGGCGCTTTTGGTGTTTGCTTGATTTTTTTCATGTATGGTTTGTGAAATTATGACTGAATATTAATGGTGATAGTGTAGATTTTTTGTTTTAAGTTTTTTATTGGACTCTCTTTGTCTGTTGTAGATTTCTACAAAACAACAACTTAACAGGTCAAGTTTCATCAAACTTAATTGAAGAATCAAGACCGAACTTTGGGTAACTAAGAAAATTTATTTACTTTTCAACTTTTAGAATTGTCTCAGATGATTAATATTACTAATAGTTAATAAAATTTTTATTGGCTGTGAATTGGTGTTTGATTTGACAATTGTATTGGCTTAATTTACAATAATGTATGGTTAATGTTGTGGACGATAAATTAGTTAATTATTAATATCATAAATAGTTTGGTATGGTTGATACTTTATATAATGTAATAGTATTAATATAGCCTAATCTCTAATGCTCATCAGTATTGCCCTTTCGATTTTTAATTTAATTTTGTTTAATTTTTGTAATTGAGTGTTTGGTGCATTTTAAATATGATTTTTTTTTGCTTAATTGAATTCTTTTTTTTCGATTTAATAATAAACTTTGATATTTAAACTTGTTTATAAACTTTCAACTAAAAATCACTAAATGGTTAATTTAAAAATTATTAAATTTAAATATTTAAAATTATATATTAAATTTTTAAAAATAATTTTTTTAAAAAAATTAAAATTTAAGTTTATCATCGGTTAAATCAGTTGCTAATTATTATTTAATTATTAATAATAAATAATATATTATTGTCCCAGGAGAAAACTATGATGGTAACAAGCTCCAGAATTTCGCAATTAAAAGTTTATATCCGTCGGTAATTAGCGACGGATAAAAAAAAATCGACGGTAAATAGTTACCGGCGAGGTTTATACCGCCAGATTTATTTGGCTGCTAAATTCGATGGTAAACAGGTCACCGACGGATTTTTTTAGTAAATCCGATGGTATTCGGTATTTTTCTTGTAGTGAATATCATACGAGGATGAATGAGCTCTTTTAAAGTGGATAAGGATTAACTAAAATTTGCTGTCTGGTGTTCTAGTAAAATGCCTAAATGCTAATTTTATTAATTTTCTTGTTTGAATTTAATGAACAAAGTGAAGAACAATGGAAAGAATTAGAGAAATGCAAAGAATCAAAATGATTTCTCAAATTTTTAAGAAGCCCTTTTGAGAGAAATTGGTTGAGATCCTTTTATAGTCTTAAGTCATTTTGAAGGAGCAGTACATTGTCCAATAGTTATAATGTCATATTTAGTCTATCCGAAAACTTGTTATTAAATAGAATAGTTGCCAGAAGATATTTTTAGGTGTTCTTATTATTTTAAGTCTCTTTAACTAAAAATGAGTGTAAGAAAGAAGTTGATCTCCACAAGTTAAGGTAACAGTTCTGACACTACTCTGGGTGTTCATGATAAAGAGATGTTCGGGTAAAAATGTGCTCATGACATATAATATTGGTGAAGGAATATCTAGTTTAGTTCATTTTTAACCAGATGATATTCTCTACCCTTCATATTCAACCAATTCACTTTAATTAATTTAGTTTTCACTAAAAAAAATCAATTCCTCAAAGTATTTTTTTTATTTCATCTTTTTGGCCTAACATTTTTAGGAGGAACTTTATTTTTTTTGGTCATGTTTTGGACAATCTCAAAATTATTATACACAAAAAATTTATACTTTTAATATCATAAGTCCCATGTAGTCTTTAAAAATATCGAGTGTTTTCTTAGGTTGCATTGAATTTTTCGTACTCCATAAAAAGTTATTAATTTTGTTCTTTCAAATAATGATAATTTATTTCTTTTTTTGACATATTTTTACTCCAAATAATAAATTTTTCCTCTTTTATTTATTTTTTTACACACACATATATATATATATAATGATATTAATATGTGATTTGAATGTAATTATATACTAAAAAAATAATAAAAATTATTATTGTGCAAAAATTTGAATGTTAATGAAAATAAATAAATAATATATATATATATAGTTTATTTGTTTGTATTTATTTATTTGTGTAATTTTTTTAATGAAAAAAAGGATAGATTTGATTTTTTTTTAATGAAAAGAATTTTTTTTTACTTTTTTAACTTAGTGTTATGAGTTTTTAATTTTAAATAGAGTACCTAGTTTTAAAAAAAGATTGAAAAAGAAAAATCATGAACGAAAGAGAAGAGCGTCTTCACTTTTTTTTGTTAGGGCATTCTTTTCTACTTTTTTAGGGTAAAGAACACTCCCACATTCATCTTTGTTTTGTCTTCTCCCACTTGGTAAGATTTTTTTTCTTCCTCTACTTTTTCTCTTCTCTTCAGTTTTGTTCTTTTTTTTCTCTTCTCTTGTTATCATATGCTATGTACTCTCCTTTTTTTGTAGAAAATTCTTGGCACTTGAATTTCTGTTATTGTATTCTTGACATTCTAAATATTTTGAATCATTGTTATTATATTCTGTGATATTCTTCTTGATATTGTTACTTTCTTGATATTCTTAGTACTCTTGAATTTATAGTTACTAGAATGTTGATATTGTTGGTACTCTTGAATTTTTTGCTGTTGGGATTTATGTATTCTTAATATCTTTTCATTTTTGTTGTTGTTGCTGTTATTTTCCTTTTTAGGGCTTGTTTCTTTGTTGTCGTGCCTCGTGTGAAACTTACTGCCAAGGTAACAGATAATGACCCAATTCAGGACTCTGATGATAGTTTGAGAACTGATTTTTCTGTGGATGATATAGACGACGTTCCCAAGAGTATGCCATCAAATTTTTTGAATTTATCCCCCAATTTTGGGTTAAGCCATTAGATAATAGGACTACATTTGTTATTAATAAATCTTTTCTAAAACCTCCTTCCTCTTACTAGTTATTAGGCACGAATAAAACTATTAAGCATGACTTTGATTCTTCATACTATAGAATTTGAGGTGAATTCATTGAAAGATCTTCGTATCAAGTGAGTCATATTCTTCTTCATTTTCGGTTAAAATGCTAAGAATTTTCATGGAAGTCTTTCAAGTTTAAAGCAGCCACACATGTTAAAAAAGTTTGGCATAATTGGGTATTTGCAGTATTTTTTAAGGAAGGTGGTGATGTTTTGAGGAAATTGGAGTTTGTCGGTGTTACTGAAGCCATCCCACATCCGTAGGTTGATTATTCTCCACGATTTATTGTCATAATTGATTCTTATCACTTATTCATTTTGTTGCTATACGTTGAAGAAAGACTAATTATTTTTTCTTGAAAAACTTGGGTGTAAAACGAAATGGCTATGATATGAGTTTACTTTGGCAGTGATAGTGCTTTCAGACTCACCTTTTTTACTTCTTGGGGTGAGTTTTTACCCACTTTAGAAGATGTTGTGGTTCTTCTTCAATTGTTGGTGTTTGGCCTTGATCAAAACTTAAGCATGCAAAACATCTTCAAAGTTGTTTAAGTGATGCTGGCTATTATGCAAAAGAATTGTTCAAGAGTATGCATGTTGAGAAGTCTTCTACCAAGGATAAGCATCCAAAAACTCATGGGTCTTCCAAGAACAAAGAGGTGGTTCATGAGAAACAAGCTTCTAAGAGGAAGAAGATTCTCGTTAAGTATTTTTACTCTAATTAGCCTCGTTATTTTTTTTGTGACTTCCTCAATGGTGAATTTGTCGCTATTCCTACCATTCTTTTAGATCTTAGAGAAGTTACTTTTATAGCTTACTAATTAAGTAAATATGTGTTTTGGGGACCAGCGGATGAGTGCATGAGCCATGGCGTCTTTTTTCTAGCTTGCTTGATCACTTGAGGAGAACATCTCCCAGTTGCTTCTCTCTATTTGAGCAGCTTATATGCCAGACTTGATCAATTCTTTGAGCAACTCAAAATTGCTCATGGCTACTTTTTGGTATTGGCTTTTATCGAAAATATATTTCTTCAACTCTTTCTTTTTAAGAGGTTCTCTCGATTTGCTCCCATCTGTAAGCTTCCTACAATTCTTTCAGACAAAAAAGCAAGTCCTCGTGCTTGGACTTGGGGTTCCACTCATCCTTATAAACCTTTGGAAAATATTGTTGACTAGGAGGAGAACTTTTTTTTTTCACCTATACATAACCTCTTATCAACCTGGTGTACCATATCTTCATCGTAGATATTCCACTAATCTTAAGAATGACCGTAATGACATTTCCACTAACAATGAGGGTTCTTATTACTTTTAGCTTCTGTGCACTTCTACCATTCTTTCTGGTTTAGTTGTTATGAATAGGGACTTATCTTTTGAAGCTTTGATCTGCTCCATCATTTATTGTTTTGATAGGGTAAGTCGCTAACTAAGGTGGGACCAAGATGCAAAAATGTAGAGCATATCCATTTTCTCCATGGAAAATTTAATGAAAAGATTTTATTTCAAAATAAACTCCCAGTAATTCTTGCTTGGTTTTTTCTCTTGATAGAGATAGAGGAGTTACAATAGAGTATGTAAATTTCCTTATGCGTATAAAAAAGGCATATTAGGCTATATGAGAGTACCTCTACTCTAGATGTCAAATTATTTATTTCAATTTTAATCAAGGATTCATATTTCATGACTCGCAGCCTCACTCCTTCATCTATTACAAGTAATATTTGTTCTTTGCTGATTCTTGTTTTTATTTTATTTCTTTTTTGTACTTTGTGTGTTTGACTGTTATGTCTTTCATGCTGGTGTTTTGTAAACTTGAATGCCGGGTGTTATAAATATTTATCTTCTTCAAAGAAAAATCTGATGTTTCTGTTGTTATTAATGAAGTAATCAAGCGTGGTAAAGTGTAGGGTTCAAATATTAAGGTTGTAAAGAGGTCTCCCAAAAAACCACCTAAACCTCTCATTAATGTTGCCCCTTCACCAGTTTCTACTGGTTCATGGATTTCTCCTTCGGTAACTAAAGCTAAAGATTATTCTGCTACTATTTGCTTTGTTAAGTCATCACAATCTCCTGGTAAGGATCCCACTAGCTTAACTGGAGATCCTATAACGCATGGGTCTCAAATTCCTTCTGGGTAAGATGAAGACAATTTCCAATGCGCCTTCTAATATCACAAAGGAATCCACAACTAGTGCTTCTTCTGGTGTGTATCATTATTTTTGTTTTCATTTATTTATGCACAGGAATTTTGTAAGTTTTTGACAGAAAAAGGTATTTGTTTTTACTTGTTTGTTTTGCTTGCTAGTTTCTGTTCATGATGAGTTTGAGTATTTCCATAGTGATGTGAAGATATTATTATATGAGATTGCATCTTGAAACTCTTCCTTCATGCTTTCTAGCGACCTCAACTGTCTCTTCAAGAAACTTGGATATCAAGCTTTTTTGGATGCATGGATGTTCTTTACTTCACATACCCTTGCAGACTTCTGGGGTGTTCATCAAAATATGGTAGAAAAATATCAAAATAACCTTAAGTTATTTAAATTTAGTGGTCCTTTGCTTGAGAATCTTTCTTTTGAGTAGGAGCCTCCATTTGAGGTACCCTTTCTTCTTGTGTTTCTGGTCTTCAAGAAAATATTAACAAGCTTACATTTCAACTGAACACCATGAAAGCTAAGCTAGCTAGCATCAGCCTAGAGTGAAAGTAATTGGTCAAGTATAAAGAGGTTAATAGTCCAAATGGGTTTGATAATGTTGTTTAGTGTGCAAGCCCAAATTATTTTGGTACAACCCAAACAAATGAAATAAAGTGCTCTCAAGGTTGATGAATGAAATTGAATCAATCCAAGCCCAATGCCATTCAAAATAAAGAAAAGCAACTCTCAGCATGTGTTTCTAAGCTACTTCGGGTAGTGTTCAGAGGGAAGAGAAGAGTTCACTTTTCTTGCTATCATAAAAAAAAGAAATGGAAAAGCCAAAAATGGAGGCTATGGACAATCAGAATTAGAGCCAAGATCAAATTGCTCAAATCAAGCTTAGTCAGAAGATAATGCAATTTGGGATAACAAAAAAAAAAGAGAGATCTATTTTCACCTGCTATGAATCGATGGTCAAAATTGTTTCTTGGAGCCAAAGCACAAATTTAAGGGTTTGGATATGAGAACCTCACTGAGCAAGCAAGTTGCTACTACACCTATCTCCTCTGTTAATCCTAAATCAGATTTCAAATCCTTAATTTTGTGGTGTGGATGAAGAAAAAGAAAAGGGGATTTACAACTGGTTCAAGGATCAAGAAGTTGACTTTGGAGAGAAAACCCTAGCCATGGCTCAAGGATGATAAAAAAAGGAAAATATTTTTCATTTGAAGACAAGAAGAGAGAACCTGAATCTAAGTTTCATTGAGAGCTTTTCTGTAAGAGTTCAACATTTTGAATAGTATTTTTATATCAAAAAATATTTTGCCAAGATGGAGAGCTTCATTAGAGAGTGTTGAGTCCGGTTCAACATATAGCGTCAAGGCTGTAAATTATCATTTCATTCATAGTTTATTATTGATTATTCAGTTTCAATGTTGTATCTTTCTTTGTTTACATTTGGTGATAAAATGCATAAAAGTGAGGCATTGAGAAAGAGCCATTGAGAGAAAAGGCTGAGAGAAACACTTGGAGAGAAAAACTAAGAGTAATTTCAGAGGTATCACTTGCTAAGTTGGGTAAGCACTTAGTGTGTTGAGAGTCTAAGTAGTTACATAGCCAAGTCAAGTTTATGTTAAAGCTTGATGTATCCCTATAGGATTAGGTTGAATCCTTAGGAATTGATATATGTAATACTTGGAAGTGAAAATTCCACCAACGTTGTGGTGGAGACTGGATGTAGGTTGTATTGCATAAGGCAACTGAACCAGGATATATGATTGTGTTATCTTCTTCTTCCCTACTCTGATTCTATTTTTCACGATTTATGAGACAATGAAATTGTCTCCTACATAATCCAATACATAGACCAAACAGAAGCTAAGTTATAAGTTCTAGTTTGAGGCTTTAATAATCAAATTTTAAAGAAGGCCATAGATTCAACCCCCTTCTTTAGGCCTCAACTTTCATTGTTAAACCTCTTTTTTGGGTGTCATGCTTCTCCCTTTTTGTACACCAAAAATATAAATTTTTTGTGTATAAATAATTTTAAGATGACTCAAAACATAGCCAAAAAAGAGTAAAATTCTTCTAAATGTGTAGGGTTAGAAGGGTGAAACCCAAAAAGAACATCCTGAAAAGAGTTGAATTTCTCTTTTAGTGTGAATTAAATTGGTAAAAGTGGATTGGTTGGATTTGAAGTGTAGAGAGTGATATCTAATTAGAAATAAACCAAAATAGATATTCCATCACTAATATCACATGTCATGAGAATCCTTTTATCCGGACACCTCCTTGCCATGGACACCCGGAACAGTAGTAGAACTTTAACTTAACTTGTGGGATCAACTTCCTCCTTATACCCATTCTTAGTTAAAAAAACTTGAAATGATGGGAACACCCAAAAATAATTTTTGCCAACTACTCTATTTAGTAACAAGTTTTGGGATAAAATGGAGTAGGCTAAATATCACACTGTAATAATTGGACAATGTTCTCCTTCAAAATCGCTTGGGCATATAAAAGGACTTCAACCCACTTCTCTTGAGAGAATTTTTTTTCTAAAACTTGAGAAATCACATATCCATCCTTTGCTCTAATTCTTTGTATTGCTTTTCACTTTATTCATAGAATTCATAAAATCAGCATTTGGGTATTCCACTAGAACACTCGACATTAGAACACCCAACAGTGAATCCTTGTCTACTTTTAAAATAGCTCATTCACCCTCATATAATCTTAGTGAAGGTCTCTACATTTGTTCTTCACCTCTATTTCTCATCTTTAGTTCTTGTGTTGCTTACATGCTATTAATAGAAAAATTTTTCTCACAAGTTTACTTACCTTAACCTCTCATCTTAATCTTTCTTCTACTTAATCTATTTCATAAAACTCACCCGAATCATTTGATGACTCCACTGTGGAGGAGCACTTCGACGCAATGGCTGAGTCTAGAAACACTAATTTTGGGCAGAATGAACCATCCAGGTGACGTCCAATAACCCCTCGAGGCCTCAATCTCAACTTGGGAACACCTCAAGATGAGGACGAGTATAACCAAAAAGAGGAACACATGGGATAGCAGAATCTGGGTGTACGAGGAGTAGGAGCTCTTACCTGTGAAAATTTTTTCGCACCCCATACTGGAGGTACTGCTGGTCTACACACTCACATTACTATTTCCGTTCACGTGTACAACCACATGATGGAGAAACCAGGCAAAGATGCAGGCTTTGATCACAAAAATGTTGGCTAAAACCAAATGAGGTATAGAATCCTTTCACCGCCTTCAGTCATGAATTAGGAGCATATGGAGGAAGACGAGAACACCCCCGTCACTTGTAGGGAGTTGACACGTATTCTAAAGGACAAAGGAGAGGCAAATAAATGCACTTGGGAAATAAATCTACCATTTGGGCATCATATTGTGACAAAATTGTACCTTAAAGGGTACTAACCACCTACCTTTCGCAAGTTTGATGGTACCAGAAGTGTCAAAAAATATCTCCTATCATTCTTAGATGACCTCAGGATGTTCAAGAATGAACCAGAGTTCAAGATCAGGAAGTTCTCAAAATTATTGACGGGGAGGGCATTCACCTGATATGCTAAGCTGAAAGCCAATAGCATCAATACCTGAGAACAATTGGTGACAATTTTGTAACAAGTTTCTATAGAGGGAACCCTCCATGCATATCATGGTCCTAGGAAGAGTAAAACAGAAATAAGGAGAAGGACTGGTGGCATTTATAAGAGATATAGAGATCAAGCTTTACTTTGCATAGTCACCCTCCCAAAACCACAATTGGTGCACGAGTGTAGTAAAATGTGGAAGACGGATCCCAAGTTTATCTATCCATGAGTAACATAAATACCTTTTCTAAACTCTTGAAGAGAGCATTTGACATAACTAAGACAATAAAGCATAGTAGAAAAAAATCTAAAGAAGTTTTTCCCTCTAAAGGTGTGTGTTGCTAGTGGTAGGAGCAGAATTTATTCCTATCCTAGGGGTTCTAATAGAAACAATCCTCCATCTTCACTTTTCCTCTCTAGAGCCCAGGTGGTGCACGAAATTGCAATCACACTTTTGTAATCCGCACAACTAACCAGCAAGTGCACTGGGTCGTCCAAGTAATACCTTACGTGAGTAAGGGTCGAATCCCACGGAGATTGTTGGCTTGAAGCAAGCTATAGTTATCTTATTATTCTTAGTCAGGATACCAATAGAGTTCATTAGCCTCAATTTTAAAAAGTAAAAGTGCGTAAAATAAGTAATTGTTACTCAATAATGGAGAATATGTTGGAGTTTTGGAGATGCTTTGTCTTCTGAATTCGTGTAACATAATGCTTCCTCACTTTCAAAAGTGCAAAGTTCCTTCCATGGCAAGCTGTATGTAGGGCGTCATCGTTGTCAATGGCTACTTCCCATCCTCTCAGTGAAAATGGTCCAAATGCTCTGTCACAGCATGGCTAATCATCTGTTGGTTCTCGATCATGTCGGAATAGAATCCATTGATTCTTTTGCGTTTGTCATCACGCCCAACAATCGCGAGTTTGAAGCTCGTCACAGCCATTCAATCCTTGAATCCTACTCGGAATACCACAGACAATGTTTAGACTTTCCGGATTCTCATGAATGCTGCCATCAATTCTAGCTTATACCACGAAGATTCTGATTAAGAAATCTAAGAGATACTCATTCAATCTGATGTAGAATAGAGGTGGTTGTCAGGAACACGTTCATGGGTTGAGGAAGGTGATGAGTGTCACGGATCATCACCTTCTTCATAGTGAAGCGCGAATGAACATCTTAGATAGGAACAAGCGTGTTTGAATGGAAAACAGAAATAATTGCATTAATTCATCGAGACGCTGCAGAGCTCCTCACCCCCAACAATGGAGTTTAGAGACTCATGCCATCAAAGAGTATAAAAATTCAGATCTAAAAATGTCATGAGATACAAAATGAGTCTATAAAAGTTGTTTAAATACTGAACTAGTAGCCTAGGTTTATAGAAAATGAGTAAACTAAGATGAATAGTGCAGAAATCCACTTCTGGGGCCCACTTGGTGTGTGCTGGGGCTGAGACTTAACCTTTTCACGTGCCTGGGCTGTTTCTGGAGTCAAACACCAGGTTGTAACCTGTTTCTGGCGTTGAACTCCAACTTGCAACCTGTTTCTGGCGCTGAACGCCAGACTGCAACATGGAACTAGTGTTGAACGCTAGTTTACGTCATCTATCTTCGCACAAAGTATGAACTATTATATATTGTTGGAAAGCCCTGGATGTCTACTTTCCAACCCAATTGAGAGCGCGCCAATTAGACTCCTATAACTCCAAAAAATCCATTCCGAGTGCAGGGAGGTCAGAATCCAACAGCATTCGCAGTCCTTTTTCAGCCTGAATCAGATTTTTGCTCAGCTCCCTCAATTTCAGCCAGAAAATACTTGAAATCACAGAAAAACACACAAATTCATAGTAAAGTCCAGAAATATGAATTTTGCCTAAAAACTAATAAAAATATACTAAAAAGTAGCTATAACCTACTAAAAACTACCTAAAAACAATGCCAAAAAGCGTATAAATTATCCGCTCATCACAACACCAAACTTAAATTGTTGCTTGTCCCCAAGCAACTAAGAATCAAATAGGATAAAAATAATAGAATATACTATAAATTCCAAAATATCAATGAATATTAGTTCTAATTAGATGAGCGGGACTTGTAGCTTTTTGCTTCTGAACAGTTTTGGCATCTCACTTTATCCCTTGAAGTTTAGAATGATTGGCATCCATAGGAACTCAGAGTTCAAATAGTGTTATTGATTCTCCTAGTTAAGTATGTTAATTCTTGAACACAGCTACTTTTATGAGTCTGGGCCGTGGCCCTAAGCACTTTGTTTTCCAGTATTACCACCGGATACATAAATGCCACAGACACATGACTGGGTGAACCTTTTCAGATTGTGACTCAACTTTGCTAAAGTCCCCAGTTAGAGGTGTCAAGAGCTCTTAAGCACACTCTTTTTGCTTTGGATCACGACTTTAATCACTCAGTCTCAAGCTTTTCACTTGGACCTGCATGCCACAAGCACATGGTTAGGGACAGCTTGGTTTAGCCGATTAGGCCTGGATTTTATTTCCTTGGGCCCTCCTATCCGTTGATGCTCAAAGCCTTGGATCCTTTTTACCCTTGCCTTTTGGTTTTAAGGGCTATTGGCATTTTATACTTGCTTTTTCATTTTTCTTTCTCTATTTTCTATTTTTTTCGCCATATTTTTTTTCGCAAGCTTTGTTCTTCACTGCTTTTTCTTGTTTTGAGAATCAATTTTTTTGATTTTTCAGATCATCAATAACATTTCTCTTTTTCATCATTCTTTCAAGAGCCAACAATTTTAACATTCATAACAACAAGATCAAAATTATGCACTGTTCAAGCATTCATTCAGAAAACAAAAAGTATTGTCACCACATCAATATAATTAAACTAATTTCAAGGATGAATTTGAAACTCATGTACTTCTTGTTCTTTTGTATTAAAACATTTTTCATTTAAGAAAGGTGAAGGATTCATGGAATTATTCATGGCCTTAAGACATAGTTACTAAACACTAATGATCATGTAATAAAGTCACAAACATAGACAAACATGAAGCTCAAAAACCAAAAAACAGAAAAATAAGAGCAAGGAGATTAAGGAACGAGTCCACCTTAGTGAGGGTGGCGTCTTCCTCTTAAAGAACCAATGGTGCTCTTTGAGCTCCTCTATGTCTCTTCCTTGCCTCTGTTGCTTGATCCCTAGTGATTTTGGTGCTCCTATCCTTAGTTGCTTCCAATAGTTGTGTGGAGGAAAATATATCCCTTTAGGTATCTCAGGGATTTCTTGATGAGGGAATTCCTCATGCTCTTATTGAGGTCTATGAGTGGGCTCTCTTGATGTGCAGTCAAATGCTCTGTTCTGGCGTTGAACGCCAGCCAGATGCTCCTTACTGGCATTTAAACGCCAGTAAGCTCTTCCTCCAGGGTGTGCTGTTTCTTCTACTATTTTTGATTCTGTTTTTAATTTTTGTATTTATTTTGTGACTCCGCATGATCATAAACCTAATAAAATATAAAAGAACAATAGAAAAAAAAAATAGAATTAGATAAATAAGAATTGGGTTGCCTCCCAATAAGCGCTTCTTTATTGTCTTTAGCTGGACTATTACTGAGCTTTAATTAAGTCTCAGTTTTGAGCATTCTTGCTCAAAATTGCCTGCAAGATAATGCTTGACTCTTTGCCCATTAACAATGAACTTTTTGTCAGAGTCACTATCATAAAGCTCTGCAAACCATGGTGCTTCCTAATTGGCAAAAAGTTGCTCATCCAAAAATATTTCAGAGATCTCAGTAAGAGGGAGGGACGTCCCTTCTACTGGTTCTATTCGGGACAGGTGATCTGCTACTTGGTTCTCTGTCCCTTTTCTGTCTCTTATTTCTATATCAAACTCTTGCAGAAGCAACACCCATCTTATGAGCCTGGGTTTTGAATCCTGCTTTGTGAGTAGATATTTAAGAGCAGCATGGTCTGTGTACACAATCACTTTTGATCCTACTAAATAGGATCTGAACTTGTCAATGGCGTAAACCACTGCAAGCAATTCCTTTTCTGTGGTTGTGTAGTTCTTCTGCCCATCATTTAGAACACGGCTGGCATAATAAATGTCGTGCAGAAGCTTGTCATGCCTCTGTCCCAACACTGCACCAATGGCATGATCACTGGCATCACACATTAATTCAAATGGTAATGTCCAGTCTGGTGCAGAGATGACTGGTGCTGTGACCAGCTTAGCTTTCAAAGTCTCAAACGCCTGCAGACACTCCTTATCATTGATAAATGGCGTGTCAGCAGCTAGCAGATTACTCAGAGGTTTTGCAATTTTTGAAAAATCTTTTATAAACCTCCTATAAAATCCTGCATGCCCCAGAAAACTTCTGATTGCCTTAACATTGGTAGGTGGTGGGAGTTCTGGGACCCTGACTCATTCAATAGGGAGTTCTGCCATAATAAATCAATGTTCGCTGAAGTAGTGGTGAAAAAGCTCCATCTTCAATGTTGTACTCAAATGGTATAAATGATGCATCTTGAAATGTTTGCATTAAAAAAGAATTCTAAAAAATGAAGTGTCCCATCCTGTGAGCTCCTTAAAAAAAGAGAGCAAGAATAGGGTAAGAAAAAAGAGAGCATGAATAGTCTTGACTTAGTTTTTAACTTAACCCTTCAATTTCTGCTTCCTCCAGCTCTGAAATACCGGTAGAATAACCCTCGTCACACCTCTGCCAAATGAGGAATCTCTTAATTGTACACATATACAAAGCATACAAGGAAAACACAATTACGGATAGCAAGTACAGCATATAGGACAAGTAGCAGTTAATTACAGATAAGCAGATAGGCAAACCAATACAAATGCATAATCAAACAAGTCATACAAATGGATATGATGCATGTTATCCTATGGATAATGAGCTTATTTGTCAGTTATACAGCCAATCCGACAAGTCTGGTAGCTAACCCGGGCATTGTCTCTTTGTTGTGAACAAATATCTCAACACATCGGCTAACTGTTAGAAGGAGAGTGCCTTATCACCATTAGAGGACATATGTGCCCTGTCACTATTAGAGGGAATAGGTGCCCTGTCACCCTTACAACTAGAGAGAAAACACAGACATATTCATCATCAATCATCCTGAATCTTGCTTCATTTATCATTTTCATTCATTATCAATCTATCATCATCAAGTTAACCTTCATTCATAATAGTCTCAATATTCTGCCCTTCGTCAATCAACCAACATTAGTTTCATCATCATTCATACTATCTTTAACTTCTTTTAAATCCCTCGATCCAAGTTCTTTGTCTTCCTAACCTTCCACTATAGGTCTCCTCTCCTTTTCTATGTTTAAAAACTAGGTATTAAGTCCTAGAAGGTAGTTATAGAGGTTTCGAAAGCTAGAAAATTGGTGAAATGTTCAAAATCACATTTTTGGGCCAAAGTAGGGGATTCGTGTACGTGCGATACCTCTTCTCACACGCAAACTATCAGAGTCGCGTATGCAGCCATGTCCCGCATACGCGAATGTTCGAGCCAGAAGAGAATGCTCGCATCGTGACCATGCTTCCGCGTACACAAAACTTCGAACGTGCATAACTTTTTCATTTTAAATTATTTTTCATCCATTCTTCAAACGGCATAAACTTCACGGACCCATTTTTATTTGAAACAAGTTTCACATAAATTGGGGGTTTGGATGTCGATTTATGACTCATCGAAGTTGGTCAACAATTCACTTTTTAACAAAATACCAAAATCCTGTTCTTTCCAAAATCTTGATTTCAAAGCATTATTTTACTCCTCAAAACAACACCAAATATCCTCAAAGCAGTCCTATATCTATCTCATCTCTTCCATAACTTTCCTATGCTCAAATTTTATCACTTCCAACCCAACAATCAATAATCAACAACAACACAATTCATCAATATATCATTATTATCATTCATAATCATTATCAATCCTCATAATAACAATATTCATCCCATTTTCATAATAAACTCAATATTTTCATTAGAAATCACTAAGCATCAACATATGCAAATAGTTCAATTTATCCTACGGTTAACTAGCCTAAGTTTTCATGTTACCTTACACATTATCTACGAGAAACCAAAACCATACCTTGGCCGATTCCTCCCTAAGCCAAAGACACCTCAACTCACAAAATCGCAAGACTCCACCACCATGATTGCAGCATCCAATGCGTAATCCAAGCTTTCGACCTCCACAAATATGTTTCAAATCACATATATACTACCTAATTCATATCATTACATTTATATGCACAAGCTCAATACCCAACCTCATATAAGCAAAGAATTCACAAGAGTTTTGAGGGTTCTTATCTTATCCATATATCAAATGAATAAAATCCAATAGTTTTCTCAAGTTAATTCAAACCTAGAACATCAAAATCACATCATCCATCAAACTCAAATCTCCCAAATTTTTGAATTTTAGGAGAGGAATGCTGAGTGAGAAATTGAGATTTTCTTACCAAATTTTTTAGTAGATTTTGTAGAGCTTGACACAGTGGTTGCGTGACCACAAATGGTGCAGTGATCGGAGTTCCATATTGAGAGATATGGTGGAATGAAATTGAAGCAAGGGTCTGCTCTTCATCTTCTCCCCCCTTTCCTTATGTTTCAACATGTTCCCTTACGAGGGAGGGAAGAAATGGCTGAAGCCATTAAGTGTGGGTGAGTTTGGGTTGGGCCTTGGGCCCAAAATGGATCCTGTGTAATTGGTTCGACCTGTTCAGCCCAATTTTGGGCCAAAACTTTTAAAATTAGTGTCAAAATTTATATTTTAATTATTTCTACCCTTCTAACATATCAAATATAATTTCTTATTTTTTTAAATAATAATTAATTTATTTGTTAATTGTTTACTAATTACCTAGGATTTATACCATTTGGGAGCCCATTTTGGCAAAAATATCTTCCTCATTATTGCGTATACTGATTTTAGTATTAGGTATCCTTCTAGGAGCACCCTGGGCCAAACATGCTTGTCATAGGCTAATGCTAGTCTTCAATGGTATTCTTCTATCCTACTTCCCACTACTTTTCTTTTTTCCTCCAATTCTTGTAACTCAACTTCATGATTTTTTATTTTGTAACAACATTCTGGATGTAGGCACTTCAATTTATGCTAGAAGAACAACTTCAACTTCCATAAACCTATGAGAAAGGTATTACCTTAGTTGTTCTGTGTCTGGTTGTTCTGTAAGCCCAAAGAATAAGTGATAAATATTCACTGCAATCTTTATGAGCATCAGTCAGCATCTTTGTGAGTATTTTCAAAAGGCTCTTGTTAGTAAACTTTGCATGACCATTGCCTTGTGGGTAGTAGGGAAAAGAGTTATGATATTTGATTTGGTACTATTAAAAACATCCTACACTCTTTAGTTAACGAAATGGATTCCATTATCGGATACCAGAACACTTAGCAACCCAAATCTGCATATTATGTTTTTTTAGGAACCTCACTACTTTAGCATTTACTTCTTTGACAACCACAATCTCTACCCACTTGGTGAAGCTTTTGTTGTAACTAGAATTCACTTCTTCCCCATTGATAGGGGTTGATTGGTCCCACAAAATCTATAATCCATGTATGGAACGGGTATGGTGTCTTGAGGTTGTGCTTCTGCACACCTGGTGTATACATCAAATTTGCATACTTTTGACACTGCGAACACCTCTTGGTTTGGATAATTGCATCTTCTTTTTTTTTTTGCTATTAATAGTCAATCCTTATTAGTTTATACCACAAGGTCCTTCCTTTCTTGTGTCTTCTATATATTCTTTGATGGACTTATTCTAAGACTTTGTCTTTTTCTTCATCTTGAACACATTTTAGCACCTCCCCAGTAAAACTCTTCTTGAATAACTCTCCTTTATGAAAAAAGTAGTGTTCTAATTTCTTCTTCAATCTTTTAATTTCTATATTTTTTTATGAAAAAACTCCAACATTGAGACACTCTACAATAGGTTGTTGCCAACTGTTAACAATACATATCTGCAAGCTTTCTTTTGTTTCTTGGAAAGCTTTGCCAGAAGCTTATAATTCATCACAATGTGACTTTATTTTATAAATACCCCACCGTTGGAACCTTCAGTACAACTCAAGGCCTTCTTCTTTGTAAGTAGCTTAATGTAGTTGTTCTGCCTTTTCTTTCCCTTCCTATTCTCCTACGCATTTTATCAGGAGTCTCTCACTATTTTATTTTTGAATATTTAGCCATTGAGGAGGCAAAACCCTCTTGTTTCTATGGTGATGTTGAGTGTTTTGAGCTATTCGTATAAAAGTGTTCGCTAATCATTGGTTTTTCCTTTTATAGACATTCTTTCTTCTCTAGTAGAACTTCAGTTGTCTAATGTTCCAAAGCATATTATCTATTTTGAATAATGACTCTATTTTTCAATGTTGTTGGAGTATCTGCATGCTTATTTTCTATTCAGGGTACATGCTCAAGCAAAATTTTGTCAAATGCCTTCATTATGCGCCAAACATGTCCTCTACATATGGTCAGACTTCTTTCTTTCCTACCATACCCTCCTTGAATTTGTTGTAGTAGTAGGTTGGAGTCTCCTTTAACATGGAGTTTGTTTACACTAATTTCTTGAGTTATCTTTTGGTCGAGGATTAGAGCCTCATATTCTGCTTCATTCTTAGTGCAAGAAAAATCTAATCGAAACATGAAAGATAGATTTCTCTCATAAAGGTCAGTAAGGACAACCCCAACATTTTCTTAGAGATTTGAAGGTGTTCCATCAAACATGAGAGTCCACATTTCTTCTTCATTGCAAGCATGAACAACCTCTATTGTTTCTAGAATTTGATTTGACAACTCCTTAATTATTTCTTCAAGGTAGAATGATAGAAGGTCAGCCAAAGCTTAGCTCTTAATAGTGGTGGGTGTTACCAACTTCACATCATATTCACTTAATAGAAGTGCCCAACGACTCATTCTTCCAGTCAATATTGATTTTTTGATTGAAAATCTGAGGCCTTCATATTTTAATAAGACTTTTACTTGGTGTGCTTGGAAGTGGTATGTACACCAGAGCAAAAAAATATTTATCGGGTAAGAAGTATGTTTGTTTTAACCCTTTAATAGCTTTAATGACATAGGCAATGTTCTTTTCTTTATCTTTATTTTATTGTGCAATTAACCCATTAACTGTTTCTTCTCCTACCTCACACCTTTAATGTTGTACTAGGTTGAGGGAAGGTCATGGTGTGAGTAGATGTGAGAACATTCTTGATCTCGTCCATTACGACTTGGTGGTGTTGTTCTCACTTAAAGGTGTTCTTCTCACTCAAAAAAGGTCTTAGGATCCTAAGAGCCCCCTAATGCAGGTATGAACCGTCGATTATACTCCAGCTTGCCTATATACTTCTATAGTCTCTTAATGTCTTTAGGGAGTTCCATGTTTTGGACAACTTTAATCTTATTCCCGTAAGTCAAAATGCCTTTTCTGTGGACTCTAAAACCCATAAACTTTTTAGATGGCACCCCGAAGGCACATTTTATGAGGTTCATCTTGAGTCTATACTTTTTACATCTAGTGAATACAACTCTAAAGTGTTTTATGTGCTATTTTTCGGATGTTGACTTGACAACCAAATTATTTACATACTCTTCCATAAAGTCATGTATTAAGTTATGGAATATATTATTCATGGCACTTTAGTAGGTTGCTTTGATATTTTTTAAGCCAAAAAACATGAAGTATAATAGACATTGCTTATGAGTGTTTGAAATATTGTCTTTTTCTCATCTCTCGGAGCCATCTGATTTGGTTGTACCCACTACATCCATCCATAAAAAGAGAACCTTTCAAATCTTGTTGTGGCATCTACCATTCTGTCAACATCTAGTAAAGAAATATAATCCTTAGGACAAGTTCTGTTCAGATCTCTAAAATTTACACATTAGATATACCCATTTTTTCTTTTTCATTGGTACTATGTTAGTTAACCAAGAGGGATGTTGTATTATTTTGTTGAATTTGGCTACGAGTAACCTTTTTATCTATTTCTTTACTTGAGCCTCTATTTCATTAGAGAATGTTCTAGGAGTCTACTTGATAGGGGGTGTTTCTTTTCGCACAGCTAAATTTGGGTCTAACCTGAAATTTTATTATAGTTTTAAGTGAACACATCTTTAAAATCTATTAATAGTGCTATCAAATCCTTTTTTCTCTACCTCCTTTAGAACTTTCAATATGAATAAGGGCCTCGAGTGTTCTTCAGTCTCCAAATTAATCTCTTCAAATTCTTTCTCTTTTTGCTTTTCTTTATCTTAGAGTTAGCAAGGGGCATTTCTTATATTACTCTGTAAATATTCTTTCTCCTGTATATTTAGGATGTTGGAGCCAAGAAAATTCTGGTGATTTTTTTCATGGACTCCCGAGTTCCTATAGAATACACCACCTATATCCTCCACCTGAAAGAATTTTCTTATGAAGTCCTAGGTCTTCAGCTGTTATTGCTTGTCTTTTGGAATTTTTCTTTGGAGTTTTCTCTATTGGAGTGTTCTTTTATGCTATTTTTGTCGGGGTGTTCTAATGGGATATTCCCGCACAGGTGTTATTTTATTGATCCCTAACAATGTAAGCTCTTCATAAAAACTTATATTCACTAAGTGTGCTTCTCATGAATCAAAAGGTGATGTAGTGGCTGGGATGCTAATATGCTTCCCTCTCTAGCTAGACTTTATGTATTGATGCCAATTCGGAGGAACATACCAATGTAAGTAGATCTATGGACTAAAGCTCCTTTTTCTGCACTCATATTCTGCTACTCCATATGTTCCTCTTCTTGGTTGCTCCATATGTTCCTCTTTAAAGAAATAGATTGAGCTCCTTTTATAATCTCAAGTCATTTTGAGGGAGGAGTACATTATCCAATTGTTATGATGTCATATTCAGCCTATTTTTTATCCCAAAACTTGTTACTAAATAAGGTAGTTGGTAGAATGTGTTTTTAGGTGTTTTTATTATTTTAAGTCTTTTTAACTAAAAATTGATGTAAGAAGAAAGTTGATCCCACAAGTTAAGGTAGCAATTCTGACATTGCTCCAGGTGGTCATGGAAAAGAGATGTTCAGGTAAAAAAGTGCTCATAACATATGACATTAGTGAAGGAACATCTAGTTTGGTTTATTTTAATTTTAACTAGATGAAATTCTCTACACTTCAAATCCAATCAATCCAATTTCATCAATTTAGTTCCCAATAAAAGAGAAATTCAACTCTTTAGGGTATTCTTTTTGGGTTTCTTTCTTTTAACCCAACACTTCTAAAGAAATAATTCTTTTTTAGTCATATTTCGAGACATGTTAAAATTATTTATATATAAAAAGTTTATAATTTTTTATATCTGCTTCAAATATTCCTTATATGAAGAGATCAAGTATTATTTAAAAGTTATTAGTTTATATTTTTATAATGTCCAATTTAGTTTGATATATTTTTATTTTTTTTATTTAGTTACTAAATTGGACTTTATATTATTAGGGTTTCTTTTTTATTTTAACTTAATAAGAGATTATAAATACCTCATAAATCATGGTAGTCGTCATTTAGAGCTTAGAGGTGTGAAAACTCCCTTTTAGTTTCGTGATAAAACCATGATATGGACAAGTAAGGTTGAGTGAGCCCCTCTCTTGTTGCATCAGAGAATTGGGTAGAAAGTTGAGGAGTCCCTTCGATTTAATTCTCAAATTATGGCGTGAACAAGTTAGGTTGAGGAGTTCCTTTCTTATTACATTAAGAAATTGGGTAGAAAATAGAGTGATTATCTTTATATTCAATTTCAACCTATCCTTTTATTTTTTTATTTTCTATTTTTAATTTTTATTTTTATTTTTTAAAAAAAAAAAGAAAAAAATCTACCTTATATTAGTTATTTTCATACACTTGTCCACACTATAGTTTTATCACGAAACTAAAAAGTGCTTTGACACTCCTTTAAAATCTATATGACGACTACAATAATTTAGGAGGTATTTATAACCTCTTATTAGGTTAAAACAAAAAATCCTAAACCCACCAACATAAAATCCAATTTAGTAACTAAATAACAAACTCAAAATACATCAAATTAAATTATTCATTCTAAAAATATAAACTAATAACTTCTAAATAATACTTGAACTCTTCATATCACAAACATTTGAAGCGCGTATCATTCTCCTCCTCTTTAAAAAAGATTCGTCCTTAGATCTTGTAGTTGGTAAGAACAAATACAAGAAAGGTAGTTTCTATTTTTTTTCTTTTTCACTGTATAATTTTTTATTTTTTTAAATAATGAAATTAACAAGAACGATAAAACAATAATAAAACACAATTAAAGAAGACAAAGATGACAATAACATAAAGAAGGACGCGAGAGACACTCAAACTCTTTTTTATATACAACAAGAACAAATATAGATTAATAAGAATTAATCTAATACTTGAAATTTGATACCAAATGATAAAGAATGAAAAAGATAAACAAAAAGATATGAATAAAAAAGATATATTAAAATTGAAATAGAAATAAAAAAGGTTAAAATTGAATATAAAGAGAATCACTCTACTTTCTACCCAATTTTCTTGATGCAACAAGAAAGAGACTCCTCAACCCAACTTGTTCATACCATAGTTTGAAAATTGAATTGAAGGAACTCACTCAATCTTCTACCTAATTCTCCTATGTAACAAGAGAGAGACTCACTCATCAATTTCACTTGTCCACATCATGGTTTCATCACAAAATCAAAAGGAGAGTTTTCGTACCTCTAATCTTTAAACAACTACAATAATTCATGAGGTATTTATAACCTCTAATTAAGTTAAAATAAAAAAAATCATAAACCCATAATATAAAGTCCAATTTAGTCATTAAATAAAGAAAATCAAAATACATCAAACTAAATTGAACATTATAAAAATATAAACCAATAATTTTAAATAATATTTAAACTCTTCATATCATAAATATTTGAAACACGTATCATTCTCCTCTTCTTCAAAAAATTTTTTTCTCAAATCTTGTCGTTGAAAAATTAGTCTATGAAAAGAACAAATACAAGAAAGATAATTTCTGTTTTTTTTAAGATGAATTGAAATTGAAAATAGAAAATAAAAATTAAAAGGATAACTTGAAATTGAATACAAAAAAAATCACTCTACTTTTTACCCAATTTCTAACAAAAAAAGAACTCCTCAACCTAACTTGTCTACACCATAATTTGGGAATTGAATCGAAGGAACTTTTCAACCTTCTACCAAATTCCTCAATATAACAAGAGTGAGACTCACTCAACATCACTTGTCTGTATCATGATTTCATCACGAAACTAAAAAGTGCTTTGGCATTCCTCTAATTCTTTTATTTGATGACTACAATAGTTTATGAAGTCTTTTTTTGGATGTGTTTTACGAGGGATTTATAACCTCTTTTTAGGTTAAAAAAATCATAAGTCTACAAATATAAAATTCAATTTAATAACTAAATGAAAAAAATCAAAATACAATAAATTAAATTGAATATTTTAAAAATATAAACTAATAATTTTTAAATAATATTTAAACTCTTGATATCACGAATATTTAAAATACGTATGATTTTTTTGTGTACAATCACACATTTTTTACTCATTCACTGTCGTTATTGTCATCGTGCTTCTATGTTTACGTAACACCAATTTTTGTTTACTAAATTGTAAAAAACAAAGAAAACATTTAGAGTTTAAATTATATACATTATCAGTTATTGATTTTGAATGAAATTAAGTGAGGACAACATTAAATTACATCACTTTAAAATACTTAAGATATAAATTGAATGTTGTTTGTGCGTGGATGATACTTGGGACAACTCGGTTCCTGGCAGCTGACGCCGAGCTGTAAGCTTGGAAGTCCGGGCTCTTCGTCTGAGAGTGTACCATATTGTGGAGAGAACAAAGGAAAAGTATACTTGTAAAAGGCACTCCGATACTTAAATTAGTATTGTGTATTCAATGTGTTTTTTGAGAATAAAAATGTCATACCTTTATAGGTGAAGTGGGACAGATCGGTTAAGCCAGTTATTATCTACATTGAATAGCAGTTAATATAGATCGGTAGGTTACAGTATCTGGTAGAGCGTTTTACTTCCGAGTTGTGCTTTTGTGATAAGTTAAAATCCGTTGGGCCAAATTATAACGCATAATGCCAAGTTATGACTTTTGATTTGTAACAGCCATATTATAGCCCCCAAGTTTGGCCTGGAAATATATTTTAATGAAATAGATTGAGCTTTTGATGAGCCATAACTTGATTAGTGAGATATCAATAGAGTCCCCAGGTCAAGATGCTTTATTAATTAATAAAAATATTAGTAATATAGGTAGGAGAGAGTAAATTTAAATGTTAATTAAAGAACGTGCGTGTTCCCAATACTCTCTGCTACTTTTGATGTAACTGATGGGACGGTTTGGGTGGATTCCATGCAGTTTTGTGATGTTTAATTAAAAGCTTTGGAATCCAAATGGTTGTGTTGGTTATCATTATTTTTGCTGGTTATCAAAAAGTTTTGGAAGAAAAATGAGTAAGAGAGGCACGTGTACTCTATTTCTCTGTTGTCTGTAATTTCTATTCTTCTTTTCTTGAGTCGTTTCGATGGGTTTTGAGAAGGAGAAAAAGGAGAAGATTGATTGGTCGTATGATTGGTTGAATGAAGATGTCAGGAAGCGTACTTCGTTGTTTATAGATGAAGAAGCAATCAAAGAAATAGATGCCAATAAGATTGTAAGACATGGTTCTGGGGTTTGATTAGAGTTACTGCCATGTTCTGTTAGTGACCGTATCTTTCATAGGGGGAATGTTTTGAGTTCTTCTACATGTATAGTTGTGTCTAGAAGAGTTGAGAGTGAAGCTTCCCTTCACATATTTTCAATGCCAGGTTTTGAAGCAGTTGAATTGTGCTCCGTCACAATTTTACCCCAATGATTGGGCTTTTTTTTTTTGCAAAGTTTTGAGATTTTAATGGAGTTTCTGGAGGAGTCTCCTTCTCTGGAGTTATTTTTCTCTTTGTTTCAAGCCAAAAGTGTCTGGAAAGGTGGCTGGACGAACTTGAATAGTTCCCCGAGGTTTGCTATCTTTAAACTGTATAAGTCCTCATTTAAGGATTTCAAAGAAATGTTTTTGAGAGTTAGGAATGCTGAGGGTGATTTTCTGTTTTATTTGGATGAACATTTGGGGAAAATTTTCCTTGTGGTGGTGCTCCAAACCTTAGAATATTCTGTGGCCTGAAACCATTAGTCCGAGAAATGAGTGTATCATTGAATATTTAGTGAAGGTTGTTGATCGGTAAGAGTTGATTTCTGTTTTTAATTTGCTTCAGTGGGATGAAATAGGCAAGCTGTTGTAGATTATTTAGGTAAGGTGTTGAAATATAGCTTTGTAGGTTTCGATTTAGTATGTTGCTTAACTGTTTGCTTTGTTTCAGGGAAAAAATATCCTAGGGTACCTGCTGCTACCTTAAGAGCTTGGGTAAAAAGTAAGAATCTTGACAAGGAAGGTTCGACCTCAAAGCCAAATAAGGTTGCTGGTGTTGGTGAGGTTAATCTTTCTCGGCCGTAAAGGAAGAAGGTCATACGAAAGAAAAAGAAATCTGATGTTGTGCACCTATCTGAGGACTCTGACGAAGATAGGTGAGAAGTTCCTATTGAGGAAATACATGCGTTTATGGATAATCAAAACAAACTGCATGATACTACTGACCATAGTGATGAGTCGTTTATTTGGGGAAAAGATTTTTCCTATATGGTCATTGCTGATGAGGTTTGCTAATCTTCGGTAGATGTTTCTTTGGCGAATGAGGTGGGAGATATCGCTATTGGCCAATATATGCAAGTATGGTTGCGTGAGATTTGCGTTGTTTTTTTGTGCTGATGGTTCTACTTGTTTTTGGAAGGTTCTTGGCTTGCGATTGGGTAGCTTAGGTCCCAGCCAAGAGAATAAACATAAGAAGCTTATGGGTTAAAGAGAGGATCCAAGTTTATTAAAAGAGAAATTGGTTTTGAAAAAGAATACAATAGCTTATTTGGTGTCTAAATTATCTGTAAAGGAAAAAGAATTGGAGCTGATGGAAGAGAATTATGCAAAGGAGGTTGAAGATCTGAAGAAGAAAGAGGCTGACCTTTCTAGTATGAGCGCTCAAGTAATTGAAGTGACTGCAAAGTTGAAGGAGATGGAGAAAAATAAAGAGACTGAAATATTGGATTCGTTCATTGAGGGTTTTGAACGTACTTTGCTGCAGGTGAAGTTCTTGGTTCCTGAGTTCGATTTTTCTCAAATGGATCCAGGGAAGATCGTCCAAGATGGAGCTATGGTGGACAATGATGGTGCAGCTGAAGAGAAAGATGAGAATGAAGAGTGATTCGTTTTGATGAAAATTTTATTTTGTTTAATTTGACTTTGATACTTGTTGGTTCTTTTTAGTGGGCGTTTGGACTTGTATGTTGTTTTGGTATGTGAACCAAATGTGTTTGTTACTAAATGCGATTTGTTGCATGATTTGTCTTAGATTATTATTGTTTTTGGTGTAGAAATTTGTATTGTTTACCTGATAGAAGTAGAAATACACTTAGGGTATTAGTATTATTTGACCTTTAGTCAATGGTTTGATTGATCGTTACATCTTAGAGAGATATTATTTGGTTTTTGAGATTGACGAGCATGGATCAGAAATATGGTTTGTTAGATATAGCTCGGAGATCCGATTTGTAGCATTTGTGAATCATAAGTCGGAAATTTAGAATGTTAGCTTTGTCAAATATGTAACAAGACAGAACAAAATGACAATATGGAATTATATATTGATTGACCTTTGGTTACAAAGGTGAAGGTAGGCATGCCTCGTTAAAATCTCTACAAGAAAAATCTGTTTTAGGAAAAATCTTGGTAGTAGGAAAAAGAGTACAATCCTGTCCCTGACTTTAACTATAGTATTGTTATAAAGAAGAAACATTCCAGTTGTTAGGGATAGTTGTATCATTCAAAGATTGTAGCCGATATGCCCCATTTTCGAGGACTTCAATAATTCGGAATGGGCCTTCCCAATTCGCGGCGAGCTTTCCATGTGATGATGGTTATCGGGCCTGTTCTATTTTGCGAAGAACCAAGTCATTTACTTGGAATGATCGGGGGTGCACCCTTTGGTTGTATCTATGGGAAATTATTTGTTGCATTGCTCGGTGCCAGAGGGATGCAATATCTCGGACTTCTTCGATTGAATCAAGGTATAGGCACCGAGCTTCATCATGGTCATCTATTTGAGTTCTAATAGAGGATTGAGATATTTCTAAAGGTATCATAGCCTCAGAGCCATACACCAGCTGAAAAGGCGTCTCCTTTGTTGTTGAATGGATAGTGGTATTGTATCCCCATATAACTTCTGGTACTAATTTGGCCCAAAGACCTTTTGCGTTGTCAAGTTTCTTTCTTAATGCGTGTAAGATGACCTTGTTAGTGGCTTCTGCTAAGCCGTTTGTTTGTGGATGTTCTACGGATGAGAAATGTTGTTTGACCTTCAGATTCTGCAAAAAAGAGGTGAAATTTTGATCGGAAAATTGGCGACTGTTATCAGTAATAATGTGCCGAGGTATGTCGAATCTGCAGATAATATTCTTCCATATGAAGGAGATCATTTGTTCTGATGTTATTTTGGCTAGGGGTTGCGCCTCTATCCATTTTGAAAAGTAATCAATTGCAACTATTAAAAATTTTACCTGTCTCTTTGCTAAGGGGAAAGGCCTGAGGATATCGAGCCCCCATTGATTGAAAGGCCAACCTATCTCGAAGCCATAGTTATCAAACTCGGCTCGACCTGGCCGGTTCGACCAGAAATCCGGTCACTTAGTAACCTAACCGAGCCGAGCCACTCGTTGAACCGGCCATGCAATGAACCCGGTAGAACCCGGTTCGACCCGACGAATTTTAGTGAAAATCGGTGACCCGACCAGTTGATTTGACCCGGTCCGGGTGGTTAATTTAAAAAAAAGGTTGAAACGGCGTCGTTCCCCTACCCCTCCTCTTTCCCCTTTCGTTGAAACCCTAATGGCTATCCCCCCTTTCCCCCTTCCCCCTAATGGCATCTGAGACTCCGAGATTGAGAGTCTGAGTTCCAGGGTAGCTGTGAAAACCCCCCAGGCAACCTTGTCTCTCCGTCAGCTCTCCATCGTTCGAGCACTACAAGCGGCAGTCCCTCACAACCTCACCTCATCACTCCGTCGTCTCGGCCTCACCTCGACGTCACTCTCAGTCTCAGCCTCGCCTCACCTCGTCATCACTCTCAGTCTCGGTCTCACCTTATCGTCAATCTCAGTCTCGGCCTCACCTCATCAGCTACAGAAAGCGTTCATCAAGAAGCATCTCTGCCTCTGCTCCCTCGGGTCAGTTGGGTGGTATTGGTGGTTGTCAGAAAGCTCAGAAAGCATTCATCAAGAAGCACCTCTGCCTCTACTCCCTCGGGTTAGTTGGGTGGTATTGGTGGTCGTCAAAAAGCATTCATCAAGAATTGAATCTCTGCCTCAGTGCCTCTGCTCCCTCGGGTCAGTTGCTGTTTTATACTTGTATTTGATTTTTAGAGTTGTTGAACCTGAGCATATTTTACTTTTAGTTGGTATTGTTATGTAATCTGGTGGATATTACTGTTGAATTTGATTTTTTAGAGGAGTTGTTGAATCTGGACGAATTTTAGTTAAAATTGTTCTTGAATTTGGTTAGAATTGTTCTTGAATTTTTAGAGGAGTTGCTGGGTTGTTTGCTGCTGTTGCTATTGTATTTATTGTGTTCTTGAATTTTAGTTACAATTGTTCTTGAATTTGGTTGTTGCTGCTGTTGTATTTAGTTTTTTAGGATTGTTTGTTGCTGGTTGCTATGTTGGTATAGAGTTGTTGCTGGTTGCTACTGTTGTATTTAGTATTTACTTTGATTTTTAGAGTTGTTGTTATTTGTTGCTGGGTTGTTTGCTGTTGTTGCTATTGTATTTACTGTGTTCTTGAATTTTAGTTAGAATTGTTCTTGAATTTGGTTGTTGCTGCTGTTGTATTTAGTTTTTTAGGATTGTTTGTTGTTGGTTGCTGTGTTGGTATAGAGTTGTTGCTGGTTGCTGCTGTTGTATTTAGTACTTACTGTGATTTTTAGAGTTGTTATTTGTTGCTAGGTTGTTTGCTGCTGTTGCTATTGTATTTACTGTGTTCTTGAATTTTAGTTAGAATTGTTCTTGAATTCATTTGATTGCTGCTGTTGCTATTGTATTTACTGTGCTCTTGAATTTTAGTTAGAATTGTTCTTGAATTTGGTTGGTTGCTGTGTTGGTATATAGTTCTTTAAAAATGTCTTCATCTCAAACATCATCGGAAACATCACCATGTCAAGAACAAGCATCATCAGCAACTCTTACCCCTGATCTTACCACTAAAAGAGTTTATAATAATAGAGGTAAGACTGATTTAAATTGAGAACATATTTTGTACTAGAGACTAGTTTATTATCTTTTATTTTAGATTATTAGTTATGTTTAAGACTTGATATTAGATTATTAATGTTTGTAAAGACTTGCATTTTAAGTTTTAAGACATTATTTTAATTTTATTTATATATTTTTATATTTTTTTAATTATGACCGGGTTAACCAGGTGAATCAGTGACCCACCAATTGAACCAGTAACCCAGTGACCCAGTCATATGACCGGGTTCATTACCGGTTCGGTTCTGATAACTATTCTTGAAGCTGTGAAAGGCCTCGGCCGGAAGGTGTGTGATGGGGCTGTGCTTCTGACAATTGTCACAATATTTCACTTTGTTGTTGCAATCTTGTTGCAATGTTATCCAAAAGAAGCCAGCACGTAGTATATTGGATGACAAACTTCGAGCTCCAACGTGAGTGCCGCATATGCCTTCATGTGCCTTGGCAAGTGCAAGCTGGGCCTCTGATTTAGAAAGACATGTAAGCAGGGGACGAGAAAAGCCTCGTCTATATAGAGAGTTGTTATATATGGTAAAAAAAGATACATGTCGACGAAATCGCCGAATATTGTGAATGTTGTCTGGAATGATTCCAATTTTAAAATATTTTATATATATGATGTACGCCAATCTTCATCCTATGTAACACTTAGAATTTCGGTTAGTTTTATATTCGGTTTATGTAACACAGATTGATATGATGTAGAAGTCGGTGTTTACGTACTAGCGAGTTTAGATAAGATATCAACTTGACTATTGTGCTCACAAGGTATATAAAGAATTTCAAATTTTAAAAAATTAAAAATAATCTTTTTGACAATATCTAAATATTTTGCCAATAAGAGGTCTTTCACTTGATGCAAACAAGTAAGGATATCAATTTTTGGCCTCACAGTGGTATTTATTTTAAATATTTGTAAAAAGATAATAATTTATCCTAATAAATTTTAAATTAAATAATCTAATTAAACATATTTGTATAAATATAAAAATTTAATTTGATAGATTTAAATGTTATTTGTCTGTCGATATAAATTATAAGTTGGCTTAATTATCCATGCTAAGTTATAACGCCACCTTAATTATTATTTGTTTTAATTAGTTTATAACTGATGATGTTATTAATCATTGTTATCGATTTAATGATCAAACGATCAAAACATACATTAATATTCATCCATTTAATATTTATATAAAACTTTTTACTTCTCAACAAAGGAGATTCATAAACTTATTATAAAAAATTAATATCATATTTCATGTTTCTATAATTTTATTTTAATATTTTATATTGATAAATTTTTATACTTAAATATTTATTGAGTATTGAAATGTCTTTCACAGATATACTCCTATTCATTCCAAGTTCAACTCCGACCACAATATTAGAGCTTCTCACAAAGAATTTTTCAATCTAGTTATAGTTCAGAGTCATCATATCATATTATCATTTTAGCGATCCGCTCTAGGAAAAAAAAATTCAAATAATAAATCTACGAGCTGAGCTATATATATGATGGAGAAACATTATCAATACCAGAACAAAATAGGAATTTGATTGAAAATATTTGTATAATATTAACTCTAGATTACAAACTTTTGTCACTTCTAAGTTCTAACGTATATTTGTCAATATCAAAGTTAAAAATATCACATAATTATAAATTTTAATTTTAACCATTCACTCACAATGTCCAATATTCAAAGTTTTGCTCCATATGTTTTTGTACGCTTTTTCGTCTAGATACATCATATCCTTTTAAGAATTTGATAGTTTCATATTCTAATTAAGCACTGCTGTTTCTTTAGTCAAATGGATTATATGATTATATCAGTTTTATTGACTTGTGTTATATATAAAGATATAGATTAATAATATCATAAAAAATATTTTATACAAATTATTAAAAAATGATATTTTATATTTTTTTAATATATTAAATATATTAAAAATATTAAAATTTTTTATTATTATATTCTTAAAATATATTTTTAAAATACAAATTAACTGATTCGTTATATATTATATTCTATTTGTTTGATTGTTTGATCATTATGTACGTTTTCAGACGCGTTGTCATCCAGATACATTATAGGAATTTTATCTTTTCATGACAACATAAGAAAAGGTTTGATAGACACTTCTTTGTTAGTTTTATTTGATTACTCTAACATAACTAATACATAAGTTCTATTATTCGTTAATAAAAAAGGTTGTATTATATATTTAATTTTTAGTAATTTTTAATTTTTCAGTTAAATTAGTGTTCTGGAGATTATCCGAAACGGTGATTTGGGTTTGAATGTGAGATCTAAACTTCTTTTGAGGCAACGTTTGACTTGTGTCGAGGTGCCGCCGTCCGAGTTCCTCGTGAGAAGGTGGGGAATAGTACTTGCAAGAGACTCTGAAGTTTAAGTTAGCAAGAATTTTAAGCAAGTTTTTAGTAGATTAGGACTTTAATATTTTTGACGAGTATCAGTGTATTCATAGCAGAATAGATAATCACTTATTTAAGTAATTCCATCTTTATTGATGGATAATTGCTTCTTTTATCTTGAAAATTTGTTAGGATCTACTTTTTAAAAGAGGTAGAGATAATAAAAAAAATTTATAAAGGTAGTAACTTATTTGAATAAATAATTTCACGTTTGACCTCTTAAAAAGTTGGATAAGTGGAAGATATGAATAATTAGCATGTATTATTTTTTATCATGACAAATATAAGTTGGATAAGTGAAAGATATGAATAATTAGCATGTATTATTTTTTATCATGATAAATATTAAAGAATCATCAAAATTTATTATTTTTTGTTATTAATTAGTCATTAATATTTAAAAGTATAGAATAAAATATATTATTAAATTAAAAAAATTAAATTAATAATTAAAAAATAACTAAAAATAATAAATTCTAATAATTTTTATTATTTATCTTTTTATTATTAGAGGCACTGGTTTAATTTGAAACTCATCCTACTGTTACATGTGAGTCTCTTTTTCAATTTATTCCCCTTCCCGTTAGAAGAGAAAAGGTAAAAAGTAAAATATGTTTGAAATGTATTTATTGATTGGAATAATAACTAAATTTGTCTTTAAAATATTATTTATTTTTTAAATTGATCTTTAAGATATTAAATTAGTCATATAAATCAGTGACAAATTTAAAATTTTTTGACATAGATAAAACATATATAACATAATATTTTTTATAATAAAAATATTATGTGTATATAAAAATTAATTATCAAATTATTCATTAATTATTATGTATTTGTGTATAAATATATATTGTTTATTTATTTTTATTATGTATTTTATATTTTAATTTGTATTTTATATGAGTGATTTTTTTATGTACATATTACATGATTATTATTATAATTATATTTTATTATTATAAAATATAATTAGTTTTCAAAATATCTAATTTATAAATTAAAATACTAAAATAGTAATTTAAATATATAATTTAGAATTTCATTTTTTAAGTTTCATATTTGAAAAAAATTGAATACTTTTTTTTAACAATACAATCGAAATGTTTCTCTTTCTATTTTGAGTTAATTTTTAAGAAAGAATACCAATCTCATTTAAATTAAGAATTAATCATTCTAATAGACATCTAATATAAAATTCTTAAATTGACTATTAAGTATTAAAAATTGAGTAAAAAATTATTATGGAGTCAAATTCAATAATTTAATAGGGCAAAAAAATACGATTAGCATACACTATTAAAAAAAATTCAAATTATAGTGGGAATACTTGCCCCCACAAATTGGTACATAGATCCGGCCCTAGTCATATTATTTCCTAAAAGATAAAATAGTTCTTCTGTTAGTTAGATGATAACGTGTCATGTTAAATGTCACATGACATAATGACAAGGTAGGTTAATGCCACATGTTACAACATAATTGATTGACATGTCAGGTCAGTGACACGTCGCATGCCACATATTATCTGACATGTCATAAATTTATTTAGCGTCAAATTAATCCCTAAAAATACACACGTAAGTTATTTTCATCTCTAAAATTTTAAAAATTGATCAAATTATTAGGCTTCAAATAAATCTTTTTTAGGACAATTTACCAAAATAAATAATTTAGCTTCTAATTTTACCAGAATACCATTTTGCAAAACGAATGCCAAAATGCATTTTTTTCATAAACTATGTAAACTACAACAGGAGACTCACGCTTTACAAATGAACGTAAACCACTACAGGAGTCTCGCGGATTACGTTCAAAGAAAGACCGCAGATAATCAGCGGTAGGAATGTCGCAGTTTGTGTGTGAATTATAAACGTGCATAAACCGCAACCCTTTTTGCTTCGACATCTCCATCTTCTTACTATGCATCGCCATCCTCAGATTATTCTACTTTCTCTTTTTTTATATATATATTTCTTTTGTTGATTCTCTTTTGATTATTTTATTTCAATTTTATCAAAAGATTAATTTTTTTGGGGCCTTGGAATGTTGTGTTTATTTATTTATTTTTGTTCTTTTTTCTTTTTCAAATTATGTCTTCTTTAACTATTGGCTCATTTCATTGGCTAAATTCTCTGCTATTTGATCAAGCGAATCTCAATGATGATGCTGATTCTTTCTTCAAGTTTAAGAACAATTTATTTTTATATAATATCAAATATAAAATAAATTACAATCTTAAAATAATTAATTGTATTTATATAGATCAATCATTCAAAAATAAGACTAGTAAGTTAATTTATTAATTATCATAACTCTTTTAATTCAGGCAGTACGTACTGAGTACTAAATAAAAAAATTTAACAATTATACTTGTTCGATCCTAAATTTTAGAACTATAAATTTTAGAACTAAATTGATTATAAATTCAACAAATGTATTTCATGTTTGATATTATATAAAAACAAATCGTTAACTTAATAAAAAATTAAATAACTAAAAACATACATTTAATAAAAATATAATTTTATATTTTAAAATATTAAAAAATACATTTTAAAAATAGACCATTTAAACATATTTTTATTATTTTTAACATTTAGAAATAAGGTATCTTTTAAAAAAAATTAAATATAAAATATTAAAAATAAAAATTATTTTTAAAAAATAAAAAAAATAAAATCTAAACATATTCTTAACAACCCCCTTCTCTTTTTGTGAAGCATCCAAGCTTATTATTGTTTAAGAAGGAAAACTCAATATGATCATTCTTTATCTATCCTAATATTTTAATGGAAGTCATTTCGCCTGCGAACAACAGAAAAATAGTCGCGACTCTATTTTGTAGGCGTCCCATTTTGCAGGTATATAAAAAGATTATTTCAATCTCCAATTGGCAGTCACCGTGACTGAAATAATGTGCAATTCCATTTTCACTGCTAACATGTTAGACATGGGTGAAGCCTGACGCTGGTAAAAACTATGCTAAAGTTGAAGGTTCATGTTAAAAAAATGTTCAACTGGGAGCAAAAAACACATCTACACAAAAACTGCGAGATTCCTGTCGCGGTTTTTAGCCATTTTGCATATCAACATAAACCGTGGTAGGAATGTAGCGGTTTATGCACGTTTGCAATTCACACACAAACCGCCGCGAGACCCTTGTAGTGGTTTACGTTCATTTGCAAACCGTAGGTCCCTGTCGCGGTTTACATAGTTTGTAAAAAAAATACATTTTGGTATTCATTTTGTAAAATGTGTATTCTGGTAAAATTAGAAGCCAAATTATTTATTTTGGTATTCATTTTTTCATAATATTACATTTTTTATTTTTTAATAGTATTAATTTTAATATATTTTTATGCCTTAATAAACAAATTTCTCTTTACATAAAACAATAAAAATAATTAAATTATTCAAAAGTTATTTTGTCATTTTATATTTTAAAACTTTATATTTTCAGTAGTGAAATTTTTTATTTAAATAATTTTATTAAATTATTATTAATTATATACTTAAACATTTAATTTTTTGAGTCTTACTAAATAAATATAGTAGTTATTTTAAAATTTAAATTTTTTAGACTTTTTATTTGTAATTTTTGTTATTATTTAATTTATATGATGAAACTCAATAATTAAAAAATCGATTCGTAAAATTACTCCTTGAATCTTAATATTTTAATGTAGTTTTTTTAATATTATTACTACTTATTAGTTATCTCCATTTCTCTATGTTTTTTCAACTATCAAATTTTTTTAAAGTTAATTTGTTTAAAGAAAATTTTGAACTAAAACAAATATAGAAAGATAAAAATGGACAACTAGTGATAGATTAGATTAAATTTTGAATGAAATTTAAAAGATTAAAATTTTAAAATAATTACTATATTTATTTAGTAAAATTCAAAAGATTAAAACATTAGTATATAATTAATAATAGTTTGATAAAATTATTTATATAAAAAAGTTTACTAAGAAAATTTAGAATTCAAAAATGTGAAATCTAAAAATAAATGAGAAAATAACTTTGTAATATTATTATTATTATTATTATTATTATTATTATTATTATTATTATTATTATTATTATTATTTTGAAAACATTTATTTATTAAGGTGTAAATAAAAAATGAGATTAAAATTAGTAAGATTAAAAAATATTAAAAATTTAATATTATAAATAAAAGGGTTAAGTATGATTTTGATCCCAACATAGAGGCCAAAATTAGATTTCATCCTCGGCCTTTTTTTCGCTATAACATGGTCTCCAAAGTTTTAGTTTGTTTTAAAATTGTCATTCTTACCAATTTTATTTTTTTATTACCAAATTACCCTTCATTAAAAAATTATAAAATAAAATAAAAAAGAAAAAAAAAAGAAAGAAAGGCATCAGAGGGAGAAAGAGAGTAGGGGAGGGGGGAGCGAGAAAGAGAAGGGCGGCGCGGGGGGGGGGGGGGAATCCGGGGGAGAGGGGAGGGAAAGCCGCACTATCGCACCACTGCACTGTCGCACCGCCGCATGTGATCGGAAGGGGAAACAGAGAGCGAAAGAGGAGAAAGTTAAGGGAGAAGAGAGAGATCAGAAGGGAGAAAGCTAAGGGCCACCTGCCGCTGCTCCTCGCCGTCGCCGCTGTCGCTCCTGCTCCTCGTCGTTCAATCCTCACCGCTAGATTTCACTGTGCCCTGCGAGCCGTTTCTACTCCTCCCCCTCGCCCTCACCGACGTCATCGCCTCGCCTTCGCTGTCGCCCTCGTCTCGCTGCATGATAAACCACTATTTTATGGTTTATATTGTGTTTTATTGAGTGGTTTTATCAAGCTTTTCACCCACTTATTCATATGATTTGCATGTATTTACAATTCCTTCCTAAAAATATCCTATGATTAATAACTTGCTTCCTAAGGACCTTTTTGTTGTATATTTTTATCTTCCTTCGTACCATTTGATGCCTTGATCTGTGTATTAAGTGTTTCAGGCTTCATAAGGGCAGGAATGGATTAGAGAATGTAGAGGAAGCTTGCAAAAATGGAAGGAACACAAAGAATTGAGGAGATAACCAGTGAGAAGTCACGCGGTTGCATGGCTGACGCGACCGCACGAAATTGAAGAAATAACAGTGACGCGCTCGCGTGCATGATGCAACCGCGCGGATTGGAAGCTGCATGAACGACGCAAATGCGTGGACGACGCGTATGCGTGGTACGAGAAACGCTGAGTGACGCGAACGCGTGGACGACGCGGACACGTAACGTGCGCGATCTGCAGAATTGCAGAAGTCGCTGACACAAATTTCAGGCCGCATTTCAACCCAGTTTTCGTCCCAGAAACACAGATTAAAGTCAGGGAATATGCAAAGACTCAAGGAGGAATTCATATCAGATCATAATTCAATTTTAGGTTTTAGATGTAGTTTTTAGAGAGAGAGGTTCTCTCCTCTCTCTTAGGATTAGGATTAGGATTAGGATTTATCTCATCTTCATATCAGGTTCAATATTCCTTTATTTTGACTTCTCTTATTTTTTATTTTATATGTTGCCAATTTGGCTTAATGACATTCATGTTATGATTTTCTTAATTAATATTATTTGAGGTATTTTAGATTTATGATTTATTTCTTTTATTTATGTTATTGTTGCTTCCCATCTGAAGGCATTTTTATTCAAGTAGATTTTTCTCCCTTTTGGCATTGGTTTAGTGATTGGTAACACTTGAGTTATCAAACTCAGCAGGGTCGAAATTGGTAGATTATTGATTGATCTGAATTGCTCTAAAGCTAATCTCTCCACAGGAGTTGACTAGGACTTGAGGATCAAGCTAATCAGTCCATTTGACTTAACTTTGCTTTAGTGAAGGTTAACTAAGTGGGATTAAAACCCAATTCTCATCACACCTGATAAGGATAACAAGGACAGGATTTCCAGTTCTGATACCTTGCCAAGAATTTATTTTACAGTTATTTATTTATTTTACTTGTCATTTAAATTACTTGTTCCTTACTTTTAAAACCCCCAATTTACAAAACTCATAATCAATAATAAGAACATACCTCCCTGCAATTCCTTGAGAAGACGACCCGAGGTTTGAATACTTCGGTTTATAAATTTATTGGGTTTTGTTACTTGTGACAACGAAAACGTTTGTACGAAGGAATTTTCTGTTGGTTTAGAATTTATACTCACAACGTGACTATATTTTTACAAATTCTTTACTAGTAAAAATCCTAACATCAAAATGGCGCCATTGCCGGGGAATTGCAAACGTGTGCCTTATTATTGGTTATTGTAAATATTTTTCTTTTACTTGTTTATTTGTTTCTTCTCTTCCCTCCTCATTTCTGATAACTACTATGAATTCTCACCCCTCTCGCTTTGAGTTTAGTTCTAATTTTGTTGCAAGGAATGGAAGCTATAACAGGACTATGCATCAAGGTCTAAGAAATCAAAGATGGATGGAGCCAAGAGGATCTGATCACCCCTTTAGGCAACAACATCCTCCTAGATATCATGGACAAAGACCATTCTACAATACATGCCCAACTGATAGATTTGGTGGACCGCCTCTTAGCTACCAACAAGCCCCACCCTGTGCTCAAAGACCATCCTCTCAACATAACTTCGAACCACCACACTCACAAGCTTCTTTTCACCATTCGCCACCATATGATCCTTATCCGCCCCAATGCCAATCCAATTACTCCCAAGAACCACCACTCTCCTACGCACCATGTCCATATCCATCAAGCCAAGAATCACAGGTTCGCTTCGAAGAATCAGTAAACCAATTCAATGCAACCCTTCATCAACAGGAGCAAGCAATAAATCAATTATCTTCCAGACGTTCGGACACTCAACAGACTCCCATGGCTTCATATGGAGAATCTAATGAAGAATGCATTGTGAAGAAGACACGAGAAGCTCCAGTGGACAGCATAGAGCATAACTTCATACTGGAACAAGTAGAGGACGTTGTCATTATAGAAGAAGAAGAGTTGGTTGAAGATTTAGGAGATGCTGAACCTCTGCAGGAATCCAAAGTTGTGGAGAATTCCATCGAAGACGTTACAATTAATGCTAAGGAGGATAGTGCACAACCCCCAAGGCAGGTATCTTATGAGGAATTAGATGGAATAACCCAAAACTCAAGTTTTCCTGATGATGATAGTCACCAGTCAAGTCCTCCTAGCAATGAACTTGCATCTGCAAGTGAATTCTTTGAGACAGAAGAATCTTCCCCAAGTGAATACGAAGATGATGCAGAGGTTGATTTTTCTCAACCTCCCAATTATGACTCAAGTGATGAGGAAGATATCAATGGCTTTGATCAAGACATGGTCGAAATGGAAGAAATTTGCAAAGAAGTGGAGGAATTCACTGAAGACCACAAGCGAGTAGAGCTTGCAGAACCACTGGAAACACTTATCCCAAGGCCAATATCACCCAATAAAAACTTCAAGTGGGTAAAATCCTTAACTCTCATATTTACTTTTCCACTTGAATATGATTTACTTGAGACAGATGGCCAGCTTAGAGCTCTTTGCGGCTTTAAGAGTAAGAGAGAAATGGCTCGTACTCCGAGCTAGTGCACAAGGTTCAATAAGGTTCCACACTTCAACTCGATGTGCACGGATTGGTATCACGTTCAATCGAATGGATCTCGGAAAACGTTTGGTCATCTTAGTGAGAATCTGATTTCTAAACCGCCCGGATGGAAAAACATAGATCAAAACGAAGGCGGATTTAAAAGCAAAGTTTGGGATCCTGGAATCTATTCTGACGTTCGTTACCCCGGGAGCCTGAGAACCTGTTTGAAACTGCTCAAAGGCTTTACGTACCTTGTTTGGGACCCCGAAGGATACTGACATTCCAAACACTGGTGGAGATTTCTGGACGAATTCAAGCACAAGCCACCATAGCAGGAAGCTCATCAAATGTCCAACTTAAGGACTTTAACTAAAAGTGCTAGGTGGGAGACAACCCACCATGGTATGATCTTTCCTTCTCCATTTTGCTTTGTTTTTGAATTTTGTTTGAATCTGGTATTTCTGCATAACATTCATTGCATTTTGCATCCTTCATACTGCATAAAAAAATTTCACACTCGACGCGACCGCGTCGCCGACCCGTCCGCGTCATATGTGCGTTGGGAAGAAAACAAAATTGAACAGAGAGTCACGCGAGAGCGTGGCTGGAGGTGTGCCTTTGGCACAAATTGATCCACGCGACTGCGTCACTGACGCTTCCGCATCATGTGGGAAAAATGCCTCCCACGCGTCCGCGTCACCCACGCGAACACGTGCCTTAAATTCGATATCAAAAGGGTGTATGGCCGAAAGTTGAGCTGGAATTGGGTTGGACTCGTGCTAGCAGCACAAGCCCTACCACGTGAACGCGTGCCCCACGCGTCCGCATCAATCCCATAATATGGCCTATCACGCGATCACGTCCCCCACGCAACCGCGTCACCCAATATTTTGGCAAAATGAGTTTCAAACAGAAAGTTGCGCAAGCGCCCGGCTGCCCTCGTGCTAGTTGCACGAATTCACTCACGCGACCGCGTGCCCACGCGGCCGCGTCACTTGACAATAGCGCCACCCGTGCGAACGCGTCGCCTGCGCCGCACAGCATATCCATATCAGCCAAGATATCTTATCTTTTCTTCCCCAAATCTAAATCTTTTCTTTCCCTTCTTATTTCTTTCTTCCTTCCTTTCTTTTTCTTTCTTTTTTTTCTCTTTTAATTGGTGTTGGAAATTTATTTGGGTCATTATTTTTCTTGTGGATTGTTAAGAAATTGTTTGACAATTATATATCATTTCTTTAGGGTGCTTACATGTTCAATTTAATACTTTCCATACCTTATTTAATATGCATGCTTTGTGTTTGTGAAAAAGCCCGTATGGCATTGTGCATTCATAATTATTCTATCCTTCTACTCTAATGCTTACTTTTCACAAAACCCTTTCCAATATTTTATTAATTGAATATAATTGTCAATACAAACATTATTGTTAGTTTCTCACGACTAATAATACATTATAGCTTTTAATGCTTGATTTATGCTACTCATGCCTTTGCCAGCATGCCAATAAACATCTTGCATCTAACTGCCTCAATTTATCATGCACTGTTTCCATTGATGTCCTAATTTCATGGAATCGCGACCATGTGTTAACGACATTCTTCTTTATTTTGGCATGATTCTTACTAGTACTGCCCTCTCCCTTGCTCTATCCCTTTGACTTCATGTCCCTTTCTCTTCTCCCTTTTTCAGGCTGGCCACCAGGAAGAGTAAAGAGAATGACTCTACAACGAGCACCGGCTGAGGAACCACAACCCCCACCCACCTGCACATCGTTGCATGCACCGAGGATGGTGCAATCTTTAAGTGTGGGGAGGTCGATACCGATCTCCACGGGTTAGTTAGTCCCTTCTCAACACCAATTTTTATTTTTCATTGTTGCATTTGCATGTTTGTTTGATTTTGTGCATATTTTACCACTTGGTTGAAGTAATATTTTCTTTTTCAAGAAAATTTTTATAGCATTTCACTAATTTTTATAGCATTTCACTAATTTGAATTAAATTTTTTGAAAAACTTGTTTGAAGAAATATTATTTTGGAACATGATTTAAAGCTCGAACACACAAAACCAGTGAGATTTTGAGCCTACTTGATTGGTTGCATTTTACCAACCAATATTTTATTTTTGGTGTGTGTTATTCTCTCTAAAATTGTGATCTTTGTCTTGCTTAATTCTATATTTCCACTGTTTGATGTATGCATGCAGTTATATGATTGAGGCCTTGTTTCACTAAGCTTACATACCCATATGGCCTTACCATTCCATTATTCTTTGCAAACCAATTTGAGCCTATTTTACCCATTTATTCTTTATTTTAGCTCATTACTAACTCTAAGCGGAAAATAATAATGTCCTTAATTTGAATCCTTGGTTAGCTTAGACTAGTAAGAGTGCCCATGATTTAAGTGTGGGGAAGCTGGGTTTGAAAATATTTGGTTTGAGTAATTGGGTGTTGTATATTTTTGTGAAAATGTGCAAAATAATAGTTGAACACATTTTATTGCATTCAATACTTTTTTTTCATACGCATTGAGAAAAACAAGAAAAAAAATTATAATAATAAAAAAAGAAAAGAAAAAATGAAAAAGAAAAGAAAAAATGAAAAAGAAAAGAAAAAAACAAATAATAAAAGGGGACAAAATGCCCCAAAGTAAGTGTTGGTATCAATGCATATGTACTGAACTCAAATTTAGGATGCATCAATATGTGGAAAACACAGTTAATAGGAACTTAGATCTTGTATTGTGATTATATGGATTGTCTTAAGTTAGGTGAGAAAAGTTTATGTAAATTAAGGATTCAGATTTTAGTCCACTTGGCCAAATACAATCCTACCTTGACCCTAACCCCATTACAACCTTTAAAAGACCTCTTGATTTGTGCATTGGTGCATTAAATTTTTGTTGATTGTTAGATGAAGAGCAAGCTATAGAAAGCAAGATTAGTAGAGAATTGAGAGAATTGACCCTAGACACTTGAGAGTTAGAATGATATACACTACCAGTAAGGGTTCAGTGCTTAATTCTATGTTCCCTGCTATCATGAGCTATCTTCTTCTTGCAAGTTATTTGTATTGTATTTTGTAATTTGAATTAGTGAAATCCAGCTCATATTTATTCTTGAAAGATTTATTTACTTTTTCACCAAGTAGGTAGAATCATTTTAGCATGTAGTTGCATTCACATTCATAGGTTGCATTGCATGAGTCTTGCCTTTCCCTACTCATTTATTTAGTCTCCTTGAGTTTAGCATGAGGACATGCTAATGTTTAAGTGTGGGGAGTTTGATAAACTACTAGTTTATATTTTATATTGTGTTTTATTGAGTGGTTTTATCAAGCTTTTCACCCACTTATTCATATGATTTGCGTGTATTTACAATTCCTTCCTAAAAATATCCTATGATTAATAACTTGCTTCCTAAGGACCTTTTTGTTGTATATTTTTATCTTCTTTCGTACCATTCGATGCCTTGATCTGTGTGTTAAGTGTTTCAGGCTTCATAAGGGCAGGAATGGCTTAGAGAATGTAGAGGAAGCATGCAAAAATGGAAGAAACACAAAGAATTGAGGAGATAACTAGCGAGAAGTCACGCGGTCGCATGGCTGACGCGACCGCGCGAAATTGAAGAAATAACAGTGACGCGCTTGCGTGCATGACGCAACCGCGCGGATTGGAAGCTGCATGAATGACGCGAATGCGTGGACGATGCGCACGCGTGGTAAGAGAAACGCTGAGTGACGCGAACGCGTGGACAACGCGGACGCGTGACGTGCGCGATCTGCAGAATTGCAGAAGTCGCTGACACAGATTCCGGGTCGCATTTCAACCCAGTTTTCGGCCCAGAAACACAGATTAAAGTCAGGAAATATGCAGAGACTCAAGGAGGAATTCATATCAGATCATAATTCAATTTTAGGTTTTAGATGTAGTTTTTAGAGAGGGAGGTTCTCTCCTCTCTCTTAGGATTAGGATTAGGATTAGGATTTATATTAGGATTAGGATTTATCTCATCTTCATATCAGGTTCAATATTCCTTTATTTTGACTTCTCTTATTTTTTATTATATATGTTGCCAAGTTGGCTTAATGACATTCATGTTATGATTTTCTTAATTAATATTATTTGAGGTATTTCAGATTTAAGATTTCTTTCTTTTATTTATGTTATTGTTGCTTCCCATCTGAAGGCATTTTTATTCAAGTAGATTTTTCTCCCTTTTGGCATTGGTTTAGTGATTGGTAACACTTGAGTTATCAAACTCAGCAGGGTCGAAATTGGTAGATTACTGATTGATCTGAATTGCTCTAAAGTTAATCTCTCCACAGGAGTTGACTAGGACTTGAGGATCAAGCTAATCAGTCCATTTGACTTACCTTTGATTTAGTGAAGGTTAACTAAGTGGGATTAAAACCCAATTCTCATCACACCTGATAAGGATAACAAGGACAGGATTTCCAGTTCTGATACCTTGCCAAGAGTTTATTTTACAGTTATTTATTTATTTTACTTGTCATTTAAATTATTTGTTCCTTACTTTTAAAACCCCCAATTTACAAAACTCATAATTAATAATAAGAACATACCTCCCTACAATTCCTTGAGAAGACGACTCGAGGTTTGAATACTTCGGTAATTTATTGGGTTTTGTTACTTGTGACAACCAAAATGTTTATACGAAAGAATTTTCTGTTGGTTTAGAATCTATACTCACAACGCGACTATATTTTTACAAATTCTTTACTAGCAAAAATCCTAATGTCACTGCACCTCCTCCTTGCCGTTGCACCTCGTCTCGTCGTTCCTCTTCCTCGTCGTCGCACCTCGACTCGTCGTTTGTTTGGTAATTATATTTATGAATTTTTTGTTCTTGTAATTGAAGATGAATTTTTAGATTTTTTTATTATTGTAATTGCATCTGAGTTTTGTTAATAAAAGAGGAAGAATTTTAGTTTTGAATTTTGTTGATGATTTTAAGTTTTGATTATTCTGATTTTCTGAGGTGGGGGTGGTGGTGGTAGGTTTTGAGTTTTGTTGTTCTTCTGATGATCATGATGATGATTGTGATGACCATGATGATAATGGTGGTGGTGGTAGTGGATTCTGGTTTAACTTGGACTTCTGGTTGATTTTGGTTGATTTTATTGTTCTGATGATGATGATGATGATGACCATGATGATAATGGTGGTGAGTTATGGTTCACCTTGGGCTTCTGGTTGATTTTATGGGAAATTCTGATGATGATGTTGATGACCATGATGATAATGGTGGTGGTGGTGGTGGGTTCTGGTTTGGCTTGGGCTTCTGTTCTGCTTCTGTTGAGTTTGGTTGATTTTGGGGGTGAAGGGGAAGGGTATTTTTGTCTGAAGGATGATTTCAAAACAAACTGAAACTTTGGGGACCATTTTGTAGTGAAAAAAAGGTCGGGGACAAAATCGATTTTTGGTGTCTACGTTAGGGACCAAAATCATACTTAATCCTAAATAAAAAATAAGAGAGATTTATATAAGGATTAATTTGATGAATTTTTAAAATTTTAGGAATGAAAATGACTTATATATTTACTTTCAGGAATTAATTTAACCCTAAGTAAATTTATGATGTGTCAGATGACACTAAACACATGTAACATATTACGTATTACTAACTTAATACATCAAACAATTATTTTGTGGCACGTGATATATATTAACTTACTACGTTATCATTTAACTAATAGAATGATGTTGCCCATGATAGGATGCACCCGATAGAAATTGGATTTTTTTCGAAATAAATAAAAAATTATTATTTCCTGAAACAAATTATTTCAATTTTAAATACTACAATATGTTTTTTTGTAATTTTAGGCAAGTTCGTCGCACCCCCGGCTAACTCCATTATTTTCAGAGTTTGCTACACCCCCGGCGAACTTCACCTTGGCTTCGGCAAATAAAAGCATGGCTGGTAGAGAAGCGATCTCAATACCATTATTTCATTCTTTTCTTTAGTTCTGATCTTGACATTTTTTCTCTACAATGTTAATTATCCCTTTGTTATCCATTCATTATGATGGTGAAAATAGTGTATGATGAAGAAGGTTCTATTATTTTTAAGTCTGGGCAACCAATAATTACGTACATGACACCGGAAGTCAGCAGTCTAACAGCATTGAAAATTTTAATATTGCATTCTGTTGGACAGCAACACACAAAAAGAGTGAAAAAATTTACTACAAATATCTGACCGAAGTAGATGACAATTTGTTTTATAAAAGGTATATTACAGTTGTCTTTGTTATGTTGTTCTGTTTATTAGATTATATATTTGAAGGACGATGGTTGATCTAAATATGCCAGCTGAAGATAGTCAAAGGGGTCAAACATTAAACTTCCTAATGCTGACATGATGCAAGATAACGTTGAAAGTGATGAGGGTTCTGCTACCATAGATCTAATAATGGATCTCTATGAAGTTAACCCCGATGACAAAGACGATGCTGATGATGAACCAACAAAAATTCCTAACGATGGTAAAAGGAAGAAGAGATGAACTACTACGGTGATATACAAATCGCTCTGACATAGCCTGCCATTTTTTGACCATATGACTGGCCGGATCACTGCTCCAGATTGAATCTGGATGCAATGACTTTGAATCGGTCATTTACCCATCGAGGCCCTAAAGAAGATCCAACCAATAAGTTCGAGGTTAGACAATAATTTGAAAACAAGGAGGAAGTCATGTTGACAGTTAAGAGGTACAGCATTAGGAGAGTTGTTGAGTATAAAATACTGGCGTGACCAGTTGAAGTATGATGTACAGTGTGTTCGGTTCGGGCTCAGTTGCTCTTGGAACATACGCATAGCATATCACCAAAAGTAAGAAAAATGGGAGGTTAGAAGATACAATGGTTCTCATACTTTTATGCAAACATCCATGGGCCAAGACCATCGTAGGTTGGATTCGAAGGTGATTGCTCAGCACATATTCACCATGGTCAAAGTATATCCAACAATCAACATAAGGGTTCTGCAGGGTGGTGTGGAGAATCACTTCGATTACAAGGTGTCGTATAGAAAGATTTGGCTTGCAAAATAGAGAGTCATTACTAGAATATATGGCGATTGGGATGAATCACACAACGAGCTTCCTCGTTGGTTATTCGATGTGCAGATGTACTTACCTGGTAAGATGCAATACATTGTGCTTAGTTATGTATAAAGTCTCCATCTTCATATGCTAACTGTTGATGGGTATTTAGGTACTTGGGTGCAACTAGTGACACAGCCTTGGCCTGGTGCAGTCAACACTGCCATGTTTCATCGAGTATTTTGGATATTTTCACTGTGTGTTGAGACTTTCAAGCATTGCAAGTCACTTATTTCTATTGATGGCACCCACTTATATGGTAAACACGGAGGCACGTTACTCATGGCTATTGCTCAAGATGGAAATGCAAACATATTGCTTATTGCATTTGTCATTGTTGAGGGTGAGACGAAGGAGGCTTGGATATTTTTTCTTTCATATTTGCGGCAGCATGTGACACCACAACCCGGCATCTTAGTGATTCAGATAGGCAAAAATAAATTGATGCTACGTTGAATGCCGATAGAAGTTTATGGAAGCCACTACATGCCTTCCAGGCGTTTTGTACTACACATTGTTGTCAACTTCATGAGTCATTTAAAAAATAAGGACTTGAAGAAGGTTCTGGTTAACACAGCATATTCAAAGTCGCAACGGAAGTTTACTCTTTATTTTGGTCATTTGAGAGGTAAGAATGTCACAATTATAAACTAGCTTAAAGAAATGCCTCGTTCACATTGGGAGAAGTAAGTGGATGAGGGTCATCAGTTTGGTCACATGACAAAAAATATCTCGGAGTGCATTAATGCTATCATGAAGGATTTTCGTAATTTGCCCATCACTGCTCTTGTTAAGTCAAGTTATTTCCGTTTGGGTGAACTTTTTGCTAGGAAGGGTTCAGAGGCCCTCGCTCAGCTTCAAGTTGGTGCTGAATTCTCACAGACGTTGATGAAAGCCATAGAGTTCAACTCAAAGCATGTCAATACTATGTATGTTTATTAGTTTAATCGGTCAAGGACTACATTCACGGTTGAAGAGTTAGCAGCAGTTCCCGAGTATAGGCAACAAAATTACCAAGTGCTACTTCATGAGGGTAAGTGTGATTGTGGGTATTTTTAGGCTCTTCATGTTCCTTGCCATCACGTTCTTGCAGCTTGCTCTCATGCATAACTTGATTGGAAGCGGTATGTACATCCCATGTATCGCATGGAGTTAGTCTTTAATGTTTACAGATTAGAGTTTCGACCAATTGGTCACGAGGATGACTGGCCATCCTATGACGGGGCCCGTATTCGGTCCAATTCTAGGATGATGAGAGCAAAGAGAGGTCGCCCCGTCAGCTCCAGAATTTGTAACAATATGGATGGTGTTGAACATAGCAGGGAGAAGAGATGCGAATTGTATCATCAAGTGGGTCACACGTGTAGGACTTGTACGGCTCTTGATGGGGTGGGGCATCGCCTAGTTGACATTAGTTATAAGTGTCATTTTAGGGTGGATAACTCTTGTATTGTAACCATCGTTCAGTTGATTTTGATAAAGAGTTGTATCATTTAATTTGCTATGTCTGACTTGTTGAAAATGGAATACATGATTGAACTTTAAAACATAACTATAAAGGATGATATGCATAATAATACAATAATAACGATAAGAACTATAAAAAATGATAACACACCATAATACATGATATGCATAATGGTGATAAAGCATTGTACCATGTACATTAGACATTTAAAATGCGTAAAATTCTAAACTATCCTATTGGCCACGACCTCGCCTACCACCATGTGGACAAGGACATCGTCCATAAGGTCTCGCATCGAGACATCCACCTGTGCCACATTAAGAAGGTCTGACATCGCGCTGTCCTCGCCCGAGAGGCAGATCCGGATCAGGTACTAGATTGCTCATCTGGTCCCTGAGAGTCGCGTAATCTACAGTGGGTGATGACCCGCTCGATGGATCGTCCATGTATCGTGGCTGGTATGCAGACTGTGGAGGGGTGGTGTGCATCTGCAAAAAAAGGCTGGGTCTGTTGTGGCCTTGCCAGAACATCCGACAATTTGCCATTACCTCCTTCGATCAGATGAGTCATCCAATCAGGCATAGCCAGGGTCATATCCACCATGTCCTGCGTATCCAAAATGGGCTGATATTCAGTCTCAGTGCCAAAGTCTGATGGGCTGAATGGCAGGTCAAACTAAACATCAAGGTGGGCACTGGGCCCGACTCTTAGTGCATGCCGCTGGTAACTGGGATTGGCATTTGAAGGATGTGACCCAGGAGGTCTAAGGGTCAAATAGTCTCCGTGGAAGGGTCTTGAAAATCCTCGACCGGGCATCCAATATCCTCTGCCTTATGGCGGGCCGACCGAATCTCTGTCACGGGCAACTTTCGGATCCCCTTACCTCCCTCTCCCTCCACCACATCTCCCTCTACCTCTACCTCTCCGCTTCCCCCTACCTCTCCCTCCCCCAGGATGAGGTCGCACGTCTGGAAGCTCACCATCCTCTGGCTGATATAGCTCTGGAGCCTCGGGGTGGTGAATCGACAGGTCATATAGCACAACCCCGCCCGCCACCAAGTACTGGTCACCTTGACCAAACAAATCTATGTGGGCCCACTCAAGGTACCATGTCATATATGGTCGTGATGGACGCAAGTCAATATGATGGTATATGTGGAGTCGATGGTATGCACGAGCATCCCACATCTCATGCCAGCCACCCAGAAAATGCGGGATCCACTCGCCTCACCCGAACCTCCCATTGTGAGAATGCATCTCGTCGATATTCAGTGGCCTAGTTGGAATATGCTGTAGGCCACCGAACTAACGCATAACCCAGTCAACCTGATGCCACTCGACGATAGCAAAGCAAAGGAGCGGACATACAACCGTCGCTGAGGCTTCAGCCTCAGCTATCTCTGGTGGAACTACACCCTACAGCTGTAGGTTAGCGTACAACGTCCAGTCAACCTGTTCACAAAACACAAGACGCATCATATAAAAGTTTCAAAGTTAATTAATATAAAATTATAATTCTTAAATCTTTATCACTTATGTAAAGGATGCCAATCCCATTTAGCATACGTCTGTAATGTCTAAGCTTGTTCTCACCTCTGACATTATCTAGACGGTACTCAACTCACCTAATATACCGCGAATGATTACACATCACAAATCTATTTCATTAACTCACGAAGAAAAGGGCAAAAACAAATTATACCTCTTAACTAGCAGAAATCGACGAGTTTCAAATCCATCCGGCCGTAGCAGTGGAATACGGTGATAGGCTCAGGAAAGCAGCAAACTAACACAACCACCCAAGTAGTGTTGACGATGCTCTGTGTCACGACACATTTGGTGGTACAGCCATGCCAACACAGTCGGTCTCCATAATAACCTGCCACATCTGTCAAGGTCCTCTAGCAAGGACAGCCACCTAATGTGTACCCGAGAGTCAGATGCGTCCGGAAATAGGATACCCCCGATCAACTGCATGATATACCCTTTGGTGTAGCGCAACAGGAGCTCCTCGGTCACGTCCTCCTCCAGATCTCTGCAAACGGTATTCTAAAACCAGCTAAGTTTGACAGTCTACTTCGTTTGTGACTGTCTATCCCCTGGACCCGGAACAGCACCCAGTAGCTGCTGGCAGAAGTCCTCAATGGACCATCCATTTGCCACCCACCGATGCATCCACTAACAGGATCACCATCGATTCTGAGTCCCAATTGGTACGCCACATCCTGCAAGGTGATAGTCATCTTCCCGCATGGCAGATGAAACGTATGGGACTCAAGTATCCATCTCTCAATCAACGATGACGCTAATGGCCAATCATACTTGAACTCCACTATGTACGTCACATACTCAAACCCAGCTCGTCTGAGATGTGGCATAATATGCTCAGCGGGAGTCTCATCGAATTTTGTTTCGTGCATAGGATCCGAGGCATCTACCAAACAAAATAAACAATTTCAAAAAAATAGGGTCAACAAATAAAATTACAAATTCACCTTTCATTACAATATAATAAATAAGAGTGATAAAAGTGTACCACTCGATCAAGTCTGCCTACTATGTGCTCAGCCTGATCCAGTCTATACAGGATATGCTCATACCCCAACAACTACTGCTCCATCACTATACTCTAATAAAATAAAATAAACTGAATTTAGTTTCTTTCACATTAACTAAATTTTTACCAGATATATTCAAACTAATTGTCTATTTTACATCTTAATCAGTTTATAAATTTACTAATTAACATGTACTACAACTAACTGTATTATCAGAACTAACTATATAAACATACTAATTATCAATTAACTGATCATTTAATCAAACTAACTACTCATACATATTCTAATCTAACTATTATATTCAACTAATTTACATCTAAATCACAATTTAAATTAACCATTCTGATTAAACTAACTAACAATTAGTTAATAAGTAACTCTAACTATAAAAAAATATATTATAAACAATAACACAACTTAAAAACCGATAACAAAAGAAGAGCATATTAACCTGGAACTGATGATAGAAGTAGATAAAAAATTTTACAGGCGTTGGAAGACAAAAGATCTGACAGAAAAGATAGTAAAAAAATGACAAATGAAGATAAAAGAAAGGAGATTTGAAAGATGAGAAAATTCTGAAAACGATAAAATGAAAGTCCCACAGGTTTATATAGTGTGGTGAACTTAGAGTAGAGTTCACCGGAAATGCAGAAAATTTCATATAATTTATGAAGTTCGTCAGAGAGTTTGACGAACTCTATAAAAATAATGAAATTCGTCGGAGTGCGACAAATTTACCTAAAACCGAAAAAAAATCGTAGTATATATTTAAAATTAGAATAATTTGTTTTAGTAAATAATAATTTTTTTATTTATTTCGAAAAGAAATCCTTAGAAATTAGTGACAGGTAACTTCGAATGGAGATGGGAATAAGAGACAAACACAGTGAGAATCAACACGATGAATCATCAAAAGATGATTGACTAGATGAGAGCTGCTTTATAATTTATTAATATTATTATTTATTGCCTCATCAATTTATAAGACTGATGGCCGATACAACACACAACAATTTTATAATATTGTTTTTGTTTCAAGCTAATGTAAGAAACTGCGAGTCAAAATATTGGACCTTTTAGAAATTACCCCGTGCATCATATATAACTCCAAATCAATATTACAACAGATAATTGTGTTGCGTCAGATTGATATTAATCTAGTCATTACTTTAGAGATAGAAGAGACTTTTTAATTTTTTTTTTTTTTTTTTTTTACGTTGAAGATGTTTATTTGTTTACGTGTTATGCGTACAGATACATATTAGTCTTTCCACCCTAATAATATATATTACGAAATTATAAGTTTTAAAAATAAATTGTATTTTAATATTTATTTTTTATTATGAAATTTAAAAAATTAACAATCTAATATTTTTGTAATAAGTATTAAAATTTTTATCAAAAGAGAGAAAAAAAGAAATATTAAATAAGTGTCTTTCAATTAAAATACTAAAAAATATCTGAATAAATAATTTGAAAAAAAACGATATTTTAGTAATAAATTTTAAAAATTATATCATATTAGTCCAAAAACCAAGAAACATAAAGTGAGTGGAAAAAGAAAAATAAACTCTTTAATTTTAGAATAAAAAATTTTGTGTTAATTATAATACTATAATATATTATGTGATATATTTTAATTATTAAATTAATAATATATAATAAATTTTAATTTTAATTATAATAAAAAATATTATAGCATATATTTTTAATATCAAATTAGGTATTAATAATGAATAATTAGTAACAATATATAAAAAAATAAGTAAAAAAGAAAAAGAGATAACAAAAAAGAAAAAAAAATAAAGAAGAGATTTACTTGATTTTAAAATGAAAATTCAATTTAATTATAATAAAAAATATTATGTAATATATTTTAATTATAAAGTTAGTAATATATAAAGAATATTTTCATATTATATATGTGATGAAGTTTACATATTCTTTTATAGTTGAATCACTTGATGAAATTTTTATTTGTTTTGTAGAATCACTAAAAACTAGTGAAATGTTTTAGGGTATTTATCTTTCTTTGAATCATTATCTCTTTTGTCTGAATTATCTTTTTTTTAGGGCAAAAAATAGAAATAAGCCAAGGGAGCAAACAAATTACTTGAATAAGTCAAATTGAAAATTGCTTCACGAATCAGTCAAAGCACATTACTATGTAATTCGAACTAGCTTGGTTCGAACTACAATAACATATAATTCGAATCTACATGGTTCGAACTACCACTAGCATAATTCGAACTAGTTTGATTCGAATTACACACGTGAACCACTCTCCAACTAATTCGAACTGAGTTGGTTCGAATTACTCACAATTTGCCTCAAATAGTAATTCGAACGGGGCTGGTTTGAATTACTGTGCATGGGATCGTAACTAATGAATATGTTTTGTTCTCAGATTTTTAAACGAAATGTCTGTTGAATGCACACGGCAATAAATAAATCTACAAATTAAATTAATACATGATGTGGAAATTAAATAATATCAAAATGGAAAGTACAGATGTTTTCATAGTAACTGATAGACGATAAAGCAATAAGTAACACAAACATACATCAACTGATAAAATACATAGACGAAGATAGGTAACATACAACATGGCACAGAAATCATCTAAATTGGTGCGACCCCGTGAAGCAACGACGTGGTACTCGTGTCCTCTGACCTCTCCGGATAAGGGGCTCCTCATCCTCGATCTCATCCTTCTCGTCCTGCGGGGCTGCCTGTGCAGGCATCCTAGGCTGGACATGTAACGGTCGGGATGAAGACGGCCTGGCAACTGAATATGACCCAGCAGTATGTGCCGAAGCTGGGGTACCACCCAAAGCGAAATAGTCAGGAGGAGGCACGGAGGGAGGCTCATTCTGATCGACATCTAACGGTCCATGTGTCCCTGTCGTCTGACTCCGCCCACAGGCAGCCTCATCCTCCTGCATGATGGCACTGATCTCATCAAGGAAGTGTGGTCCACCAAAATCCGCATCAAGACCAACACCGGCAAGGAAGTTTGAAAACGTGCTGCCCGGACTTGTCGGCAAATAGCTGAGTGCCCAACAACATCATGATATAGGTACGAGCAAAGCGCTGCACAGTCTCCTCATCGGCTCCCTCGGGGCACTCTCCAAATGTCTCTTGGAACCAGCTGCAGTTTACTGCGAACTTCTGAACCTGGCTCGGAGGAGGAATCACTCCAAGCAACTCCTCAAACCACACCCAAGCTGGACGTCCACCCTCGATATATATATGAAAATCTGTAAGGCAACCGCTGACATAACGCCCGTCCACTGCCAACCCCAATTGGTACGCCACGTCCTGAAGCGTGATCGTGCACTCTCCGAAGGGCATATAGAAAGTGTGCGTCTCAGGACGCCACCGCTCCACGAAGGCACTGACAAAGGGCTCATCTATCCGAAACCATCTATCGTTTAGCCTCGCTAGATGGTATAACCCGGCCATCTGCAAGTACGGCACATACCGCTCATCGAGTCGCATGCCCTGTTGCCGCCGCATGCTCCTGATGTATTTCTGTGGCTGCGCATTACATCGACCGCATTATTAGAACCACATAGAAAACCAGTAACAAAAATAACTAATAACAGAAACCACTTATCGAAACCAATAACACAATATACATACCAAACCAATATAACAAACCGCTTACAAAGGCATATAGTAAACCACTAATAAAAACTACTAAACTGAACCGTCAACAAAACCACATGCTTAAACCGCTAACATAAACCAAAAGCTAATCCACTTACGAAAACTACATGCAAATTCACTATCATAAACCGCACATAAAACCACATGATAAACCACTTCCAATACTACTTAAAGTAATCCGCCAACATAAACCATCAACAAAACCATTAAAAAAACCACTAATATAAACCGCTAACTAAAACCACATACAAAACCTCTAAAATAAACCACTTGCAATACCACTAGGATAAACCACTAACATAAACCGCCACTAAAACCACTAACTCAGATAAACTGATCGCAAAAATGTGTTATATCCACTAACCTCGTCGTTGATGACCCCGGCTATATGAGCGACTCCGTCCAATCGATACAGCCTTACCGGATCGTCCCCCATCGGCAGAGTTTTCTATTCGAGTCTTTGTCGGATGGAATCTGGGTCGTTTTCTCTGGAATTTGGTTGGGGTATGAGAATGGAGAAGTTGTTCGAATGAGGGTGATTCGAACTCCTCATATAGTCGAAAACTTAGTAATTCGAACCACCCCCGTTCGAATTAGTACTTGCATTAACTTCTTAGTAATTCGAACTAACCAGGTTCGAATTAATTAGGGAACCGTTCACATGTGTAGTTCGAACCAATGCAGTTCGAATTATACTCTTGCTAGTTCGAACCAAGTAGGTTCGAATTATATGCATGAGGTCTTCGTTAATAATTCGGGTAAGATTAGTTCGAATTACATAGGAACATGCTTTGGCTGATTCGTGAAGCTATTTTCAGTTTGGTTTATTCCTGTAACTACTTTCCTCTCTTGGTTTAATAGTATTTTTTGCCCTTTCTTTTATGTACTATTTCGTTCGCAGTAACAATATAATACAATAAGTTATAAAGTTCAAAAATGTAAATAATTTTAAAAATTTATAAGTGTAAATATAAAAATATGATTATTAATTATTTGTAATAAAGAACGAAAGAACGTGTAATTGTTGTTACTACAAAGAATATAGACGTAGCGAAGTGATTTTACATCTTTTAAAATAAAATATATTTTTTTATTTTAATATTTGAGATTTTTTAAAAATAATTCTTCATTTAATTTTATTTTTAATATTTTTTATTTATTTAATTTTATTTTTACTATTTTTAATTTGTATTAAATCTATCTCTAATATTTAAATTTTATTTTTAATATTTTATATAGAATTAATATCAAGAAATAATTTTGATATAAATCATAAATATTAAAAATAAAATTAAATAAAATTAAATACTACTTTTTTAATAGTATTGTAGCAGATCAAACTTTTTTTTTTTTCGTTGTAAAAAAAAATATAAACGTCACACTTAAAAATAAGTAAGAAGGTTATGGTATGAAAAAAAGAATAAATAAGAAGTTGAGTGATTAGTGTATATAATAATCTATCGTCACAACCAAGTTGGGTTGGTCTAGTGATTAGCTCACTAGTCCGCTTAAGTAAGTGTCGGGAGTTCGAATTCCGCCTTGTGCATACAGCAATCCATTAGCCTGCGGCAAATCCTTAAATGGAGCTCAGTACCGTGGCGGATTAGTCTTTGACCTACCGGATTGGAGGATACCGTAGGAAACCAAAATAATCTATCGTCACAAATTGCTTTGTGATAAGATGATAAGAATTGTCACAAATTATCCAGATAAGATTAACATAATTGCCGCAATTTCTCTTAATAAGTTCAAAATAATCGCTACAATTTATTTTGTACATGAGAACAAAAGAAAAGCTCTCCCAATAAAAAAAACCTCAAAATTTTATTTTATAATAGATTTAATTACTTTGTTGTTCTTATAGTTTTGTGAAATTTTTAATTAGATTCTTATATTTTTTTTTATTTGATTCCTGCACCAAATTTTTTTTCAATTAAGTTCCTCTTAGTAGTAATTGGTTTAATTTTATAGACAAAAACGGATTTAGGGGGAGAAGTAGTGGCTTTGGCCTCCCAACAAATTTTAAAAGCTCATATACTATTATAATAGATGTCTTGTATAGAATAAAACTTAATAATGTAGTGATAATAAAAAGAGTTATTAATCTTGTTAATGAGTTATAATTCAAATTGGATAGTCTCCCCATACTCAATTAAGAAGTCACGGGTTCAAGTCTTCCTCTTTTTGGTAAAAAAAAAGGAGTTGTTATTCTTTATGTAATAGGGTTTAAATTTTTCTACATATATTTATATTATTTGAATTATTTATTTAATTCAGAGTTTTTTTTATTTCTTTTCTTAAGATTAATTTTAACATTTATAATCATATAAAAATACTTTAATATTATTTATGATAATATTATTTTTTCTAATTTTATTTAGTTGTTTCTTTTTTATTCTTTTTTAATTAATTTTTACCCCTATTATTATATAAAAATACTTTAATATATTTTAAATTCACATAACAAAATTGTTAGTGCAATTAACTTATATTATTTTATGTCATATTTTTTAAGGTGAAAACTCAGGTGCAGTCGACTTCACGTGAAGTTGATTTCTCATAACCGTTAGATGAAAATTTAGTCAAATCAGTCAAATCATCTAACGGCTCTTAGGTATCAACTTCACGTGAAGTCGACTGTACCTGAGTTTCCACCATTTTTTAATGATATAAAACATAAAAATATAATTTACTGTGATATAAATACTTAATAAAGTAAATTAATTAACAAAATATTTAAAAATATATAATTTTATATTTTATTAAATATAAAACCATAAAAAAATTATAAAAAATTATAAAAACTGAGATAATTCTTTTATTTGACAAGTATTTCTTAATTTTTAAATTAAAAAATTAATTATAATTATATTTATTATCAAATATATAGCATTATATTTGATTATACAATATTTTAATTTTCGGCCCCTCCACTCTTATATTTCTGGATCCGTTCCTGTTTATAGGGACCCAACTAAAAAAAAGAATTGATATAGGGACCTAAATAAAAGGAAAAAAACGTGTAGAGACCCAATTTAAAAAAATTTGATGCAAGAACTCAAGTAAAAAAAAAAGTATAAAGACCTAATTAAAAATTTCGTGAAACTATAAGACCAGTAGAGTAATTAAACCTTTATAATATGATCATCTGACTTACATCTCTCATGCAGCCGCTTTATGTAGTGTTAAATAAATGACAAACTTACTAAATATTTTATAATATGATAATTAGACTTACACATCTTATGAAATTCCTTTATATAATGCCAAGAAAATGACAAATTTTCTAAATAATTTATTAAATATTTATTATTCAACTATATTAAAAACAACCACTAAATATTTAAAACTCACTTATTAAAATTAAATTACTAAGTGGATGACAATATTTCTAAACAATCAACTAAATATTAAAGTCATAATTAAAAGGTTACTATTGGTTATAGTGACTTAAAAATTCTAAAATATTTCAACTACATAAAAAATAATAAAAAATCTTATGAAATATGCATTACATAGACTATACGAATTTAACAAGAATAAGATATATTATTTTTTAATTTTGCACCTCCTATACTCATATTCATTTTTAAAAAAAATTATTAATATTAAAAAAAATGCATATTTTAGGGATAAGTATGATTTTGGTCCTTAACGTTTTAGGTCGAAAATTTTTTTCGTCCCCGACTTCTTTTTTGCTATAAAATGGTCTCCAAGATTTCAGTTTGTTTTAAAACTGTCATTCGAACCAAAATGCCCCTATCCCTTCCCTTCTTCCCCAAAATCCCAGAAGCACAAGCAAAAACACCAGAAGCACAAGCCGAAGCACCAGCAGAAACAACAACAGTTATCAATTAAACAAAGCAGCAGTAGGACAACAACAACAACAACAACAACAACAACAACAACAACAACAACAACAACAACAATGAAACACCAATGAAATAATAACGGAAACAAGTAGAAACAGAAGAAATAAGAGCAGAAACAGAACAACAACAACAATAACAATGTAACAATATAATCAATCAAGCAACTAGAATTAACTACATAATTAAAGCAAAAGCAGAATGGGGGAAGAAGAAGAAGCGGCGGGTGGGCAGTGGCGGGATCAGAGATGGCAGGGCAGCGGTGCGGTGGTGCGGTGGTGCACCGGTGCGGTGGTGAAGAAGAAGCGGTTAGGCAGTGGCGGGATCACAGAAGGCATGGCGGCAGTACGATGGTGCGGTGGTGCAGCGGTAAGAAGAAGAAGAAGAAGAAGAGAAGCGGCAGGCGGCGGCGGTGGGGCGGCGGGAAGAAGAAGAAGAAGAAGAAGAAGAAGAAGAAGAAGAAGAAGAAGAAGAAGAAGAAGAATAAGAAGCGGCGGTGGGGCGGCGTCCCCGGCCCCTTCTCTCCCCCTCCACCCTCCCCCCTTTCTCGGCCCCCCTCTCCCCCTCCCCGCTTTCTTTCTTTCTCTCTCTCCCCACCCACCCCGCTTCTCTTATCCCTTTCTTTCTTTTATTTTATTTTATTTTATATTTATTTTATTTTAAAATTTTTTAAATAAAGGGTAATTTGGTAATAAAAAAATAAAATTGGTAAAAAGGACGATTTTAAAACAAACTGAAACCTTAGGGACTATTTTATAGCGAAAAAAGGCTGAGGACGAAAAAAATTTTTGACCTCTACGTTAGGAACCAAAATCATACTTATCCCCATATTTTACGATCTTTTATATGGATATCAAATTGGAGAGTGTTCAAGTGGGTTGGGTCTGAGGGTCTGTGTGTATGCTACAAAGTAGCATCATTTGTGGCCTTTCCTTAAATTCACATCTACAGGACAGATGACCGAAATACGGAATAAATTTGTTTTTGTTGTACTACCAAAAAAAAATAATTTGTTTTTGTTGTAAAATAAATAAATAAAGAAAAAAATAAGTATAAAAATAAAGATGTATAAATAGAAGATTTTAGGATTAATATTCACTAATATAATTAACTTAATATAATAGAGATGATTCATATATTTATTTAATATATATAGTAACGTAAAGAGAGAAAGAGGAATATATAAAGAAAGAAGGATTATTGTTATTGCTGTGTGTCTCAAATGTCTCTGCCTATGTCTCTATTTATATATGTGCAATATTTAACTTTTTCAAATGTTAAAATTTTGGCACCGTTTATTCTTTAATGTTTCTACCCTCCAAAAGTACTTGATTGGAGGAATAAACCATGCTGAGTAGACACTGAATGGACATTCATATTGTAACACTCCCCATTGGATGTCCATTTAAGATTATGTCTCATTAAAATCTTACAAAAGAAAAGTCTAATGGAAAAAAAATTTAGTGAAGGAAAAAGAGTACAATATCCTTTATGATGGGGATTGCCTCATTAAAAACCTTGTCAAGAAAAATCCAATGGAAAAAAACTTAACCAAGAAAAAAAGAGTAGAGTCCCCCATTTTATCGACATTATTTAATATCTCAAAATCGATGCATCCCAATCTGATGTACCAATCTTTCAAAAAAGGATTTTGGAAGTGACTTTGTGAATAAATCTATCAGATTATCGTTTGAGCGAATTTGTTGGATATCAATTGTTTCTTGATTTTGAAGATCATGAGTAAAGAAGAATTTGAGAGAAATATGCTTTGTTCTATCACCTTTGATATATCCACCTTTGAGTTGAGCAATGCATGTTGTATTATCTTTAAACAAGACAACTGGAGCTATCTTACGATCAATTAGTGCACATGATGACAGAAGATATTGGATTAAACTCTTGAGCCAAAAACACTCGTGACTTGCTTCATATATCGCTAGTATTTCAGTATGATTAGAGGAGGTTGATGCTATCGTCTGTTTCATGGACCTTCATGATATAACTGTACCACCATATGTAAATAGATATCCTGTTTGAGATCTTCATTTGTTTGGATCAGATAAGTATCCAACATCTGTATAGCTAACTAATTGTGACTTAGATTCATATGGATAAAACAATCTCATATCAACCATTCTGTAAAGATATCAAAAGATTTTTTTGATTCCATTCCAATATCTTCTGGTTGGAGAGGAACTATACCTTACTAATAAATTCACAACAAATGATATATTGGGTCATGTACTATTAGCAAGATACATTAGCGCTCCAATGACATTAAGATATGGTACTTCAAGACCAAAGATATCTTCATTTTCTTCTTTAAGATGGAATTGATCATTTTTCACATTCAAAGATGTTACGATCATTAGGGTACTTAATAGATGTGACTTATCCATATAAAATCTCTTCAAAATCTTTTATGTATATGTTGTTTGATGAATAAAGATCCAATTTTTTGTATGCTCGATCTGCAGGCTGTAAAATCTGGTTAATTAATGGCTAATTAACCCATAAATGAAAATTTATTCTAGAAAGCCAAAAATGTGATTTTTATGGCTTAACATGATAGAGGAGATTGAGACGAGAATTTCGATACCGATTTTGTGGAAATCGGACCAAGATTGGACCGAACAGGACAAACCGGGCCAACCGGACCCATATTGGGCCCTTGGCCCAACCTAACTAAACCTAATACACTCATTTCAGCACTCTCTCTCCTCACTACACTCAAGAAACACGCTGAAATGGAGGCCAAGAGAGGAAGAACACTCTCTCAAGTTCTTTCTCTCATTTGATCTTCAAACCACCATAACTTTTGATCTAGAGCTCCGATTGTCGCACCGTTTGCAGGCACGCGTTCACCACAAAGAGCTCTACAAAATACACTACTTTATTCTTGAGGTAAGCCACGAAATCAGTTCAGTTCTTCATCCCTAATTTTTGAATTTCATGGGTGAAATATTGAGATTTTGGGCTCTTTGATGTTATAGGACCCAACTCTCTGAAGGAGAAGATTAATCTTGTCTCCTTGAACCTTGGGTGTGGTAAGATTCTCAAACCCTAGTGAGAATGTTGAATTTGTGATTATGTCTATTGAGCTATTGTGTTTTGGTGTGATGTTGTGGCTTAAGCATTATATATGTGTGTTTTAGAGCTTGATTGGTGATTTTGGAAAGCTTGGAAGAGGGTTTTGTATGCTTAAATCTGTTCTTGGAGGTGTTGAGACTTTGAGAGCTTGAGAAAAAGTGGTTTGGAAGTGCTCCGGTTGAGCGAGGGAAATTGGCTAAGGTATGGTTTCGGTTTCCTGTATCTAAAATGTAATGTGGTATGAAAACTTAGGCTAGAGGCCCTAAGATAGGCATTGAATTGTTGATGTTGTTGAATGGTTGAGATATATGATGTGGTCATATATGTGATTGTGAATATTGATGCCTTGTTGGTGTGATATATGAGAAAAATGCATGTTGTGATATATGCTTGATGAATGGTTGATGTTGAATTATGGGTGAAACTATGTTGATGGTGAGTATGATATTGATTATGTATAATGATTCTTGATTGGGAATGGTATGATTGGAAATTGGGATGAGGAAGGGTGTATGACATGTTAATGTGTTTGTCTTTTAGCCATTTGATTGAGAAGTGTTAAAATGGTTTGGTGGTGGTTTTGTGATTTTGAGGAAAATATTAATGTGTGAGTTGAGGAGGGTTGATGTTGATTTTGGTATATTTTGATTGATTTCAAAAAGGGTTGAAATTGGTAGGTCTTGGTTGATTTTGAAAACGGTTAGAAATGGTTTGTTTTGAAATTGGCACTTTGTGGTTTTGTATGAAAATATGGTTTTTGGGCATACTTTGACGGGACATAACTTGGACTCCAGATCTCTGTTTTGTGCCAAAATTATTTAGAAATGAAATTTGGATCCGGGATGTCCATGCCGTTTGAAGAACGGGCGAAAACTGATTTAAAATGAAGAAGATATGTCTGTCGAAAGATTGGGGGTTAAATCTGTGAATTCCGCAGCTTTTAACTTAGAAAAATTTTTAGCAGATTACCCCCCACGCTAGGCGTGCTTGACGCATACGCGTCATTTTTTTAGAAACGCGCCATCCATGCGTGTGCGTCGATGCGCTGCACCCAATGTCCAGCCATTTTTCTCGAGAGTTGTGCCAATTTTGTGCGTGGGGCACAAACGCACCCACGCGTACGTGTGACTGATGCGTACGCATCATTTGGTTGTTTTTCCATCCACGCGTGCGCCTGGGCAACGCATACGCGTCGATGAATTTTGTAGCCATCTACGCGTGCACGTCGAGGACGCGTACGCGTGGCCCTATTTTCATGCCAAAGTTGATTTTTGAGTTTTAAAAGCCAAATTTCATACTTCTAAACCTCCAAACTCACCCCTTATGTATTAAATCTTTATGATATGCCTAGCAATGAGAAAGGAGCTAGGGGATGTGGTAACTTGCGAATGAAGCAAGGGAGAAAGTTATGATCAATGATGATCAAAGATGATTTTATGAGATACAGAGGATGGCGGTGGAAGTGTTGTGTGTGCCATGAGCCAAATGGCTGTATTTATTGATAAATTGGCTGGTTTTGGATTGAACCGTGAGCCGGATGACTGAGTTGTTGCCGAATTACAGCGGAGCCATTTTTTATTATGGTCGATTATAAATGCATATATGCTATTGAATGAATTGTGAATGTTGCACTTCCACTATTTGAGATACGAGTTTCCCTGGATGAAAGCACTGGCTAGCCACCACGTGCTCTAGGTGGAGACTCGATACTCTGCTAACCCTATGTTGTAAGGGTGGCCGGACACTGTGAAAGTTCCGGATAAGCTCGCCCCCGTGAATATACACCAGTGAGGGTGTTGGATATGGATCATGATTATGATCACGATTATGTTGAGTATAACTTGAGTTGGGGATGCACGATAGAGAGACAGTCCAATGGTTAGCTACCAGGACTTGTCGGGTTGGCTATATAACCGACAGATGATATCATCAGCCATTAGGGATATGCATTCATCATGTGCATACTATGTGAATTGTTTGAGATTGCCTATCTGACTGCATATTACTTGCTAATTGTCTAAATGCCTTATCTGTTCCTATTTGTATATATCTTGTTTGATATAACTGTGTTTGCCATTTCTATACTTCTGCTGGTGGTTGGGAGGTCTGAAGGAATTGGAAAGGGAAGTATTAGTTAGAGTGAAGAATCCTTGGTCAGTTGCCACTTATGATTTAGCTTGTTTATAAGCTTTGAACTTATATGATGGAAGTTCTAGGATCGCCTTTGGCTTTTCCAGGACATTACATGTTAGATATGTGGGTACTGTTACCATACTGAGAACCTTCGGTTCTCACCCATGCAAATTTTGTGGTTTTCAGATGCAGGACATGAGTCTTCTCGCTGAAGCATGCTGGAGGCTTCTGGATTTACGAAGATCCTTTGTTCTCGGGACTCTGTTTTGGTTTTATATGTTCTACTTAGACACTTTCATCTCTATTAAATAATACAAACTGTGATGACTCCTCTTAGAGGAAATTTTGGAGAATAGGTTTTCTGTATTTATGTCCCTTTGGGTTTCCTTGGGGTTTCTTACCTTATTTACATGTATATATTGTTATGCTCGGGCTGATTATCTTCGCAACCGGATTTTGAGTTTTGATATTCCTGTGTTTGACACTCTTTTGTATATATATAATCTCGCGTTATCTTATCCTGTGTTCGTTACGTATCGATCAGAGTGTTGCATTTTCGAGATTACGATTTTGTTCTACCCCTTTTTCTTCAAAGGCTCCTAGTTATAATCATTATTCACACTACTATATGTACTAAATTTTTATTTTAGAGGTCGTAATACCTTGCCATCTCTGAATTATGACTTAAGCATAAGACTCTGTATGGTAGGGTGTTACACAGGCCGATATAAAATTTAGTATTTCCAAGATCTTTCATCTCAAATTATTCTTTTAGAGCTTTTGTAATTGTTAGAATCTCTTCACGGGTTTTAATGATATTTAAATCATCAACATACACAGCAATTATAATGAATTCAGATGTAGATTTCTTTATGAAAACACATGGACAGATATCATCATTCTTAAATCTATTTTTGGCCAAATACTCAATAAGATGATTATACCACATTCGTCTAAATTGCTTTAGACCATATAAAGATCTTTGCAATTTGACTAAGTATAACCCCTGTGAATATTCATTGGATGATTTAGATATCTTTAATCCTTTAGAGACTTTCATATAGATATCACGATCTAATGATCCGTATAAGTAGGCTGTTACCACATCCATAAATGCATATGTAGTTTATGGTATGCAGATAAACTGACCAAATAATGCAATGTTATTGCATTCACTACAGGGGAATATGTTTCTTCATAATCTATACTGGACCTTTGTGAAAAATCTTGTGTAACAAGTCGAGCTTTGTAGTGCATAACTTCATTTTTCTCATTTCATTTTCTCACAAATACCCATCTGTATCCAACAGGTTTTACATCTTCTGGTGTACGGACTATAGATCCAAATACTCCACGTTTTGCAAGTGAGTTTAACTCAGCCTTCATAGCTTCTTTCCATTTTGGCCAATCATTCCTTTGTCGATACTACAAGAAAATAGCTCTATTGTCACGCTTTTAAAGCGTGGCAAAAATTTTAAAAGAAGCGTGGTGATAGCTTTTTGCCACACTTTTTGAGCTACCGCCACGCTTTTGAAAGCTTTACGTCTGCAAGGGTGGCGGTTGCTTTATCGCTACGCTTTTTTTGCCACACTTTTTACAAATTGCCACGTTTAAAAGCGTGGCCATAGGTGGGAGATATGGCCATGCTTTAAAAACGTGACAATAGAGAAAGATCTAGCCATATGGCCACGCTTTTAAAGCGTGGCTGTCGTTAACTACTGTACAATATAGTCACTCTTTCAAAGCATGGCTATAAGTTTGGTCAATAACCTATTTATTATTTTTAATATTCGTAATAAGACCTTACAAAAATTCATAGATAGTTTTATAATTTAGTCAATGATCAATAATTTTAAATCAACTAATCCAACCTTCATAAAGTTGTCACCAAAAAAGTGTGTGATCACATAACATGCTCTAACAAAATACCAAAAATCAAAGTCATAAGTCATAACAACTACCCATGAATTCCTAATACATGAATTAGAATTCCAACAACTATTACATTATCTACTTCTTGTACTTCGTTACAAAATATAAAACTTAATGTATCATCCATTGTGAACGAAATTGTTTTGATCATTGTCCTGCAAAATATAAAACACAAATGAACACCTACAACTTTTTTAGAATGTAACGTAACATTTTAATTTTGGTAGCTCAAGATGTAAGGCAATGCATGTTAGGTAGCAACTTTGAAGGGATGTGTATTGTATCATATCAAGCACTTAGATAAAATTAAACAATTAATTTGACCAACTTGAGTGAATCTTGTTAGTGCTGAAGTAGTGACTCATACGGCAGATCCAAGTCCTCCATAAGTTCATGAATTTATAATACTCACTAATTTGTTTATATTATTAAGGGATCTCATGCATCCCGGTTTAGTAAGATATAAGGAAAAAAGAAAATATTCCTTTCAATACATAAATGCATGCAATATATATCATTTTATTGGTACTTGGTCTGCATCTAAATATGTATAATATTAAAAAGAAAAAAATTGTTATACCAATTTAATTTCACAACCCAACAACTTTATATAACATATAATTGATACTTTTTTGCAAAAACAAATGGTATTTTAACAATGCATATTCAGCCAGCAACAGTAACATGAACTACAAACAGAAAATTCAACATGGAAAAGTGGATTCTCATGCTCAGAATCTTCAGATAAAAAAAGCAGAAAAATTGATCAACTTAAAAGAATAATGGTGAACAAAATATGCTCAAGTTATCATCACTATGCCTAAGATTTGATAAAATCAATTAATCTAGCTTAACATCCTTATTAAAGTAAAGCATGATGCTGCTATTCTTCTCAGAAACTATCAGCACAACTCATTTCATCATGCCATCTAGACAGTAATTACTGAAATGAAATATTAGAATCAGGATAAGATAAATTGAAAAAAATATGTACGAAATACATATGCTGATATTACGGTTTGAAAACCCATGCAAAAATAAGAGTTATGAAAAAGGTAAAAAAAATACCTAAGCTTGCCAAGTACAATACCAGCTTCATTGGCCCTTTCAAACCCAATATCCTCGGGAGATATTATTTCATATGTTCCTTTATGTTTTAACATTCCATCCTACAAATAATTTAAAAATAATAATAGAAATGAAAAGGCCTGAAATCAAAGGGCAGCGCAGAGGTGGCATAAAGTTCTAGTTAAAGAGAGAAGAAATTGGCCACAAAGATAAATAAGAAGCTTTAGAGAGATCATAATCCCTAATTAAAAACAAGAACCAATAAGCTATATCTACTTCCCAACAAGCTACAAAATCTTCATGATCATAATCCTTAATTAAAAACAAGAACCAAAGACTTATGTAACTAACAAACCTTGTCCTTTGCCCTTACTGTTGAGTACTGGTCAAGTCAAAATTTCTAGTATTCTCTGTATAAAAAAAATTCACATTTAGAGAGATCTTAATTAAGAAATAAATAGAGAAAAATAAACAAAGTAATAAATTAATCTTTGTTCAATATTTACAGGAGTAGCAACATAATGATTGTTAAATTGACCATGGACAATTATGCATATATAATATGTAATTGATTTTACAGACAAGAAGAAAAAATATTACATTGATAACTTGACACTTTAATATACAGGAGGACTACATCTTACCGGTCACATCTCTATTTTTTTTTTGGTTTATATATTCATTGCAGTTGAAGTTGAAGAAATTAAAGATTCAAGACTACCACTAAGTAGTAAGCATATCTAGGGAACTTATATCCTAGACAGTTTTACACATATTCTACCTAGAAACTAAACAAGGAATCTAATACTTAAAGTCATAGTAATACAGCTCTGCATTCTTTTTGGCACTGCATATTTTTTAACTGATATGACCCATTTGATAGCATTCCTAATTTTAAACCACACTGATTTAGTTTTTATTTGATAGCATTCCCAATTTTACACATACACAAATTCTGCCAAAAATAAAATAGTAAAATGAACTGAGAATTTGTTTGTCAGGATTTAAATTAGAATTTTGCATTCAAGATGAAAAGAACTTATTCATTTTGGGTCATTTTAGTTGATCTACCTACCAATATGCTATTTAATTCAGCAACAAAGTAACAATAATTAGTTGAGGGAAAATCTTTACCTTCACAACATACCAGTAGAATCAGTGACCAATGAACAGAGAAGACTGAGCAGCCATAAACCAGCACGAAAGAAGGAGTAAGGAATGGCAGGGACGAAGGAGAAAAGCAGAAACAGCGAGGCAAACATAAATGACAAGGAAGGCAAAATGGAAAAACGGCGAGACAGATGCGAGGCGGAGCACAGTGGAAAGGATGTTAGCAGCGCGATGACAAGGAATGCAATGGTAAGGGTTAGGGGATGGTGGCCAGAGTAGAAAGATGGCAGGAGAGCGGCGACACGACAAGGAAGGTGAAATGACAAAGAAGGAGAGCAGAGAAGATGACACTGGCGCATAATGGAGACGATGCAAAGGAGATCAGTGAATGGCAAGGTAGACGAGGTAAATGAGGATGACGCAAGTGACGAGGAGGAGACAAGGCGGAGGGGAGTCTAATGGCACAGCGAGGACACTGCCGGTAACGACGGGGATCTAAGCTCTTCCAGGGTTGTCATAGATGAGAGTGATGATAAGAGTTGAGAGTGAGATAGTTCCGAAGCTTTGTTTGGGGCTATTAGGGTTTTATTTTTCAAAAAGCTTTTGTCCACGCTTTTAAAGCATGCCAAAAGAGTGCCAGAATATGGCCATGCTTTGTAAACGTTACGTAATGAAACCCTGTTGCCACGCTTTTGAAACGTCCCTGTTTCTCTCTATGGTCATGCTTTTGAAGCGTGGCAGAAAAAAAACGTGGTCGTAGCTCTAATCAATTGCCACCCTTCCAAATGTGTGGCCATTGACACTTTTCTCCACGCTTTTGAAGCGTGGTGAGAAAAAACGTTGCCAAATCTCTATTCAATCGCTACCCTCACAAAAGCGTGGCCATTGACAACTTTTGGCCACACTTTAAAGCATGGCAAAAAAAAGCATGGCCATATAATGCCACATTATATGCAAATATTTCATTGATAATTGCCTTATTTCGGTCCCATTTTTCTCTTGTAAAGACATAATTTATCGCGATATCGTCATTTTCACAATTTTCAGGTACCTGAACGTCTTCTGGCATCAAAACTATATCATAATTTTGGAAAACTATAGGTGTCTTTACTATTTCTTTATCTTTTTCAACAGGAATGATATTTACCTCTTTTCTTTTTCGAGGATTTTTGTCTTTGGAACCGACAGACCTACCACGCTTCTGATGTGAATTTATTTCGGTGGCCATTTGTCCGACTAGCACATCAATTCAAATCGGAGAATTTTTAGCTAGTATATAAGATTTAGTTATCCTTTTTGTATCAGAAAATGCATCAGGCAATTCATTTGCTATTCTTTGCAAATGTATAATCTTTTGAACTTCTAGTTCACATTGCCCTGATTGAGGATCTGAATGCATCAAAGATGATGCATTCCAATTAAGTTTCTTTTCAGGAAGCTTATTCTCTCCCCCCTAATATTGGAAATTTTGATTCATCAAAATGACAATTTGCAAATCGAGCTTTAAATACATCTCCAGTTTGTATCTCAAGATACCTCACTATAGAGAGAGAGAGAATCATATCCAAATATATCTCCAATTTTCTTTGGGGTCCCATTTTGGTGCAAGAAGGTGGTGCAATGGGAACATATATATATTACATAACCGAATATTCTTAAATGGAAAATATGTGGTTGCTAGCCAAAAGCTAATTGCATAGGAGAGAATTGATGGTAACATGTTGTCCTCAAACGAATAAGTATTGTAGCATGTAAAATAGCATGCCCCCAAATAAAGGTTGGGAGATTTGTTCTTATAAGTAAAGGTCTAGCAATTAATTGGAGGCGTTTAATAAGTGATTATGCAAACCTATTTTGTGTGTGAACATGAGGTATTGGATGTTCAACACTTATTTCATTAGCCATACAATAAGTATCAACGGTTTGGGAAGTGAATTCACCAGCATTATCAAGACGAATTGCTTTGATTGGATTTTCTGAAAATTGTGCTTTTAATCGAATAATTTGAGCAAGTAATCTCACAAATGATAGGTTACGAGAAGACAAGAAGCATGATGCGTGAGCATCTTATACCCTTTTTTCTAGCATTTTCTAATTGTTTTTAGTTAGATTTCATTAAGTTTTATTATATTTTAGTGCAAAAATCCTCTTTGGATGCTATGTTGAGTTTTTGTAGCGTTTTTATAGTTTCAGGTAAATTTCGAGCGAATTTGGCAGAGTTGTGTGCAACAATAAAGAAAGGATAGTAGATGCTGTCAACTCTGACCTCTTTGCATTCCAACGAACATAACTTGAGTTACAGAGGTTCAATTGACGCAGTCTTAACAGCGTTAAAAAGCCAATTTTCAGAGCTTTCCAACGATATATAATAGTCTATACTTTTCTTCTGGAATCACTGCCAAATCTGGCGCTAAATGTTGAGCTTGGCATTTAGCGCCCAAGAGGAACAGAACTAGCGCCAGAACTTCTCCCTCTTGGCGCTGAACGCCCACCAAAACGCTAGAATGGCACACTCTCGGTGCTGAACACCAGTAGTACGGGTCCACCCTCACTCATGAAGCATCTTTAGTTGGATTTAGCTCTTAATTGTTATCTTATCTTTTATTTTTGTAATTTTTAATTACAAGCAATATATTTTAAGTTTAGAATTCAATATTTTATTTTAGTTTCAAATCAAAAGATTTGATTTGATCTAGATTTTATTTTATTTTGATTTAGTTTGAATTTGAATTCTAGGTTTAGTCTTAGAGGTTTTTACTATAAATAGGGGACTTCCTTCTTCCCCAGAGGACACATTCGATCTCTCCTCTGGGAGGGGGACTCCTCGCTTCCGCATTTTCATATTTTTTCTCTGTAAGTCATGAGCCACTAATCCTCCTTGGTTAAGGTTAGGAACTCTGTTTATTTCTATGGTTTAGAACTGTTATTCTTCTACTTTAATTAATATTTTGATTCAATTCTAAGGATTGCTTTAGTTCTTAATCTTATGAACTGGGTGGAACGAGAGTATGACCCTTTTCTACATGAGTTCTTGTGATTTTCGAGAGAGTTACTTGCTTGAACTACAGCTTGAAAATAAATTCCTCCTAAATTACTAATTACATGAACTAATTGGGATATGTGACATAAAATCCTGTTAGCTTTGGGTAATTAGGATTTTTGTGGCGTTAAACTAGTTTTCTGTACTTAACCCTCTAATCATAATTGAGTGACCACGAGAGTGGCATTTGATGAGGATTAGAGAAGATTAAATCGCTAAGAGGTTATTGTTTGATCACTTATAGTTTTCCATAGAATGAATCATTCATTGTTAAAATAGTTGGTAAGAACTTTTAATCCGGAAAGATAAACATCTCCAAGACCTTAACTATTTTCTCACATTATTTTCACACCTAACTCATTATTTACTTTTTTTTACTCTTATTTTATTGTTTAATGATTTTGAAAACCACCAAACCAACTTTTCTACTTAACTAACTAAACCAATCATTTGAATATTGTTGCTCAGTCAATCAATCCTCGTGGGATCGACCTCACTCGCCTGAGGTATTACTTGGACGACCTGGTGCACTTGCCGGTTAAGCTGTGCGAGTTCTAAATTTGCACACCAAGTTTTTGGTGTCGTTGCCGGAAATTGACTGTAATTGACAACTATTGGTTGTTTGATTTCTTAGATTAGTCGTTTTTAATTTTTTATTTGAGTTATTTTTATTTTTTCCTTTTAATTTTCAAAAATTTGAGTTTTATTTTAGTTAAATTTTTTCTTAATTTTCGAAATTAAGTTTGGTATTCCCTTAGTTGTTTTATTTTCTTGATTTTCATTTTCTTTTATTTTTGTTTTCCTTTATATTTTATTTTCATTTTTCTTTTCATTTTCCTTTATTTATTTTCGATATATATATATATATATATTTGTTTTTTCTTCTTTGCTTTCCTGTTTACCACCTGGTGCGTTTAATTTTGTTTGATGTTTTGTGCTGAGGAAAAATAATGGAAAGAGATCACATGGGTTACTACTCACATTCAAGAAGGGATTCATATTATTGTAGACGGAGGAACTACTTGGATTTTGGTTGGCAAGGTCAAGAGCAAAGAAATGTCAATGTTCCGTATTCCATCTATCAAGAATCACCACCATATCCATATTCATACCAAGAACCACCACCTATCTATCCCTATCAAAAACCATCATCTTCTTGTTCATATCAAGAACCATCATCTTTTGATCTTGCCTACCAAGAACTGCAGCAAGTAACAGATAAAGTTTTGCAAAAATTTCCATCCTCACCCCTTGCTTACTCATACCAAGAACCACCACCTCTCTATCTATACCAAGAACCATGCTCCTTTTATTCATATCAAGAGCCACCATCTCATTATTCATATAAAGAATCATCATCTCCTTATTCAGAACTATTAGCTTTAGAGCTTACCATAAAAGAATTAAGGGATGCTGCTCAAAGTTATATACATGATATGAGAATGAGTGTCAAAAATATAGACAGGCACGTGGAGGTGATTACCAAGCATTGGACAGAGACAAAGAGTGCTAGGGAGGGCGCTGAACACCTAGAGTGGAGCCAGAAAAGGCGCTGAACACCCATGAAAAATTAAAGAACACCCCCTCAAGGCATCCAGATAACCCTTTTCCGATCTCTCTTGATACACGTCCTGCTTTACCTAAGGCTCCCGAATACAAGCCTAAGTGGCTCATGCCATACCCTCAGAGGGTACAAGAGGTGGCAAAAGAACATGCAAAGTCCCTCTCAAAAGAATCATTGCAAACTCATACAAAAAGTGAGGGAATCATTTAAAGGAGTCCATCATCCAGTGAATCAAAGAGCTACATGGGGGTTAATTTAATTGAACCATCAATCCAAGAAGTTCTTGATGAAGGGTTCCTTCCAAACACTGCACAACACTCAAGCCCTGAAAAAAGAAGAAGAGTTAGAGGTACAAGAACAAGAAAAAGAGACCCCTGTACCAAGTGAAACCCCAATGAAGAAGGAGGTTGCAAGGGAGGAAACAATTATGGGAATTTACACTCCAGTGAAGCAGAGAGTAGCATAGAGGGTGAGTTCATTGAACCACCAATTCAAGAAGTTCTTGATGAAGGGTACACTCCACCCATCACACAACACCCAAGTCCTAAATTCAGAGTGGTGAAGATAATCAAGGATAGCACTGAAAAGGGGATTGTGACCAAGGAACAAAAGACCACATCCATGAAAGAAAGAAGGTCAACAAGAAAGGAATCCAACCCCAACCCCAATAAGCACTGCGAATCAAGTTGATAATAATAAAAGAAAGCTTGTTAGGAGGAATTCAAATTTGAGGGCACTAATCTTCTTCTCTTCTACCTTGGAGTAATTTCTTTTAACCAACTGGAAGAAAAGGAAGAAAATTCAACAATCAAGTGTCAAAATAATGACATTAAAGAAGCACTTGTTGGGAGGCAACCCAACTATACGTATCCTTTAATTTAATTCTGTTTTGATTTCAGTTTTCTTTAGTTTGAGTTTCTTTTAGAAAATTTTTATTTGTCATTGATTTTCATAGTTTTTCTAGCTTTTCTAATGTTTGTGATCATGCATAGTACTTAGAACAGTGATAGGAGGACTCAGAAGGAAGAACAGAGTGCCCTGGAGCAGGAAGGCTCTAGCACTAGACGCCAAGCTAGGCGTTTAGCGCCAGAAAGAAGGCAAGCATTCCTGGCGTTTAACGCCAAAAAGGGATCAAGATTTCTTTGCTTGGGGACAAGCAAACTTTTTAAGTTTGGTGTTGTAGAGCGAGCTCTAGGTTTATATTATCATCAATGGCACCAAAGGGAGGTGAATCATCTTCACAGAAGAGCACAGCCTGAGCAAGTCACCAGCACTGAGGTGGTTGAGTTTCATTCTCCCTTTCTTTCTATTTTTCAATATTGCATTCTATTTTCTGTTTTCCTTTCTAGGCTTGCATGATCACTCTTAGAATTTTTTTCTTTAGTAGTTTATTTTCAAAATTTTTATGGTTAGAAGATGTCTCATGTATTGTCTACTAAGCTTAAAAGAAAAATCTTTTGAAAAAGAAGTAGTAAAATGCATGAGACTTGAGTTATATATTATGAGTTGTTCTAGTTACCTAGATGTGGTAACACTATCTCTATTCCTGAATGTATGAATTAACTGTGCATATTTGATATTGGAATTGAGTATATTAGTTCTTGAGGAACAAGAACTTAGGGAAGTATTATGGATTCTCTGAAATAAGAAAATAGATTGATTCTTGAAGCAAAACAAATAGCAAAAAAGAAATAAAAAGAAAAAATATCAAAAGAAAAGGGTCCAAGGCTTTGAGCATCAATGGTTAGGAGGGTCAAAACTGATCTAAGGCTCAAAAGAGTGGTTTTCCCTAACCATATGCTTGTGGTGTGAAAGTGTCAAGTAACTCTTGAGAATGAACACTTAAAGTCGTGACCCAATGCTGTTACAGAGTATGTCTAAGGCTCTTAGTACCACTGTTAGGGAGAAAAAGCAAGAAAAAATTTGAACCCAAAAGGTTCCCCAATTAAGTGCTTGTAGTGTTTGTGTATCAAGTTAAGCTTGAAAACAAAATACTTAGAGTCACGGCTAGACTCAAAGGTGCAAAGCACCAAGAAAAAGAAAAAGATGTGTTCAAGAATCAGTTAGAGCCTAAAGAAGGGAATCTATAATATTATCCGAGTTCTAGTTCCAACGGATGCTGATATTTTTGAGCTTCAATGGATAGTGAGATGCCAAAGCTATTCAGAAATAGAGTGTCAAAAGCCCCATTCCGTAACTAAGACCTGAGCTTCATTTAACAACTCAAAGTCTTAAAATTTTTCTCTTCTTTGGTCCTATATTGTTTTGGTTGCTTGAGGACAAGCAACAGTTTAAGTTTGGTGTTGTGATGTGTGAGCATCTTATACCATTTTTCCTAGCATTTTCTAATTGTTTTTAGTTATATTTCATTATGTTTTATTGTATTTTAGTATAAAAATCCTTTTTGGATGCTACTTTGAGTTTTTGTAGCGTTTTTATGATTTCAGGTGAATTTCGGGCGAATTTGGCAGAGTTGTGTGCAACAACAAAGAAAGGATAGTAGATGCTGTCAACCCTAACCTCCTTACATTGCAACGAGTATAACTTGAGCTACAAAGAACCAATTGATGCAGTCTCAACGGAGTTAGAAAGAAAACTTCCAGAACTTTCCAACGATATATAATAGTCTATACTTTTCTTCTGGAATCACTGACAAATCTAGCGCTAAATGGCGAGCCTGGCGTTTAGTGCCCAAGAGGAGAAAAACCAGTGCCAAAACTTTCCCCTCCTGGCGCTGAACGTGTAAGACCCAGAACTTCTGAAAAGTCTTATTATGATTAAGTCTCAAATCATATGGTTATTTATATCCTTAATTTTAGAAATTATTTTATTAAAGGTAATTAAGGCAAGTTTTGATTTATTGGATTTGAGATGAGTTATGATTATTATCCAATTTTATAGTTATTGGATTATTTTCTATATTTAAAGTATAAAGTTGATAGTTATGAAATAATAAGGATTTTATATGATTTGGATTAGATAAGAAATATTTTAAATATTAATACTGCTATTTTGGAAAATAGAGAAATTAATTATATTATTTCTCAATTTTGGATTTGGATATTTTATTGAAAATAATTTGTGAACGAGATGAACAAATAGTATTTTCTATATATAATTAGTGTTGGATTTAATTGAGTTTCAATTACGATATTATCCCTACTTTTATTTGAAATTACTAAACTACCCCTAGCCTAACACAAACCCTAGTTTTCAAAATGATGAAACCTAATTTCCAAGCATAGCAGCCGCCACCATTTCTTCTTCCTTCAGCAAACCCGCAACCCAACGAAGGAAACAGAAACAGAAAATCATGGGGGAGGGAGCTTGAGAAGGGAGATCTGACAGAGAGGGAAGGGCTGCGCCGTGACCACTGCCCAGCCATCGCTGCCGCCCCGCCCTTACCCACTCACCGCCGCCGCTGTTTCTGTGATCCCCAGCGGCGCTGCCGACGAGCACGAAGCCAGAGGAGAAGAAAGAGACAGACCAAGAAGGGAGAGCGCACATGCAGGGGAGGAAAGAGCCGCCTAGCTCGCTGCCGCCGCGCTGCTCGAGTTAGTCGAACCCTCCTTGCTGCCGCTCGTTCATGTCGTGACCAAAGGGGAGTGTGAGACCAAAGAGGGAGGCATTGCGCAAAGAGGGAGCTCGCGGTGAAGAGAGAGGGGTGCTACCTTGCGTGCCGCCGTCGCACCTACATACCGCCGCTGCTACCACGAGCTCGCCGTCACCGGAGCTGGGTAGTCGTCCTTGCCAGCTACGAAGAGAAGCGAGATGAAACCCCCTCTGTGTCTGCTACTTCAGCCCGTTGTGAAAAGTCTTGGTGCCACCGAAACTTCCATTGCCGTCAGAAGCTGCCGCCGTCTAGCCAGCTACTGCAGTGGTCGTCTCCTGTCGTGAATGGTTGTCGGAGAAGTGGTTGTGGCTGCTGGAACCACACCGGAGCTTCTGGCCATTTCTGCCACTTGAGACCCCACTGCCGTCGCCGGAAAATGCCTCTGCCGCCGTCGAGATCCAATGCCGGTAAGGGTTTCGAATTTGGCTTTTGTTTCTGGTGAGATTCTAGAGTTTTATTGTTGCGGCATGTTGGTTTCAGTCACCGTTGCCGGAGTCGGGTCGCCGCAGCCGCTGAAGGTGGCTGCCGGGGCCACCGCCCAACCGGTTCAGAGGCACTGCAGTTCGGTTCAGCTGTTCTCTCTTAGTTTCAGTAGTATTCCTGTTTCGAAAGCTCTGCGTTAGTGTTCTGTTCTGTGTAATAAAGTAATTTTAATGTTGATGGTTCTAGGAGTTGAATGTGGCAGGATTTCTGTTGAGCAAGTTTTTTGATATGAGTTGAATATCTTTATAGAAAGATTACGAACCGGGTTGTTATGATTGGTTTGTAATGATTGTGTTGAGTTCTTTAATTGGAAAGAGTAATCGTTGATGGAATTCAAATGGCTTGGATATGCCATGAGAGTGTTGGATTTAGGTCTTGAATGATTGGTTTGAGCTTGAAAGAATGGAACTTTGTTGACCGATGGATCCAAGTAGAATTGCCGAAATTCTATAAAATTGAGCTTTATGAATGTGTCTGGAATTGAGTAAGATAACTATTTGAATTCAAGAAAGATGTTATGGATGATTTAAAGAGGAATTGTGATTTAGTTTGACTTTCTAAGAAAGGATTCTTTCAGGGAATATAGATGAACATGATTTAGAATGTTCTGGTTCTTGAAATGATTGGCATTGAAAGTGTTAACTTGAAAATAAAGATTGACTCTATTGAATGTTGAATTTAAGATTCTACAATTGAATTTGAAAGTATTAGAATGATTTAGTTGATTGCAAGAAAGGCATTTTGAAGTATTTGTGATTTGACGTTGAAAGTAGCTATTTATTCCATGAATTTAAGACTTGAAGCAAGTTATATTAAAGATTTGAAATCATGGTTATGCTCTTAAAATTCTGATAAGATTGTTGATTCAAGTTTTTGCATTTAGAAAGTTTTGAAGAAAGCTTGAATGCTTAATTTCAAAAGATGGAATTCGAAAATGATCAAACTGAGAATGTTAGACTGTTTTGAAACGGATTCTAATGCATGGAGTTGAAATTATTTCAATGAACTTTGAAGTTTATGGAAATGCATTCGATGTGTTGAATGTAAGGTTTTAGCCGGAATGGCTGAGACTATGAAAGTCGAATCTGATAAGGAGCCGGAAGTGTAAAAGATTTGCGATCAGACGAAACCTTAGAATTGGAGGAGATATGTTTCCATGGTTACTGATATGGAGTATAGGCGATTAAGGAAAGAGTTGAATTCGATACATTGGTCATTAGATCCTGGAGAGATTTGACCGTGCGTATGGATGGCTCTAACTCATCTTTGAACCTGACGAGTGTTCACGTGTCGCAGCTTCGAAAGTACACCCTGATGCTAGCCATGTGTTGAACCTGAGTCGGTTAGTTAAGGGAAGATGACGTTCCAGTGGTCAGTCAGAATTGATGATATAGTATAAACGGTTGCGTGGAAAAGGGTTATAGTCAAGTGCATGGAGTCGAGCGTGTTGAGAACACATGAACTCATCAGAGATGGAACGGATATCCGCATTATTCTCAGGTATTTGCATTTGAATTTTGTGGCAAATTGCCAATTAGTGTAGAATGTAAAACCCGGTTAATTAATGGCTAATTAACCCATAAATGAGAATTTATTCTAGAAAGCCAAAATGTGATTTTTGTGGCTAAATATGATAGAGGAGATTGAGACGAGAATTTTGGTACCAATTTTATAGAATTCGGACCAAGATTGGACCGAACGGGCCAAACCGGGCCAATGGACC